>NW_024081089.1:80837-680837 GCF_003009895.1 Hyaena hyaena | reverse complement strand
TGAAATAACATATGCAAAACCCCAATTACTTTCCTTGTAGCCAAATAAGCACTCAATAAATGGTGGCTCTAATTAATATTGATGATGTATAAACTACTGGAAGAATAATACCGATTTTCAAAGAACATTATTGAATTTATTTTTTTAAAGTTTTGATAATTTTCTTGGTCTACAAGCAATTTGGAGATATTTAAGAAAACACCTCAAATTTGTTAAATTAAACTTATTTGTTTCCTTAGTCATTAACTTTGGGAATTTTACTTCTATAATTTATACTTTTCCTCAAATTAAATTCCCCCAAGAATGTTTGAAAACAAATATTAAAATCCTCACTTTAATGTGGCGTAAAAAATTGAGCACAGCTTCATATTCCAAAAGCATCAAAGTGTATCACTGTTTTGAACCATGGTTAATGTAAGCAAGGTTTATAAAAACTTTCCATATTCAGAAATGAATTTTTCCATGTATAATGACCTGCAAAGCTGTATGCTTTACCATTTCAAATATAATTAATAGGCTTCTCTAATGACTTGTGATGTTATTTAAATCTCCAACTTAGTGACTATTTCAGAATTTCTCATTTTGAAGCTGTTATTTTTAATCATATTTCTTATACATTTTAGATAAATCTGACCATTTCCTTCTTTTGAGTGCTCGTATTCTAAAAATTCTCTGTGTAGTCTTGTGATTTCTGGTCTCCTCGAGAATAGAATTTCATGTGATCATACCAGTATCCGTGTCTGTTGACAGTTACAGTAATGATATGTCAACATTTTATGAATAGTTAGCTTTGAGAAATACTCACATGCCAGGATGTGGATTTTTCAAACAATTTAATGTGCTGCCATCTGACAGCAACATAGACCTTTGTAGAAAAATGTTTTCTTTCTTCTGTATTGACCTATAGTGAAATGAAGATTTTACCAATATGAAATTTCTGATAACTGGCTCCTGACTCATAGGAATAGAGAGCTAGATAGCTCGCTTGCTTGCTTTCTCTCTCTCCCTTCCAAATTTTTTGTGTTGCTAGAACTGAATGATGAATTATCCTTCATTCTTGATGCAGGACTTTGAAACCCTTTAACAAACACCAAGATTTTTGCTTACCATAATAACTATTGTTATTTTGAATCCAAAATTTGAATGTTTAGAAATTTTCTCTATGGCTTTTGCAGTTGAATAACTGCAGCAATATTTCTTATTGAGATTCCCTTTCTAAAATTACATTTGATAGTACAGCTTGACATCTGCCATGACCTTCATTAATCAACATTTGTAAGGATGGCAATCTTTTTGTTCTATCTTATTCACACTGACTTCTTATTTATTCTTCCATGATTCCTTTTATTTTAAAGGCCAAGAAAGGAGAAACATGTGTGGCCTAGTTTAACAAAATGTAGCTAGCTACAATTGCTCATACATGCTTAAGGACTTGAAACTATCAGTCACACTGCAGACTCCTGTGTGTTCTATTTTTAGCAAAATGTGCCTGCTCTTGAGGGGATGTACATAAATCGTTCATACATGTTTACATCCTGTGGATTCTCAGATCATACCTAAATAATGGGTAGCTCTTTTAAAAAGTAGCCCTACCCATCCTTTCCCTGGTTCCTAAATTTTATATTTCTATTTTATTTATAAATCAGTAATTTAATTTATACTTGATTATAGAGCTTTCTGATATTACTAAGATAGATAGATAGATGATAGATAGATAGATAGATAGATAGATGATAGAATATCATACTTGCTAAACCATGTTGAGGATGTCCAGCTTCTGCTTATGATGCAGAAAGCTGGAAAAGCTTTGCTCCCAAAATTATAAGAAGATACAGAAAAATTACAAAATCACAGCATTTTAAAATCCAACAGAAACCTGGAATCACGGCGGGGGGGGGGGGGGACTAACTTAAAGTCTAATAACAAATGAGCGTCTCCAAGGAGAGAGGAAGAGAGGAGAACAAACACTTTATTATCTGAAGCAGATTCCAAACAACATAGAAAGCAAAAGATAAATTTAGCTAAATTGTCTAACAAATTACCGGAAACTAAGTGGGGGCTAATGTGAGAAACTAGAATCTGTGGGAGTTGCTCACCCAAGGGGATTCACACCACAGATCTCACTGAGACCAGAAGCTAAGTGTGGGCTAGTGTAAGAATCCGATCTCTGAGAGCTGCTCACCCAAGGGGATTTACACCACAGATCTCACTCAGGGCTCCTGAGCAGGGATGATGGCAGAAGGAGTCTCCACAAAGCCTCTTCTGCTATACAGGCCTGGAAGAAGGAATAGTACTGATATGTATCAAAATGAGTACCTTCATAATTAGTATTTTAAAGCCCTAACCCCTGATTTGATGGCATTTGGAGAGGAAGTCTTTGAGAGACAATTAGGTTTAAATGATAATATGAGGGTAGGGGGCTCATGATGGGATCAGTGTCCTTCTAACAAGAAACACCAGATAACTTGCTCTGGTTCCCTCTCTCTGCCATGTGAAGTCCTAGCAAGAAGGCAGCCTTAGCAAGCCAAGAAGACCCTCCAAAGAACCCAACCATGCTGGTATCCTAGGCCTGGACTTAAAGACTCCAGAACTGTGAGAAAATAAATTTCTATAGTTTAAGCCAACAAGTACACGGTATTTTGTAATGGCAGCCTCATGGGACTAAGACAAATGCCCAGTACAAAAAAGTCATGAAAGCCTGGATCCTTTCTGCTTATCAGCCCCATGGAACAAAAGACTTAAGCTACCTGTAAAAAGACAAACACCAAGTCCCCTAAGACTACAGGTGAAGACCCACCACTTATGTGGACGTAGAGTAAGAGAATCAAAACCAAATTCCTAGATAAAGAGTTTGCTGCCTCCAGGAAAAGGGCAGGAATATGTCCTGGGCCCAGATAATCAGAGATTTTCCATATCACAATACCACTGAGAGGTTCCCACTACTCAGTCTCAGGGACACAATGCCTGGATAAGACTGGTGACTAAACATAGTATGATTATGCTCCTTTTCCTCTTTTCTTAGAATAGCAAGTATGGAGTAACAATCACAGCTTGGAGGAACTCAAGAGTACAGAGAGAAGCCTTATCTGAGGCACAGGTACAACAGGAAGACCTGAAACAAAAACTGAACACTGATAAAAATCCTCTGGCAAATCATTCCTACATGCATTAAAATTTAATGCTAGAAGAATCTTAAAGTTGGGTGCACTGAATCTTATAACAGTAACAACAAAAACTAAATCTATCTAATTCCTGGTGGGATTTACATAACTTACTATACTCAAAACCTAGCTCTCTCCCCCACTCCCCAAAAAGATGTGTACGTGTTAATTACTTCTATTTCTATTGTTCTACACAATATACCATCTTTCAATTAAAAATGATACAATACACATAGAACCAAGAAAAATACTTAACTATCAAGAAACAAAACAATCAATAGAATCAATTTCAGATGGGACATAATTGTGGGAAATATCAGAGAAAGAATTTGAAATGATGATTCATATGTTAATGTCTTTAGTAGAAAATTTGGCCAAAATGCCAGTTCAGATGGTGAATTTCAGCCAAGAGATGGAAACTCTAAGAAAGAAAATAATAGAAATGCTAGAAATGAAAAAATTATAACATCAGTGCTTGCAGTAGACTAAATAATAGATTCAACAGAACTAAGGAAAGAATTAATAAACATTAAAATTGATCAATAAAATGACACAAATTAAAACACACACACACACACAAAACTGAAAACAAAACAAAATAGCATCTAAGAGGTGTGGGATATCAAATGGTCCAATATATGTGTATGTGGAAACTTTGAAGGAGAAGCAAGAAATAATATGGCAGAGTAATAAATAATTGAAGAGGTAATGGACAGGTTCTTTAAAAATTAATGAAAAATAAACAGAGATAACATTATCAGTGGGCCCACTGTAAAGAAAATGTTAAAGGAATTTCTTCCTCCAGAACTAAGAGAACAGCAAGCAACAACTTGGATCTACACAAATCAATAAAAAGGCATGGAAAGAACATAAGTGAAGACAAGCATAAAGCTTATTTTTTCTTAAGGGTAGTTGCTATAAATGATAACTGACTTCTAAAACAAATATTGTACTGATGCACTTTGGCTTCATTTCACATGTAGAAGTAAAATGAATGACAAAATAAGCAGTAGGAAGCAATCCTTTAATGTAAGGCCCGTATACTATACACAAAGTGATATAATATTATTTTAAGGTAGATTATGATTAATTAAAGATGCATATTACAGTCCCTTGCTTAAACTACTAAAATCGTGTTTCAAAGATTTAAAATACATAAGTCAACATTGAAGATAAAATGGGGAAAATATTTAATTAATTAAAAAAAGAGCAGAAGAAAAGAAAACTAAGATGTAAAGAACAAACAGAAAATATCTAACAAGGCTATATATTTTATTCCAATGATATCAATAATTACTTTAAATATAAATGGTGTAAAAACACCAATTAAAAGACAGAGATTTCCATTTGAAATAATAAAAAAAGGAATGGCTATATGCTGTCCAAAAGTAAACCAATTTATATATATGTATGTGTGTGTATATTTACACACACACATACACATATATATTTACATATACAGATAAAATTACATATATATGTTAAATATAAAAGTGAAAAGCAAATGGAAGGAAGATTATAAAGCCATGTAAATGTGAATAAAGTGTTGAAGTTATATCTATATAAATATCAAGTAAAGTAGGTCTCAGAACAAGGTATCTTATCAGAGATAAATAGGGAAATTACATAATGATGAAAATGTCAAATAGCAAAAATATATGAATATCACAATTACATAAAAATTTAACAGAGTTTCAAAAAGAGTTTTAAAATTCATAGAATCCAAAGAATTAATAGTCAAATATATTTGCAGCACTTCTAACACTCATTTTTTAGTAATCATTAAAATAAGTAGACATAAAATTAGTAAATATAAGCCTCAAACAATGACATCCAGTTTGACCTAATCATCATTTATAAGACACTCCACCTGACAGTAGCAAAATACCAGAATACACTTTTTAATTTTTTTCCCCAAGTGCACTTGGACTTTGAAGCAAGGTGGGCCATATTCCTGGCCTAATCAAGACTTTTTAAAAATAAAGGAACGTAACTCATTCAAAATGTATTTTCTTACCAGAATCTAAGTGAAACAGAAATGAACAACAGGAAGCTATTTGGGGAAATTCCCAAGTTTTTGGAAATTAAAAAACATGTTTTTAAAGCCATACATCAAATTAAACATCACAATGTAGATGAAATAAAAGGAATTCAATGTAAAGAAAACACAGCATACATAGAATGCATTTAAACAGTGCTTACAAGACAACATATAGCATTAAAAGCTTGTATAAGGAAATAGGAAAACTTTCAAATCCCAGACATAAGTTACCTTAATATACTTGAAAAAGGGGAGTATTTAAATCCCAGTAGAACTAGAAGGAAAAAATATAATGAAAGTTAGAGCAGAAAACAATCAAACTGAAAACAGAAAAGCAAGAAAAAATACTATTAAAAGTTTGTTCCCTGAAAAGGTAAGTAAAAGTGCTAAACCTATAGTCAGAATCACCAACAAATAAAAAGATAAGACGAACCTACAAACATTAGGAGAAACAATAATATTATTACAGATCATACTATAATGGAAAAACTAATAAGGAAATGCTATGAACATTCTATGTCTATGAACACCACAGTTTAGATTAAATAGACCACACTTAACATTCATCCATGATGAAATGTTCCAGCAAAATAAGAATAGAAGGAATCTAATCTGATAAAAAGGAATCAATGAAAAACCTATGAGTAGCATCCTATTTAATGGCACAAACTAAATGCTTTAACATTAAAAACAAATTATGGCTGTTCACTCATGCCATGACTGCCATCATATTGATGTTCTTAGCTAATGTGATAAGAAGAAAAGAACGAAAGAAAAAACATAGATTAGAAATGAAAGAATAAAATTGTGGGGACAACAAGATATTCCTTATAGAATAAAGTTGGAGGACACATATTATGTGATTTTTTTTAAACATTTTTTAAAATGTTTATTTATTTTTGAAAGAGAGAGAGACAGAGCACAAGCAGGGGAGGGGCAGTGAGAGAGAGAGAAACAGAATCCAAATCTGAACTGTCAGCATAGAGCCCAATGTGGAGGTCTAACTCAAACCCAGATATCACGACATGAGCCAAAGTCGGAGGCTTAAGTGACTGAGCCATCCAGCTGTCCCTCATAGTGTGTGATTTTAAGACTGATTATAAAGCCATTCTAATCAAGAATGCACCTGGAGAAAAAAATAGACAAATAAATGTATGGGACAGAATAGAGACCGTGGAAACAGACTCAAGCATACATAGTCGACTGGTTTTGAAGAATGTTCGAAAGCAATCTAAGGAGAAAGATTTCTTGCAGCAGATGGTGCTGGAAAATTTTAATATATATATGCAAAAAAAAAAGAGAGAATTGCAACAGATTCCTCAAAAATTAAAGATTAAAGATTAAAAAAATAGGATAAAGACCTATTTGTAAAATGTACAACTATAGAACTTGTAGAAGAAAACATTAGAGAATCTTTTTGTGATTATATATGACACGACAAGCATGACCTGTTAAACCTTTGATAAATTAATTTCATCAAAATTAAAAATTTCTGCTCTTCAAAACTACTGTAAAGATAGAGAAGACAAGCATATACTGAGAGAAAATGTTTGCAAATTATGATTCTGATAAGGAACTTTTATCTAGACTATATAAGAAATTCTGGCAACTCAGTAATAAAAAAATCAGAGGATGCAGTAAAAAATGGACAGAAGACTGGATCAGTCACTTACTTCGCCAGACATATAGGGATGGTAAATAAGTACATAAAAGATGCTTGATATTTGTTATTTTAGAGATTCAAATTAAAGTCATGATAAGATACCACAATGCACTCAGGAGAATAGTTAAAATTAAAAGATAGATAACACAAAGTGCGGCCAAGGATGTGGAGTCATTGAAACTCTTACATATTTGGGATTTTTTTTTAAAAAAAAGGATTACAGACACTTCAGAAATTGCTGTTGTAGTTTCTAGTAAACATAACTTTTTGAAAGACCTGGCAATCTCCCTTGTAGGTATTTATCCAAGTGAAATGATAACGTATGTTCACATAATAACTTGTCAGTGAATGTTTCAACTGATTTAATTCATAATTCCCACAAAGTAGAAATGGCTCCTATGTCACACAATTTAGGAATGGATAAACAAACTGTAATATATCATATAACTAAATGAAACTGAGAAATGAAAAGGAAAGAACTCTTGACAGATGTAACAAGATAGATGAAGTTAAAATGCATTATTTTAAGTGAAAAAAGGCAGATGTAAAAGACCCTACACTGTTATGTCTTATAAGACCTTTGGGAAAAAGCAAAATTAAAAGAAGAAACAAATCAGTGCTAACCATGGACTATTGGTGTTGAGGGGTCTACAAATGTCCAGGCATGGGTGGGGGTGGTATTCTGGGCTGATGGAGCTATTCTATACCTTGATTAAGCTAATGATTATATTATCATATATGTTGCCAAAACTTTTTGAACTTCACACAGTGAAGAGTAGATTTTTGCTCTATCTAAATAAGACTCAAATTTAAAAAATGAAAAAAAAAGTTTGTCCTAGTACGGAGCACAACCAGAGAGTCTATATAAATCATAGCTGATTGAATTATTTTGTATATGTTTGTTTCTGATACATCAAGGATCCAACTTAATAAACAGTAGAAGCTTTGCTGCATCTATAATATTCCCTTTAATATCCTAAAAGTAATAGCAATATCCACTATGTTCACTATAGGAAGGAATGCATCCATCTAAGCACTTAATTATCAGTTACTTTTTTGAGGTGTTGTAATATGAAGTTGGAAAAAAAAAAAAAGATACACTTTCTATCTTCCCTGCAGTGAGAATGTCTTGATGGGGTCAGTCTTGAATGAAATAACCATGCAAATGAATATAAATGGTTACAAGTTCTGTGATAATAAGTTTCTTGGTGTAGTCAGAGTTTATAAACAGTAGGGATTTATCTATTCTGGGGGATTAGAGAAAGCAACCCTGAAAAAGTAAGGTTTCTGCTGAGATCTGAAGTATGAACTGGGTAAACATTAGCTTGACAAAAGCAGGAAGGAAAGTATCAAAGCTACAACAGCAGTATATTCAAGTCCTTGAGATGAGGGGGAATCTGGGTGGCTCTGTCCATTAAGCCTCTGACTCTTCATTTTGGCTGAGGTCATGATCTCACGGTTTTATGAGTTCGAGCCCTGAGTCACGCTCTGCACTGGCATCTTGGAGCTTGCTTGGGATTCTCTCTCTTCCTCTCTCTCTCTCTGCTCCTTCTCCACCTGCATTATCTCTGTCTCTCTCAAATAAATAAATAAGCTTAAAAAAATGTCCTGGCAGGGAAATCAGTGTGGTGCTCTGGGCATGGGAGATGTAGCATGGCAAAGGCTTGGCTGAAAACAGGAAATGTCTTGTGGGCTATTTTAAGTATCTAGGTCTTTAATCTTAAGACTAATTGGAAGCCTTTCAAGGGTTTAAGGGGAAGGAAGAAATGTGAATTGGTGATATTATATGCTTAAACATAGATTAAAAAATAAGTTTATTTACTTTTAGAAAGGCAGAGACAATGCAAGCACGGGAGGGGGAGTGATAGAGGGATGGAGAGAGAGAATCTCAAGCAGCCTTCACACTGTCAGAGCAGAGCCCCAGAGCCCAAAGTGAGACTGGAACTCATGATCATAAGATTATGACTTGAGCTGAAACCCAAGAGTGGGATGCTGAACCGACTGAGCCACCCAAGCACCCCAAGATGCATTTTTATTTTTTAAATTTATTTTTAATTTTTTAAGAGTATTGATTTATCCTGAGAGAGACAGAGACGGTGCAAGTGGGGGGAGAACAGGGAGAGAGAGAGAGAGAGAGAAAGAGAAAGAGGGAGAGAGAGAATCTCAAACAGGTTCTGCACTGTCAGCGCAGAGCCCAACATGGGGTCGAACTCACAAAACCATGAGATCTTGACCTGAACCAAAACTAAGAGTTGGACGCTTAGCTGACTGAGTCACTCAGGTGCCCCTCAAGATGCAGAAGGGTTAAGAATCTCTGTGGTTAGTCTAGCAGAGCAGTGTGGGGAGTCTGGCAGCTTGGACAAGATGGAGCAGTGGAAGGGAGAATAGCATGAACTGAGAAGCATGCAGGATGCATACTCTGCAGAACCTGGTGATAATTGGGACATGGAGAGAAAGAGGAGCCTTTATGGATGACTTACCAGCTCTGTCTTGCCAAATCTGATGGCTGTTTGTGCCATTCATTGGTGGGAGTCCATCTTTGTCAGGAAAGATCATGACTTTATTAATGTATACATTCATGCCTGAATGTTTCTTAAGCATCATACACCAGAAATTGCCCTATATGCTAAAACAAAAAGAAAATCTTTATTCTAATAAGACTTTCTTCAGATTTGATACCACACCCCCTTATTTTTAAGCCCATGATTAAATTATTGTGTGGTCATAAATTTGTCTCCAAAGTAGATCCACTTCCCTTTCAAAAGTGTATAATTTATTGCAGTTACCACAATATTTAAGAGAGCAACCACCCTTTACAAGCTTTGTTTGAACAATTGTGTGACCTAAATAATGCCTTATTTATAGCCTAATTCAACTGGGTCTGGATCAACTTCAGTGAAACTGGAACATAATTGCATGGTGGTTTAACTTATTTAAATGCATTTAATGGGCTTGTTATTATTCAGTAGGGACTAAAGTTTTAATCCATGTTATATTACAAATATTTAAGACTCCTATTTGTAGTCACAATCAGATTAATGACTTGTAGAATAAAGTAGAAGTAACAAAGTCATGTCTTGTATTTCATTTTTCCAACCTTCTGTTTTTTCCGTTCAATCTTTGGCAAATTCCTTGGTCCTTTCAACCACGTCACCTTATACGTGGGTAACTTTTGGAAGCTGCTTCAGCTGGGGGTATGTCCTGTCTCTTACCTCCTTATGTATCACTTCAGTCATCTCCAGTTGAAAACAAGGATATAGGTAATTGCATTATTATTGACAGACAGGCCACCTTTTTTGGGGGGGGGGTCATGGGGGAAAGAAAACAGAAGAAAATAAGTTGCCTCTAGCAGCTTTATTGACTGCACACTCATGAGTTTGTGTATCATCTTAGCTATCCGCTCTCCCTCTGACTTTCTCTCCAGCTACTTGTCCATTTAGTATCTGCTCCCCAAACCCAAGAGCAGGAAATGGGCCATTTCCTTGTTTAGCTGCTCTTTATGAATAGTTATGTCTCCAGAGAAAATGAGACTGAGTGAAAAACTATTAGTGGGAACCCAGTTGTTGCTGAATACGATTATAGGAGGAAAATATGTGGTGCTGACATATATAGACCCCCTAAATATGAGCATCAGAGCAAACTGGCAGACTCCAAAATGGCAGCTATGCCAAGCCCCTGACTCATACCCTTCCTGTACCTAGATCTCCTTACTCAGATCTCCCCTTGTCTTGGTGACCCCACAGTGCCTGCTCACAAAAGCAAACTAAGAGAAGGAGTAGTGTGAGTCTGGCACGGTTCAATGATGGGAACTTTCACCAGGATAGTTAAGTTAATTATGCCTTTGAAGTGAGTGGAAGAGAAAGAAGAGACATGACCTGGTCTATGAGTCATCGGTTATATTCTTGTACCTTCTTTTTTTAAGTGTTCATTTATTCATTTACTGAGAGAGAGGGAGAGAGAGAGAGAGGCAGAGGGAGAGAGAATCCCAAACAGGCCCCACACTGTTAGTGCAGAGCCTGATGCAGGGCTCTATTCCATGAACTGTGAGGTCATGACCTCAGCCAAAATCAGGAGTTGGACACTCAACCAGCTGAGCCACCTAGGCTCCCCAATTCTTGTACATTCTTTAAACTCCTGTAGCAGTAGGTTAGTATTATTTATAGAGCTTATTTTCATCCCCAAATTATATCAATCAATGCTAGCGACCTTTACCAGTATAGTGACAATATTTACATATCAGCCAATCTTACTAGATCCTCACTCATATACTCTGGGGGAAACTGACAAGACTAGCTGTAAATGTGAATTCTGACTAGATACTTGATAATAAGAATTATTACCATTTTGGGGGTGTGATAATGGTTTATGGTTAGATTAGAAAAGAATCTTTCTCTTTTGTACATACATGTTGAACTATTTAGAGATAAAAGATGATATCTGGGATTTGCTTCCAAATAATATAGGGATGGAAGAGGATGCAGCTGTGGATGAAACAAGATAGGCTATAAGCTTTTAATTATTGAAGCTGGGTAGTAGGTTCATAGGGATATGTTACACAATTCTTCATACACATTTTTTTTCTTGATAGCATGTGAATATTGTAATAATTGACATTTAGTGAGCATTTATTTTATGTCACTGACTTGAAGTATACTTTCCTGTTTAATCCTGTTTAAATCCTGATTATTTAAAACTAATAATATCCAGTAGACTGATACTATTAGTTTGCTAAAGTCAAAAGAGATGATGTGTATATTTGGAAGGGTAGCATGTCCAGGCCCATCTGATTCCATACGTGGCATCCTTTCTACTACATCGGACTATGGATAATTTCAGGGCCATTTCTTTAGAAGAGCAATAGCTTTCTTTCTTACTCACATACATTGACATTACGCTTTGCTTTGCATTCACGAGTACTATTTGCCTGCCTGATGATATTTTCAGATATATCCCTTAAAATGTCTGCAATTATAGGGGTACTTGGGTGGCTCAGATGGTTAAGCATCTGACTCTTGATTTCAGCTCTGGTCATGATCTCACGGTTCTTGAGATTAAGCCCCACATCTGGCTCCAGGATGACAATATGGAGCCTGCTTGGAATTCCCCCCCTGCCTCTCTTTCTCTCTCTCTAAAAATAAATAAATATAAAAAAACTTTTGCAATTATAAAATGTCAGAGTAGCTAGTTTGATGAGTAAGTGTGATCAAGTGAATGGGTAGAATTGCTATTTTCCTTGTTTTCTTTTCTGTATAGTGTGGGATAAAATAAAAAGTCTTTAGACAGTAATGTTACTTACCTGTAATTTTCACCTCTTGATTAATGACATATAGTAATAAATACAAACAATGGGGTCAACTTGACCCATTTTTAAAGGAACCTTGGTAACCACCTGGTTTGTAGTGATTAGTCTGTCTGCTCTTACTGCATCCCATATCTCAGTAATTTGCAGCAAGATCCTATGGGCTGAATGCCTTTTGAAGGAATGTGTTGCAGAGGAAAAAGCCTTCTGCAGACAAGGAGGCAAGACCTGAGTCTGTGGTATTTCTTTTTTTTTTTTATTTTTTTAATTCTTTTTAATTTTTTAAATTTATTTATAGGAGAGAGAGAGAGAGAGAGAGAGAAAGCGTGAGCAGGGGAGGGCCAGAGAGAGAGGGAGTCACAGACTGAAACAGGCTCCAGGCTCCGAGCTGGCAGTCAGCACACAGTCAGATGTGGGGCTCGAACCCACGAACCGCGAGATCATGACCTAAGCGAAAGTCGGACGCTTACCGACTAAGCCACCCAGGCGCCCCAGTCTGTGGTATTTCTTAAGACATCAAGTCAATTTAACCCATCTTGCTTCATTTTGCACATCTATGAAATAAAGAACTTGGCTATAGATAATTATGAATTTCCTTTCAGCTCTATCGTTCTCTCCACTGGTGCTTATCTCATTACACCTTATAGTAAATGCTTCCTTACCCTCTTGTCTTCCGTTCTATATGTTAGTCCCTAAATTACTTGATTACCTATAAAAAGGCCAATTGAAATAGGTACAAATGAAGAGGGAAGTTCTGATTAACTTTTGTTTGCAATGGAAGTTTTACACTAGAGTGATAGCATAGCCTGTTGCTGGGGAAAAGCAAAGGATGATGTTGCCTGGTCTGCAAAATGGATTCTGACAAGTGAGCCTGTGAAGTCTGATTAGAAGTGCAGATCGCTGGGCTGTTATCAGCATTCTCTGCATTCCTGAAGCATTTATGAATATATTTGTTTGGAAAGATGGTTTGTTTGTATGTTGCTCAAGTCAAGACATAATGGCAAAATCACTGTATCATCTGTTATTACCAATTCCTCTGAACCATCCAGTTCCCACAGAAGCTATTTGAGAAACATTAACTATTCCCTAAAGGAAGCATTGTAGAAGAACCTGCATTTACAGGTCATTAGGTACCTTCTGCATTACATTACCTCAGTTATTTTTAGATAATCTCACTAATCTGGTATTCAGGGTAATTTCTAAATAATTTAGTCCCTGATGTATTTGGATTTCCAAATTCAAACCCTACTGAAAGTACACAGGGAGATCTCAGAAAAGGGAAAATTTATGACTCGTGCCAATGAATTCGCATTTTGAAATATGAGGTAGTTAATCTAGTGAAGGTCTTTTCTTCCTTGCATTTAAGTCAGCAAAACAATTTAACATTTCTTTATATTTAATGCTTCAACTTTGTCAGTAATTAAAAATATAAATGCTACGTATGGGATTTTTTTTTTAATGAAGTCTAGTTGACACAGGAAGTTCGTCACACATGAGTTTCAGGTGTACAACACAGTGATTTGACAACTGTAATGGGGTTCTTAAAGGCAGTCTTTGACTGTGTTCCATTGTTGAAGTCAGTTTATGAAAATGCTACAGAAGGACATGTGCCCAGTAGACAGAGAACAAAGCTGTGCTCCAGGAAGAATAGGGATCCCTGGTTTCCACGAACCCTAATATTGGACAAATGTAAAATGTAAAATCCTTGTTCTAGCAGAATTAACCATCCCAGGATCTTGAGGAAGGAGCAAAAGTGGAGTAACACTCATATATGCCCACAGGGGTCACCAGTGCTCAAAGACCCAAGTAGTTCCTTTG
Source organism: Hyaena hyaena (assembly GCF_003009895.1). Lineage (NCBI taxonomy): Eukaryota > Metazoa > Chordata > Mammalia > Carnivora > Hyaenidae > Hyaena > Hyaena hyaena. The sequence goes on along the minus strand of NW_024081089.1, from coordinate 666,855 downwards.
GATCTTGATGCAGAAAAATGGCACAGCACTTAAGGGGGAAGTCTGAGACAAGGTCAGATTTATTTATTACATTCTTGATGACTGCCTTTCATGCCATTTCCTATTCTTTACTAAAATTCTCTGTGTGATTTAGCTCCCTTTTTCCTTGTGAAATACAACATGGGTTTTTAAATTTAAATTTACCAATGATCTAAGAGAGGCTCTAGTTGCCAATTTTTATTTATTTTTAATTTTTTTATAAGCTTATGTATTTATTTTTAGAGAGAGAGCAGTAGAGAGAAAGGGAGATAGAGAGAGAATCTCTGAGAAGTCAGATTCCCTTCTGTCAGCACTGAGCTTGACGCATGAACCATAAGATCATGACCTGAGCCAAAATCAAGAGTCGGACACTTAACCGACTGAGCCACCCAGGTGCCCCAATTTTTTAAAAATAATTAAAAATAAGCAAAAAACACAACTGTTTAATGTCTTAAGCTGTCTTCCAGGTGAGTCTTGTTTTTTTTCTTAATAAGTGTCTTTATTTTCACATATCATTTCCCTATAGAGGTACAACATGCAATCCATATAGTCACAGACAGTGAATCTATTGAATAGGGGTAGGGTCAAAATCTAAGGCATTTCAGTGAAATCTAAAGGGGAATGAGTGGGTTGGCATGATTTTTTTTTTCTCAGAAAGAGAGAAAGAGAGCATGTGCATGTGTGGATGAACATGGGAGGGATAGAAGAAGAAAGAGAGGGGGGAAGGAGAGAGAGAGAGAGACAGACAGAGACAGAGAGAGACAGAGAGACAGAGAATCTTAAGCAGTCTCCATGCCCAGAATGGAGTCCAACTCAGGGCTCAAGAATCGAATCAGAAGCTCAAGCGACTGAGCCACCCAGGTGCTCCTGAATGAATCCCTTTTGTCTGTACCCCCTTCCACTCACCATTTTCCCTTTCCACTCACCCCTTTTACGAATACGATGCATAAGATTATAATCTGCATACAGGTAATTTATTTGTGAAGTGATTTTAGAGCACAGAGTGAAAACTGGAAAGAGTATTGCAGAGAAGAAAGGAGGAAATCGGATGCAAAGGTATATTAACCATGACTTTTTATTTTCTGTATTTCTGATATTTTCATATCTGGGCTGACCCTGGAGGGACTTCCACTCCCAGGGAAGAGCCAATTCCTAGAGGTAGTAAATGAATCTCCTGGGAGTATGCTTTTCACATGCAAACCACTCATATCCCTCAAACAGTGCCCCAGATCAGGCTCTTGCACTATTCCCCTAGCTCAGAACCAGGTATCAGGAAACTCCCTGATCCTCCAACCTAGAACTTTCTGAAAGCATTCAAACTGGCCACCCTGCTTACCTCACTTACCCTACCTCTCCCATTCTGTTCTGCAAACATTGCAATAAAGGCCCTTATCCATGTTTCCTATGCTCTCTGGCTCTGGCCTCCTGACCCACGTTGGCATTGCCCTGTGTGGCCCTGCATGGCAGAAGAACTGTAACAAATGATCTTTTCAATAGTAGTGATCTGATCTGTTGGCCTCACCATACCTGAATAAAAAGAAAACCAAACAGAGAATATGTCACCTCAACGGTTATGCTATGTGGATTGGGGGCCTCAAACCCATCAGGACCTTTTGAGAAGCTCAATAGAATGTACCTTATGGGGATGGGGTGGGGGGGCATGTATTCACTGCCTCCTACCCTCTACTGGTAAGATTTTCCATGAGGCATTTATAGCCCATGTCTCCAGGTTTCAACTGGGTGAATGCTGAGTGGGTTTCCACAGGATTCCCCAACCTTGGCTTCAGAGCAGCCCCAAGGGAAGAAGCTAGAAAGACATGATACAGCTGAGGCAAGATACTGCCAGATTACACCTGTGCAAAGCTGGTTTCCACATAAGTGTCTCCAGTGAAAGATAGGTCCCATCCCTTACACAGTTCAGATTTTCTTGGGTCCTTCATTAAGTCAAAGCCCTCCCTGCTCATGTGGTAGCAGATGGTAATTTATGCAAATGGCTTCAGCTGCCACTTTCCTGAGATAGTAATTTATATGCATCCTGCCTTTCCTATACCATTTACTCCTTACTTTCACTCAGTTTTCACCTGGTTTAGGATGCTTGCCTGGCAGCATCAACCAGCCTTTAATCCCTGAGGGACTGATCCCTTACTCACTTTTCATTCTTTTTTTTTTTTTATTTGTTATGATGATTGCTGCAATTGCCTGTGCTCAGTTATCACTGGGCATTGAGTGTCCAAAGCTCACTCCACAAATCTCTTGGGTTCCAGATGCACCTTTTGCTGTCCACATTTTGTAGCAGCAACCTTAGTTTTTCATGGTAGTTAGGGTCAGCTCCCCTTAATAGTCTAGTAAGTCTCTTTGCCTGTTGATTCAGGGATATGAGGAGCCCAGAGTGACTGAGTGGTAAGATAGCTTTAAGTCCATTGAAAGCCATTCTGTGTGCTCTAGTGGAAGTAATTCCCTTGGAGTCTAGAATGTTTAGTTTAGCAAAATCTACATGTCCAGAGATGGGGAATTAGATTCTACAGCTGATCTTATTGAAAATAATGATAAGAAGGCTAATCTGTTTCACTCGTTCATTCCAGAGTCCTTATATTTGAAGTTGGCATCAGATAGCAATCAGCACCATGTATCCACTATGAGCTCAACACGCATACCCCATCCTGGAGAATAACACCCAAATCCCGGAGTGTTTTAAAGTCTAAGCCTTTAATTGGCCCTTCCACTATTCTATTAGACAGGCTGCTTCCAAGTGATGTATTATATGGTAGGTGAGTGGATACTGTGTAATGGCTAGTAAAGTGGTTCTTTAAGAATGGATCCTTTTATCTAAGATGAGGACACAAGTGATATCATGCTGGGAAATGAGGCATTTTGTAAGTCCAACGATAGCAACACAATCCCATATCCAGAAATGCCATAAATTCTGTTAGAATAATTCACTTCCCTCTCAGTGTGGTAGGGTTCCGCTACAATCAACCTCCATCAGTAAACTACATCTTCTCTCCAAGGGATGCTATCATTCAGAAGGCTTACCATCAGACTCTCAGCAGGTTTGTCATTCAGCTGTGGCTCTACCTAGATCATGATTGGCAAGAAGATATCCATGATATTTTGTGCATATATATAATGTCCCCGCTTGCCTCGATGGTTGGTTGGCTCAAGAGTGCTTTGTTTAGATGTCACAAGTAGCGTTGAGTGCTTCCTCTTTTCAAATTCTTTTAGAGGATACAATGAGACAGAATTGGCTTTGGACCACTCCTATAGGACAAGCCTATAAGCTTATCCACATGACTTCCCTCAAATTCTCTATTTCTAATCTTCCAGCCTTATTCTTTCCAACTCCATGATTAACCAGCCAAGACCTTTGTGCTGCCCAGAGTTCATATATATCTGTAGTCAGAAATATTTCTGTCTCCATTCAAACTGAAAAAGCCATATTTCTTGCAGCTCTGCTCACTGGGAGTAGTTCCTTTCTCCTTCATACATTAGGTCTACCCCAAGTGGGACAGCATGCAGCAGCAATCCTTTTTAGACAAGTATGCATATAGCTAGCTGGCCTATTCTTGAAACAGGCCTGAGATTTCTTACTTCTTGGTTAATATTTTCAAAAGGGTGAAGATGTCTGAACTGAGCAAAAGGCATCATTTAGAAAAGACGGATGCTGTGGGAGCCTTAACCCCATACTCGTGATTTTCTTTTGCTTTCTGAATCTATTCCAGTCTCATCCTGAATATACTATTTCCAACGTACAATGAATTGCTATGGTTCATGACTTAGTGAATGGGATAATACCCAACACATGATGGGAAGTTCTGATCGCACAGTTAATTGATGCCTCATGATGAAATACTTAGTGTCTGCTAAAACTTAGGAGCATACCAGAAATGATTTTTCACTAATGATGTGTCTCTTCTATATGCATAGTATACTTCAATAAAAGGCTTAGAAAATTCAAAGATTCTCCCACTAAGATCTGTGCCTCTTTCTTAGTGATGAGTACAAGGAGTAACAATTGGTCCTTTACCTTGAAGGAGATTTCTTAACTTACCTTCCAGACTACTTATATTAGTCTTCCCGGGTCAGCCATCACAAAATACCATAGACGCTGTGGCTTAAACAATAGAATTTTTCCCCCACAGTTCTGGAAGCAGGATGTCTATGAGCAAGTGGACATTCTGGTCAATCTGGTTTTGGGTGAGAATTCTCTTCTTGGCTTGCTTACAGCTGCCTTCCTACAGTGTCCTTACCTGGACTTTTCTCATCCCTGCATATGGAGGAGGGAGGTAGAGAAAGCAGGCTCTCTTGCATTTCTTTCTATAAAAACACTCATCTTATCAGATTCAGGTCCTATTCCTATGATCTCATTTAACTTTAGTTCCTTCTTTTCCAAATATGGCCACACTGGGCATTAGGTGCTTTAACATCTGAATTTTGGGGAGACACATACATCCAGCCCATCACATCATTTATCCCTAATAAACAGTGATATTGCAGACTCTGAAACTTTATCTGTTTTTTTCCTACCCTGTGGCACACATGAGTCTTACTAGTGATGTGCCAGCTTACTCCCACACCTGGGGAGATTAATATCAAAGGCTTCTTCTTGGCTCCCCACTCCCATTTTTTTTAATCATAATGGCTCCTATGTCTATAATTCAGAGAAGGATGAGGGTTCTGCTAGCTTCTTAGTATATCTAGCCTATTATATTCCCAGATGCCAAAGAAATAATCATGGGGAAATTTTCAAAGGCTAATCTTTGGCTTTCATGCTAGTTGGAGGATCTAGTTGATAGAAGGTGTCAAAATTTTTGAAAGCTCCCCCAGATGATTTTAATGAGTAACAGGATTTGGGAAGGACTGTTATATACAAGTAGACTCACAGTGAGACAGACCTGGGCCAGTACTCTTACTTATCACCTGGCCTCCATGAGCCCCCTTCTAACAGGAGAAACACTGTGGTACCTCAAGTGCATTCCACTAGTGTCAACTCACACTCTGCTTCCAACAGACCTAGGAAGATCTGTGCTTTCCCATTTCCCCAGGGCACAGCTGCATGGCTACCGGTCCTTTGGGATGGTTTGGAGAGTTCCACTTTAAGAGTTCTACTTCAAGAGAGTTTAAAGAGTCCTACTTCAAGATGGTTTAGGAAGTTTTACTTTTCCAAGTGTCACTTTTTTTCTTCAATGAGTTTTGGGCCTTAATAACATAGTTTAGATCTAAAAATTGGATAAAAGTTTTCAATTTTCCATCACACCAGCTGATTTCAGTAGTTTGCTTGTCAGCTCCTGTTTTTATTTTGTTTTGGTGGGGTAAAGGGTGGGTGGGGGATTAAAAAGTTCTTTAAAAATTTTTTAATATTTATTTATTTTTGACAGAGAGAGATAGAGACAGAGACAGAGAGACAGAGTGTGAGCTGGGGAGGGGCATAGAGAGAGGGAGACACAGAATCTGAAGCAGACTCTAGGCTCTGAGCTGTCAGCACAGAGCCTGACATGGGGCTCAAACTCACAAAATGCAAGACCATGACCTAAGCCAAATTCAGACGCCCGACAGACTGAGCCACCCAGGCACCCCAGCTCCAAAGCAGAGGATGGTTTCAATCCATCGACCTATGGATTATAGGCCAAACACACTTCCGCTGAGCCACTCTGCTTCTAAAATGGTCTAACAGTACCACATTTGACTGTCTATCTTGTACCTAGGAACACCATGAACTAAAAAAATATAATTATGATGCATCCTTGAAGAACAATGCATTCTGGTTGCCACTTTGACCTCTCTGCTCATGTTATTCACTATGTGTACTTTGACTCTAAGATTTGGTGTCTCCACTGGCCTTTGTCATTTCTGAGCCACTCATGATATTGGGGAGCCTAGTGACACAGTAGGATCTCATACTGGCAACTCCGGTCTATGAAGACTGCCACTAATCATTTTAACATTATTTTCTTAACGATGGCGTGTACTTCAAGTCCTCATGGGAACATAGTCAGATGGTGGGTTCTCTTTTCTTCCAACATAAATCCATTAAAACATTCTTGTCTCTTGAGCTTCTTGAATTTTTCTTAATACTATAGCAACACTGCTCCAGTATCTGAATCTCATTTACGATAGCTGATATGTTCAAGTTTCAAGGAGACCTCCTTGGATTATGGTATTCTCAGTTCCCAGTGAGCTTTCTGGGAAGTCAAACTTTGAATCATGCCAGAGCAAAGTCAGAGCAGTCAAAATTTGAGTCATGCCAGAGCAAAGTCAGAGCAGGGTTACATGCCAATAAATACTTCTTTCTTTACTTTTATATTCCACATTCCTCCATTTCACCTCTAGATCCACTCCTTAGTACATGCTGGAACATAGTAGCCATTCTGCAATTATTTGTGTGTGTGTGTGTGTGTGTGTGTGTGTGTGTGTGTGTGTGAGAGAGAGAGAGAGAGAGAGACAGAGAGACAGAGAGAGAAAGAGAGAGAGTGTGTGTGGGCAGGGGAGGGGCAGAAGGAGAGAGAGAGAGAGAGAGAGAGAATCTTAAGCAGGCTCAACACCCAACATGGAGCCCATGGATCTAATAATTGTAGGTCATGACTTGAGCCTAAATCAAGAGTTGGACCCTTAGCCAAGTGAGCCACCCAGACACCCCATCAGCGGAGTTCTTTATAGGGACTCCCAGCACAAATACACCATTCTTCTCTAGCAAGGAGGCTTTGGTACAAAGTCAGAGTCCAAGACCTTCAGGCTCATCATCCCAAATGTTCTTATTGTGGTGTCAGGTGTCCTCTCTGATTGATTCTGACACTTTCACACAGAACTCCATTGAGACATTTATTCTCCTAACTAGTGTTGCTGCCATTGTACTTAAATGTGAAGTCTGGTTTACAGCACAATACAGCACAGCAGATACAGAAATCGAATAACTCTTTAAAGATGGAGGCCTCTAGCTTTCACAGCATGTTTGAAGCTGATGATTATCAGCTAAAAACCTGTTATTTTGATTTTACAAGTCTTCTGAAGCAGTTAACATAAGGCTACTGGCCTATGTTTACCACCACCTCTGATTGTTCAAGATCAGTCAGTGGTTATCTACTGCAACTCATCCTAAACCACAACCAGTGAGAGCTCCAGCACCTGTAATGATTCTAAGTAGCATCTGGCTTACAACCTTACACCTGACTCATTGCCATAGAGTCAGTGAGTGGTCCAGTACCAGAATTTCCTCTTTCAGGTCTGCTCCCTAGGATATTTCTTGCACCAATTTTCCTACTCTTGGTATGCCCTCACCAAAAACAGAGCTGAGTCATTAGCTTGTGTGCAGGTGTTTTGTTTGGAAAGTAGTCACAAGGCACTGGAGATGGAAACATGAGGTTGAAATGGGAAAAGGGAGGGATCCAATACAAGACACATTATTGAGCTGATCATTGTGGAAGGTGACTGAGACTCAATCCAACTGAGTCCCTCTGAGAAAGTGCACAAAATGATTCCAGCCTTGTGCTCCTGAGGGATAGATGGAGGGGGCAGTTAGCTTCCTAATCTTTTTTTTTTTTTTTCCCCATTGCTCAAGATTGCTCCATTGGCTGTTAAATTTCCACCATGACTAGTTTGTGCATGCATGATTTTGTGATTTTCTTGTGAATCCCTGCCACAACATCAGGGGACCTTCACATAGAAAGCAACAAGCACGATTCAGGTGGGGTGATAAAATGCTAATTGCCATTGTAGTGACTGGAGTAAAAAGTAAGTCAAGAGGATAAGACATGATACATGATCCATTATCAAGTTATGTATTATGTTTACATATGTATTTGTTAAAGGGTATTTATGCTCATCAATGAAAATTAGAGTATCCTTTTTACAAAGTTCTTTCAAGGATATGTATTTTCAATTCCTCACTATAGTCAGAAGTACTGCCAATTTGCAAAAAGCAAATTTGTGTACTGGTGTGTGTATTCATGTATACAGGTCAGATGATTATTCTACAGCTTGAAATCAATAGAAATAGAACTAAAAAATATTAATTCTTGAATCTAACAAGTAACTAATAAATAAATATATTTATTCAACAAATGAATAAATTAGAGCTTATACAGGATAAACGCTTGCCATATAATCAATCAATCACACATTAAATTAGTGTCAGGTTCAGGAACATGACACTGAACACTTGGCTCCTCATCTGATCTTTTGCTCACTATTCCTTGTCATTTTTTATATACAGGGTAGAATTGTAGGATCACAGATAACAACATACTGACACTGCTAGACTGTCACTTACAAATAATAAAATGAGAATAGGTGAGTTTCTCAATAATATAATTCTTATTGAATTTACAGAGGAGATTTCTCTGGGGTCCTGGCAAGGGGAATTTGGGGAATAGGCAAATATATATGAACAGCTGTTCTTACCAGAAAAAAATTCAGAGAGACTAAACTCATTTCATCTTAAAATTAAATCTTTTTCTTCAAGGCTATATACACTAAGTTTTCCTGATGAGATGAATAATTCCAATGAGATTTCTACTACCAAACCAGATATGTTGTTAATATATTGGGATAATAATCATTTGGATTTATTTGTTCATGAGCAAGAACTTATTAGAAATAATTATAATTTTTCATCTTTGATAATTACTCTTACATATTTTTTTCTTGTGTTTATTCTTGGCTACACTGATATGCACCCATTTCACATGTTGTCTTAACACTGAATATTTATGTTTTTCTTACCTCTGTTTCTAATTGTTCTTCCCAAAACATAGACTCTATTCTTATAGCTTATAACAGAATCTGTTAAATGTCTGTACCATAATAAAGAATATACCTGGTCTTCATCCTTAGTTCTTGACATGGAATGTCAAAATGTCCAGAGGTATTTTTTTGTTTTGTTTTTTTAATTTTTTTATAACAAGCCCCTTTTAACCACACCTGAGAGGAAATGCTGATGAGATGACTCATGGTGAGTCCCTAATAGTTTCAGAGGTGGAGTTGGCCATGCCTAAAGACCAAGCATTCATTAAAGGATTGGAACTTTTGGTTTCTTCCCTGACATCCCTGGAGAGGAAGGAGCTGGAGATTGAGGTCAATCATTTGGCCAAAGATTTAATTAATCATGTCTATGTAATGAAATTCCAGATACAAACTCTGAGCAGTGAGGTTTGTGAACATATCAGTGACAGAGAGGGTGATGCACCCCAACTCCATGGGGACAGAAGCTCCTGTACTGGGGATCCTGTCAGACCTGTCTCAGGGCACCTGAGTGGCTAGTTGTTGAAGCATCTGACTTCCACTCAGATCATGATCTCATGGTTCATGAGTTCAAGTCTCACATCTGGTGAGCTCAAGCCCCACTTTGGGTGAACCTCACTTCTCTCTCTTCCCCTCTCTCTATTCTTGCTCACTCATGCTCCATGTCTCTCAAACAACAACAACAACAACAACAACAACAACAAACCACCAGCAGCAAAAAATATCTTCTTCCTCTAAAAAAAAAATTCTCTCCCTCTCTCCATTTCCCCTACTCATGCTCTCTCTCTCACTCTCCCTAAAATAAATTTTTAAAAAGTATGGTGTTTTTTACAAGTTTGTGAGTTTGTGAGTCATTCCAGCAAATTATCTACCTAAAAGAGGGGATGTGGGAACCCCCAAACTTTTATCTAAGTCAAACAGAAGTTGGGTAGCTTAGGGAAATCTAACATTTGAGACTGGTTTCTGAAGTGGGAACTATCTGGTGAGACTAAGCCTTTAAATTGTGGGGTCTACCCTAACTCCAGGCAGTATCAGAATTGAAATGAATTGTAGAACACCCAGTTGGTGTTGCAGCATTAACGTTGGAATATAGCATCACTTTATATATATATAAAATTACCTAATCTGACATCATGGTGCCATTTCCTTGAATCTTTAAGTAATCAGTAGCTCTAAAATTCTGCGTCCTTCTTAGATATAGTCAACACTGGGATTGTCAGTATTATCTCAAGATAATAAGTTAAGGGAGAATTTGGTTTTGGGAAAACCAGAAAAAAAATGAGGTATTAGATTTTCTGAAAAATTATCCCCAGACCCACTTGGACTTCAGTTGGAGTTTTCTTCCCCAAGCCAGGAATAGTCTTGCAATTAAATGTGGGATTCTATTTTCTCATTCTTTGGATAGCTAGATTTACACCTAAGTAGAGACCTCAAGATTATCTGATGTATAAGGTTTTATAGATTAGCAGAATCTTCTGCTTTGGTGATATTCTTTGTATTGTAGAAAGTCATATAAGTTTTTCCACTAAAAAAGTATCAGAATAGTAATTAAGTTTAGATCTAGGCAACATTATTGATATACTCATATTCAAAAGCAGCCAAAAAATGTTCTTTGAAGTTATGAGGTAACAGTGTCAATTATGCTATCTAAAGTGGATAACTATTTTTTCCCCTATTTGGTAACATTAGACCCTAAATGTCATAAAGGGTAAACAGAATTTTGTAAATCAGTCAAAAATAAAAGTAAATGAGATCAACACAAACAGCTTTAAAGTACATGCAGCACTTGCATACTTTTGCATGAGGAAGAGAAACCTAAACAATAAGGAGTATGTGTATGTAAACGTATGTGCTTCCAATACTGTAAAGTTGATATAGAGAGCTTATATCCTAATATAACTGCATGAGAATCTTTGGGGAAAAAAATTAACAAGAAATAAATAACTCTGGGAGCCTGGGTGGCTCAGTCAGTTGAGCGTCTGACTTTGGCTCAGGTCATTATCTCACAGTTCATGGGTTCGAGCCCTGCATCGGGCTCTGTGCTGACAGCACATAGCCTGGAGCCTGTCTTCGGATTCTGTGTCTCCCTCTTTCTCTGACCCTCCCCTGCTCACGCTCTCTCTCTCTCTCTCTCAAATATATTTAAAAAAACATTAAAAAGTTTTTAAATAAAAAATAAATAACTCAACTTCTTCATTTTGCAGTATTTAAAATGTTGCATCTGCAGTATTTAAAAATGAACAAACTAGGGACACCTATCTGGATTAGTCGATAGAGCATGTGACTCTTGATCTTGAAGGCTGCGAGTTCAAGACCAACATGGAGTTTACAACAACAACAGAAAAGAACAAAGTAGAAAATAAATAATACCTAATTTATCTCAAAAACCTGGGGACGGGCGACTGCCATGTGCCAGAAACAAAGAGTGAACTCCAAGCCTCAGTAGAAAATAGAAGAGACTGGAACCACAGTGGAACTTAGATAATACTCGGGTCAGAGTGAGGATGTTATCTTAGGCCATCCTAGACTTAGACTCAGACTTAGAAGAATGCCCAGAGCTTTGGAAGTTTTGTTCACATGTGAAGCTGTCACTTGAAATGCTTTGTTCAGAAACTTCAACTCGGAACAAAGATAGATAGAGTAATTATAACCAACCTTTTCACTGAAAACAACTAAAAAGACTATATGTAATATTTTTAAAAAATATTTTTACACTTATTTATTTTTGAGAGACAGAGAAAGACAAAGCACAAGTGCGGGAGGGGCAGAGAGAGACAGGGAGACAGAGAATCTGAAGCAGGCTCCAGGCTCCAAACTGTCAGCACAGAGCCTGACACGGGGCTCAAACTCATAAACTGTGAAATCATGACCTGAGCCAAAGTTGGACGCTTAACCTACTGAACTACCCAGGCGCCCCTACTGTATGTATTATTTAAAAAAAATATTTTTGAAAGCTTCAAAAAACTTACCTACTATAGTGAGAAATTACTTGGCCCATATTCAAAGAGAAAGTGAGGTCCCAGAGAGAAAAGCCCAGCACTTAAAGCTGTTTTTGCTTTGAGGGAAATTGTCAGTCCAGAAGGATGCATAAAAAAGTAAGTTGTAAGGAAATCTAAGTTAGGGAGTCTTAACCTTGCTCACCCCAACTAATGAGATGGGGACCTAAATGTCAATACCCCCCAAAATGTCAATGGTGACCCCAGATTAAAATAATCATAAGAAGCCTTTGCATGGAGGTCCATGGAAACTCAAAGCTTGAATTTTGATTAAGCTCATTCCACATTGTCTGTACCAGTGGAAGTCCATTAAAGTCTTCTCAGGAAGAAGATACTGTCATCATGGGCCTCGAATCATTAATAAAAATAAATATTCAACAGCAATGATTAGGCACAGGAACAACACAAGGGAAACCATTACACACAAAACACAACAGGGACAGTTACAAAGACTTCTCATCTTGCCATTATCAGCCACAGATCAAAAATCATCTATTTGTACTTCAGGCAAAGAATTATTTTTAAATGTGGAAATTACAGCAGGAAACTGGCAACCATAATATGTTACAGCGCCAATTAAAGAAAAAAAATAGAATTTCTAATTTTAATTAAAAATTGTTATATACAAAGGGGCTTTCAGACCCTCAATATTCTTCTGATAGGAAGTAGGTCAATGAAAGTGTTCAGCTGCAAACTCATGTGAAAGAAAGAATGACCTGGATGGCAGAAACTAGAATTTGTGGGGAGTGGGATGCAGCGGGGAATATGAAGGGGAAAACTGAGAGCCACAGAGAATTAACCTTAGGCATTGAAGCCCAAAGCAGGTTGATGACTGGATTTCAAAACTACTTGTGGCTGGCAACTCCTTTTAACCTTCCAGTTTCCTCCTTTTCTGAAGTGTAATGTCTTTGGCTGTTAATGCTAAGCCTGAGCCCCCATGGTGGGTTCGGAGTGCTAGGGGCACATAATTCCATCTTTAGTTTCTTGGGTCCACAGAGGAAGCAGTCTTGTAACAAAGGATGAATCACATCTGGGAGCCTCCTTAGTGCCTGAGTTAAAGGATGACATTTGGGGCATTCGGTATTTAGATGAGATTTTGGACTTTCAGTAAACTGGTACTAAACCAATATTATTATGGGACAAGACCCTTATAGACTGTATTGGTCAGAGGTCCACTAGAGTAACAGAGCCAGTAGGAGATGTATATATTTATATATGCATATACAGATATAGTAGATGTATAGGAGATACAGGAGAGATATATGTATGGCATTTTAAACACCATGTAACATTTTAAATATGTTATATATTTTACATACATTATACATATACATTATATACACATTTACACATGCATTTATATATTTATACATATATATACATTCACACATGTATATATGCATATGCTTATGTATGCATTTAGAGATGTAGATATATACTCACACATGTATATATATGCATATACATATGTATATGTATACATTTATACCTGTACATTTTAAGTATATTACATATACATACATATGTATAAAATAAATCAATTTATTGCATGGAATTGACAACTGTGGGAATTGGCTGGGCAAGTACCAAACCCATACAGCAGGCCATCAGCAAGAATCAGCTGGAAACACTGATGCTGCCATCCACAGGTGGAATTTCTTATTCCTCAGTTCTGTTCTTAAAATCTTTCAACTGATTGAGTCATCCCACACCAATAATCAAGGACAGTCTCCTTTATGTAAAGTCAACTAGTTGTAGATATTAATAAAACCTAAAAAATACCTTTACATTGACATGTAGATCATTGTTGTCCCCTAGGCTAGAGTGCCTTAGCCAGACTGACACAGAAAAGTGGACCCTGGTGAGGACTTTGGAATGGAATCAATGCATTGTGGTATTTAGGAATGATGCGGATCTGGAGGGCCAGAGACAGGCTTTGAAAGGCAGAATTATAAAAATAACCCCCTAAATTCCAATCCTCTGGTTATTTATTTATTTATTTTTAAATTTTTAATGTTTATTTATTTTTGAGAGAGAGACACACACAGACAGAGCATGAGTATGAGCAGGGTGGGGGCAGAATCTGAAGCAAGCTCCAGGCTGTCAGCATAGGGCCCGACATAGGGCTCTAACCCCTGGAGTGTGAGATCATGACCAGGGCTGAAGTCAGACTGAGCCACCCAGGTGCCCCTAGTTATTTAATTAGAGTCTGCAGGTATAATTGAAGTTCTAAGTCATCTGATTATCCCAGTAGACCTGATTGAACCAGGCAAATCCTTAAAATTGAAAAGTTTTCTCTGGCTGGTCAGAGAGACTTAAAGCACATGCACATTTTGACATACCATTGCTAATTGGAAAGAGAGAGTCACATGCAAAGACTGAAGAGAGCTCTCTAGAAGCTTCCAGTAGCCATAAAAAGCCAGCATCGAAACATTCACACCCTTATGGCACAAACACCATATTATAATTATGGACTAATATGGTAAGTTTTACCCTGACTTCCCTGACATCCCTTCACCCTGACTTCCCTGATCTTGGAAGAGCTCATAGCACTTCATTGAGTGGAGGAGAAGTGGAACAGAAAAGTGGGAAAAATGTAAAAGAACAGAACACTCCCATTTCCTTTCTCTGAGTTAAGAGAATCCACAGGTCAGAATTAAGTAGTGTTAGAAGTTTTCAATTGGATGACAGATTGCAGTCCAGATTTCATTCCAACTTGACATTTTCAGTCTAAAAAATGTCTGTTGTAGTGCCTGAAAATTGCTGGAGAAGCTACCAGCTGTACCAGTGACATAACCAGAGAGGAGGAAGGGACACCTGATGGAATGGAGTGGAAAGGCAGTTTCATAAGAAGCCTGAATGAATTCACTGTACGGCATCAGGCAATCCCATAAAATGCAAGTACTGTGGGGATGGGGAAAGGAAGATTTCAGAACAGGTGAAGCTAAAATACCAGCACTCCCAAGGTACTGCCCTAATCCATTGTCTGCTTCCTCAAATCTTAGGTCCACAACTCTGTAAATAGTCTTTTTATTAGAATCTTCTCAATTATTCAATTACAGTGGACTATTTACAGCCAGGGCGCTAACAGATATTTTCACAGAAAAATCAAAGTATAGGCTATAATGATTATAAAACAATCTTTCAGACAAAAAGGATAGAATCACAGCAAATTGGGGTGGATATTACAGATGATGTGGATAGGATAATTTTGGATAGGTAATATGGATGGTATAGGTGTCATGGATAGAATGCATCACAGAAATTTAACATCTTTTTAGAACAAAATAAAAATAAAAATCTTTGATGTGTCAAAAAAACATTGCTATTGAAGCTAAAATTTAAAGAAATGCAAAAAATAAAATAAATAAAAATAAAATAAAGTTAAACATCTAAAATAACAGTAAAGCATTTTAATATATTTCTCTCAGTATCAAAGGTATATAATAGGCAACAAATATTAAGAAAATAGTACTAGAAGTTTCCTCTAATGAACATATACAGTAACCGGAGCTAACTATGTAAAGACTTCATGTTATTTTGATGTATTATTATGAAATATTTTGAACATCCTAAAATATATAGGGAGTATTTTTAGAATATAGACATGTATCTGACACATGTTGGGAGATAATTCTCTACAAGTCTCTTGCTTTTCTTCTTGTCTTGTTCCAGCTTTTGTTCCAGACTAAATGGAGAGCCTTAGAATATGATACAGTATCTTTCTCTGAAGTGGACGGTAGGTTCAAAATCCAACTTAAGAAAGAAAATTTCTTTATTAAGGGATAAATGTTGAGTGAATTTACTAACAGCTTGCTTCTAAGGTTGGGGCCCTGAAACGAGGACTTCTCTAACAATGACACAGACCCACTATGCTTATATCATCCATTTGGGTCCACCTTCCCATCATGCCATGAAACTTGGGGTACATGAGGAACTGATGTGCACACTTAGGTCTAGGGGTGATGACAGCTTTCTAGTTTCTCAAGGTCCTGAGTGCCTCGTTATGTCTCCTTGTTTGCTCCCTATATCCAGCCCACTAGACTGAAAAATGAAATTTAGGGTTCTACTCTGAGTAAGATGAGAACTCACTGATGGGGTGAACAGAGGTAATGTGATCAGACATGTTTAAATGGAAAGCCCTGGCCACTCTATTGTGCATGGATAGATGAGATGAAAGCATAAGAAGAGGAAGAAGAGATTTTATATACTTACACACACACACACACACATATGATCATGTATGTGATTTTAAAACTCAGAGGTTTCTTAAGAATTGTGTGGACTTTCCTGTCTTGGAGAGTATGGAAAAAAAAAAAAATGAAGCCTCAAGCATGTTTTAGCATTCTAGAGTCCTAATGATGAGTTATGTCCTATTGACTATTTCCTTGTATGGCCAATTGTCCTAATGCTTCATGAGCTCAGAGGGTAGTAATCTCATTTTTCTCAAATTGTCTCACAACGTGTGAACCAAATTCTTTTCAAACAAAGTAGATTCTGAACTCTACAAAAGTTGCTCTCATCTTTCCCATTGAGAGATATTTCAAACAAGAGTAAACACAGACAATCTGAACTTTTGCCATGCCATTTCAATGCTTCCAAATCTATTTTAATCAAATCTTTCATAATTATGTCTCAGAAAGCTTGGCCTAATTATGAATGTCTGATGAACCACAAAACTGAAAATAAATTAATTTTTCATGAATGTGTCATTGGTAATAGACTGTTTTCTACAGTGTCTAAGTTTGGACATTCAAGATACCACTTTAGTAAGTTTCCTGTGATTCCTATGTTGCAAGACTCAAAACGAAAGAGCTTTATATTCCGTTGGAAAACCCCTATGGGTTGAATGTATCATATCAAAGACTTTTGAAAGTTCCCACCGAAAGAACACAGAATCAACTTCAAAGTAACTCCACATTATATTTAACAGTATACACTGTTCATTTATGTGCTCTGCATTGCAAGTAAAAAAAAATCATCAACCTTTATTCACACTAAGGCAGCCATAAAAACATAAAATTAATCAGGAAATAGAAACTACATTTTATTTTTATGCAAAATAAATTACATTAGTGAATAAAATTGTAGATTTTTTTGAGGTGGTATGGAGTTTGTAAAAAAATAAACCAAATAATGAAGCAAATTTAACAGGTTATGGAGATAATTGTCACCTAAAAAAATGAAGATATCTTAGAAGGCATGTGTGAAATCATTGGTTGGGGGTAAGGTATGGAGGAGACAGTATTCACTATGCTCACATTTGAGTGTCTATCTGGCCTATTTCTAAGTACACCATATCCTTCTCCAAGTATTTATGAGGTCCACTGGGAAACAAAGAAATATAATTCTGGTTAGCTTATTTACTTTTTGACAGTCTTAAGAACTTTATTTGAAATTTCCATCATGGAACACCCATTATTTGATTAGGAATGCATTAGCTGAGCAAACATTTCTGTAAAAATAAATATAAATCTGATTATATTTGGTGGGTTTTAAAAGCACTCAAATTCTTAGACTCAAACCTAATGTTTGGTTTTCTTTCTGTTTTTTTTTTTTTTTTTCTAGTATCAGTCCCCTAAGAACACTTGACTTGCATCTAGGATTTATGTTGAGGGAGGAATTTAAATTCAATTCAAAAACCTCATAAATACCTCAGTGGAACAAGATATTTAATATTCTCCACACAGTTTTATTTTTACTTTATAGAGGAAAATATATTTGTTTCCCATTATCTGAGGGATATACCCTGGGCATTTTTTCTGAGGCTGTGATGGATTCACCCTGACCCAGAAGTATCAGATCATTTATATTTTTATACAGTAAAAGTATTTGCTTCTTCGTCCACAGTGTTTCAGGTAGTATATTAGTTGCTCATGGCACAAAGAATAAGACAAAGTTCTTGCCCTCAAGAATGTCAAAACATAGAGCAAAAAAAGAAATGTTAAAAGGAAAACAAAAAACCCTAAAGATTCGGTATGATATGTGCAAGATGCTATAGGAACATAGAGAGGGAAAATTATTACAGTTGTCTGAAGGTAGTGACAGAAAGCATTACTTAATCTGAGCTTTGAATGATGAGTATAAATTTTCCAGAATGTTAGCCAGAAAGAACAGATGATAGGGTATCATGCCTCTCAGGAAATTGCCCAATTTATTCTTGAGGATCAAGGTAAGAAATAGACACACAAAAATAAACTCTTAAGATCATGTTAAGGATCTGGAATATAACATTTTGAGCAACTCAGGTTATACTGAAGTAAGCTGTACCCATGAAAATGGGAATAGACCACAAAGAAACTAACTCAAATGTTAAGAATGGAGCCCTCAACTAATGTTAAGAAGAAATAAGGAATACTTGAGCCAAAGGCAAAGCACTAAAATTGGAGAAACAAGAAGAGATGAGGGAGATGCCTAGACAGTGACTTAGATTATATTTGTTGATCAAATCTATATAGGTGATGTTATAAAAAAGAAGAAATCCAAGTTTTCCAAGTGTTTGTTACCACAGCTTTGTAATCTATTTTGAAAAGTGTGGTTGTGATACCTCAATTTTGTTCATATTTCTCAAGACTGCTTTGACTTTTCAGGGTCTTTTGTGGGTTCCATATAAATTTCAGTAATATTTGTTCTCATTCCATGAAAAATTCTGTTGATATTTTGTTTTTTAAAAATTTTTAAATGCTTTATTTATTTCTTAGAGAGAGACAGAGACAGAGAGTGTGAGCAGGGTAGGGTCAGATAGAGAGGGAGATACAGAATCTGAAACAGGCTCCAGGCTCTGAGCTGTCAGCACAGAGCCCAACGCGGGGCTTGAACCCATGAACCGTGAGATCGTGACCTGAGCCAAAGTTGGACAGTTAACTGCCTGAGCCACCCAGGTGCCCCTCTGTAGGTATTTTGATAAGGGTTGCATTGAATCTGTGATTACTTTCGTAGTATAGACATTTTAACAATATTTGTTTTCCCAATCAATGAGAATGGAATATCTTTCCATTTGTTAGTGCCATCTTTAATTTATTTCATCAATGTTTTATAGTTTTCAGAGTACAGATCTTTCACAACGTTGGTTAAGTTTATTCCTAGATATTATATTACTTTTGCTGCAACTGTAAATGGGATTGGTTCCTTAAAATTCTCTTTCTGTTGCTTCATAAGTAGTAAATAGAAATACAACAGATTTCTTTATATTGATTTTGTATTTTGCAACTTTACTAAATTCATGTATCTGTTCTAGTAGTTTTTTGGTAGTATCTTGAAGGTTTTCTGTATGTAGTATCATGTCGTCCATGTGTAAGTGTAAGTTTTACTTCTTCCTCATCAATTTGCAAATAACATAGAAGAACCTAGAAGTATAATACTAAGGGAAATAAGTCACACAAAACCAAATACCATATATTTCATTCATATGTAGAATTTAAAAAACAAAACAGATGAACAAACAATGAAAAAAAAACAGACAAACAAACAATTCCAGACTCTTAAGTAGAGAGAACAAAGTGGTGGTTACAAGAAGGAGGTAAGGGTGGAGGAGGTATGAAATAGATAAAGTGGATTAAGAATACACACCATGATGAGCACTGAGTAATGTATCAAACTACTCAATCATTATATTATACACCTGAAACTAATATGACACTATATGCCAATTATACTTCAACCAAAAAAGAAACCAGAGGTGCCTGGGTGGCTAAGTCAGTTAAACATCCCACTCTTTCATTTTTCTTTTATAGTTTATTGTCAAATTGGTTTCATTTTAGTACCCAGTGCTCATCCCAACAGGTGCCCTCCTCCATGCCCATCACCCTCTTCTTTTCTCCCACCCCCATCAGCTCTCAGTTTCTTCTCAGTATTTAAGAGTCTCTTATGGTTTGCTTCCTTCCCTCTCCTTAACTATTTTTTTTCTTCCCCACCCCCATGGTCCTATGCTAAGTTTCCTCTGTTCCACATATGAGTGAAAACATATGGTATCTGTCCTTCTCTGCCTGACTTATTTCATTTAGCATAATATCCTCGAGTTCCATCCCTGTTGCTACAAATGGCCAGATTTCATTCTTTCTCATTGCCAAAACATCCTACTCTTAATTTCAGCTCAGGTCATGATCTCACAGTTTACGTGATCAAGCCCAGCGTCAGGCACTGCACTGACAAGATGGAGCTGCTTGGGATTTTCTCTTTCCCTCTTTCTCTGACCCTCCCCTGCTCTCTCTCTCTCTCAAAAATAAGTAAAAATTTTTTTAAATAAAGAAAGCAAAAAGAAATAATATGAGGTATTCTTTTTTTTAGTATGACAAAAGGTCAGAAGAATAATTATTTTTCCCTAAAATAAAAGCATATTGTCATATTCAAAGTCTATCAGGAAAAGTTAATCAAGAGTATTTTCAGTTTATAAAAGTAGTTAAAAGTTCTTTTCCTAATATGCCACCAAAATATGTTAAAATATCATGACCTATTAAAATACATTTGTGAGTATACAAAAATCAAAAAGTAGCAATAGCTCAATGAGGAAAATGCAATACTATGTCTAGGTACAGTCAGAACTTTTACTATTCCCATAATTCATAGCGGTGAGCAGAGAAGTGAATTCATGGATAAAACCTATAATATCAGTCCAGAACTGATTCCTCCAAGTAGTCAGAAAAAAAGGCTTTACGTTATTCTGCTCTTACATAAATCCCAAATACATGCTGCAAGAAAAATATATGTCCACGGGATCGACTTTCTTTCTAGAACTCTTTCTACCCATAACTCAGGTCTCTATTTTCTTTCTATTTATAAACACTTCAAAACAACACTCCCCGTGAAAGCAATAGGAAGAAGGGGACCATAAGAAAAGTTGTATAGATTCTTAAGTTTATTGTTTCCACAAGAAAAAAGTTATAGACAAATGCAAACACAGAAAGGGCACCAAATGGAGTATATGTGGGAGAACTGGCTGATCAATTTAATGCCTGCCACCCTCCTACTCCCATCCCAAACCTACAGTTCCCTGCTAAGAAAACTCTTTAAGCACTAATGACATGATTCAAACCCTGGTTTTCTTCTATGAGTATATCACAAGTGTTCATCATATAAAAGCACTCATGTTATCTGCCGGGCAGAAAACTGGAAAATGGATTCGTGCATAAGTGTTGTTTAGAAAGAAAAAAGGAATCATCTATATCCATGATGTTTTCATTCTCAGAAATTGAGACTATGAACTTCACTGTCTATCTATGAACTTTCAGCTGATAGATGTGAGAAGATGAAGAGAATTGGAGGCTGACGAAGGTGGTTTAGTCATTTAAGTGGTGGAAAATTGAGAAGATAAATATTAATGAAATGTGCTTCTAGGAGTTAAACAAGAGAGCCTGATTCTTACTGCCACACTGAAACTCTTCAGTTCTTGAACTATATTCCAGGATCTTTGAATTACCATTAATAGGTTGTTCCTAAAGTTCCGAGAGAGGTCTGTCTCCTTCCTTGCCATACCTATCTCTAAAATAAGCCCCTATTTCTGGAGGCAACTGGGTGTACCTACGTCTCATCAAAACAATAAAACCAAGAAGAAGCCATGCAATTTGCCATTGATTTTGCCATGAAGATATTACCAATTTTGTTAGGAATTATGTACATCAGTCTGATAGTCAAATGTAGATCTAGGGTCTTAATGAAGGGTGGGGACAAAAATAGGCCAAATGTTTTTCCTGTTGGCAAATATCAGGTACTATATATATATAGACCTTTATTTTGCCAGTGAAAGACTATTGATTAGAAAAAACGATGACAAAATGGGCTCTGTGAAAAGATACTGGAACACAAGGAAAAAGGAATACGCTAAAGATCAGGGAAAGAGCACATTTTCAAAAATCAGAAGAAAGTACAAGAATGATAAAAATAATTTTAATGTGTCTGTTTGGTATCTTCAAAGAAATGAAAAAGACTTTGTCTCCGCAAGGTAGAAACGATACACTGAATCAATTTTGGAGAAGTAAAATGAGGAAAGTAAAGTGACAAATGATTTCAAATAGATGCAAAATGCAACAATAGATGACAAAAGAAGGAATGAAGTATAGAAAGAACATTGTTGTGTGTTAAGTTACAGATAAGAAAGAAAAATCTGTGGAAACCACCAAATGCAGAGATAATATAAAGATAATAATGCCCAAATGTCTAAAATAACTCAGGCTATATACAAAGAAATAAGGAAATGGTAGAGATGGGATATGGCATTCTTTTCTTTTTCTTTCATTCTTTGATATTGATGTAATAAATAGTTCATAGAAAATGAAAATTCAAAATTGACCACTAGGTATACAAATTAAACATAGACATATACATTTGAAATGATCACAGGAGAAAAGAACAAGGTATATTCATATTAGCAAAACTATGGAAATGAAAAATGAGGATGCACAAAATCAGGAAAAAGATGTCAACGTTTCAAATGTAACAGAAGTGACAAATAATATAAGGACCAGACCACCTCATTTAAGACACAGGGACCTCAAATTATAACATTAAACAAAAATCTGTCTTTGTTTATTTGTTTGTTTTCCCAAAAGAAGCATTAAACAACCAAATTGACTGAGCTGAATGTGAACAAGAGGGAAAAGATTCACAGGCAAGTGGGAAATGAGATCTGAGATAAGTAGAAGACAAAGTAGAATTTATGTCAAAAATTATCCTAAAATTAAGCCTAAAATAAATAGAGTCAAAATTAAGGAAGCATAAACACAAGATTAAGATATGGTTGTTTGGAAGATATATACATTCCTATCATGTGAAAAACCTGATAAGTTTGGGTAATCTGTGTACTTGTAATATATTTTAACACTGTGAAGTAAGTTCAGAAATATACAGTCAGAGATTTTTATAATATGATTACTAGTCTTTAAAAGTTACTTCAGTTATACACAAACAGGAGTTCAAGAATAAAATTTATTTTAAAAAAATTAATGTTTTATTTATTTCTGAGAGAGAGAGAGAGACAGCATGAGCAGGGGAGGGTCAGAGAGAGAGGGAGATACCGAATCTGAAGCAGGCTCCAGGCTCTGAGCTAGCCATCAGCACAGAGCCCGACACAGGGCTCGAATCCAAGAACCGTGAGATCATGACCTGAGCTGAAGTCGGACGCTTAATTGACTGAGCCACTCAGGTGCCCCTAAATTTAAATTTTGATTCAATAGGTACACTTATTGAATGTTCTTGCATAAGAAAAGACACTATTTTTTTCAAAAGGCCTATTGGTTTTTACAAAAAAAAACAAAAACAAAAAAAAAATGACTCTGCGGCACTTCAAAGGGAATATTAAAATTCCTAATATAATAGGATTATTAAAGACAATATTGATTTACTAACCATAATATAATATAATTTGAACAATATGCAAGGTAAAATACCTGTTCCATGTAATACCTGTCCTCAGTACTGTAGAAATTTTAAAATCTTAAATTATTTGTCTAAAACAAAACTAATTTTAAAAAATTTATTTATTATTTTTGAGAGACAGAGAGAGAGAGAGACAGAGTATTAATGAGGGAGGAGCAGAGACAGAGGGAGACACAGAATCTGAAGCAGGCTGTAGGCTCTGAGCAGGGCTCAAACTCACAAACCAACCCAGGAACCATGAAATCATGACCTGAGCTGAAGTCAGATGCTTAACTGACTGAGCCACCCAGGCACCCAATACTAAAACTAATTAAAATACTTCTGACATCTACTATAAAACATATATGTTATAGCTAAAGCCAGACACGGTAGAAAATATATAGATATAAATGATCTCATTATTAAACCATGCAGCATTAAACTAAATACCATGACTCTACCTTCAAAGTATATCCCAAATCCAACAAGTTCTCATCATAATTTACAACTTCTGTACCACCTTTATCAAAAACACCATGACACACATGGGGATTATTAAAATTGGCCACCCAATTAGTGTTTCTGCTTCCATTTTTGCTACCCTAGAACCATTTACAAGCAAATCAGAATAATTCTGTGAATTGTTATCATAATATCAGTCATCTGCCTAAAACTCTTCAATAATTTTCCAACCTATTCAAGTCAAAATCAAAATCTTTATAATGATCTACAAGATCCTACAGTCTGTCCTTAAGATTTCATTTTCTCTGCCCTGCTCACCACTTTTCACTTTGATCTCTCAGATTTTTCTTCCCATCACTCACTTTGCTCTGCAAACTGGCATTTTTGCTGTTCCTCAAATTTGCCCAGAATACTCCAGCCTCAGGAATGTCTAGAATAAAATTCCTTCACAAATTCAAATGGCTACATTTTTGTATTCTATTAAGTCTTGTGTCAAATGCCACCTTTCTAGGCAATTCTTCACTTTCCACTTTATCAAAAATTGAAATATTCTTTATTGATATCAGCCTCTGCACTAATTTTCTCTATAGTACATTCACATTCTAACAGATTATGTGATATACTTATTGATTTTTTCTGCTTACCTATACTAAAATGTAGACTGTGTGAAGGTAAGGATATTTGTCACTTAATTTTTTTTGGTTCTTTTTAAACTGATATATGTTTAGGGCATAACACAGTACTGTCACAAAGTAGCTACTCAATTAATATGTGTTGAATAGATAAAATTAATAATTTGACTGTGAGTCTTAATAAGCAATTGCATAAATTGAAAGACTGGTAGTAAACTGGAAGACAGGTCAATAGAAAATATTCAAACTGAAATATAAAGAAAAAATTAGAAAGAAAAGGGGTGCCTGGGTGGCTCAGTCGGTTAAGCATCTGACTTCAGCTCAGGTCATGAACTCACAGTCTGTAGGTTCGAGCCCCACGTCAGGCACTATGCTAACAGCTCAGAGCCTGGAGCCTGCTTTGGATTCTGTGTCTTCCTCTCTCTGACCCTCCCCCACTCACTCTCTGTCTCTCTCTCTCTCAAAATAAAATAAAGACATAAAAATTTTTTAAAAATTATGAAATTTCATAAAAGATATTTAAAGGCATGTAAGAAATGACAGTTACTATGAATATAAGTAGTGCATCCTAAGTAGAAAAGAACAAATGGGGCAGAAGTAACTAAAGAGAGATAACGGTCAATGATATTCTAAAAATGATGAAAGATATCAACCCACAAATTCCATATATTTTGTGAAACCTAAGTAGAGAAATAAAAAGAGAATTTCAGCTAAGCTTATCATTGTAAGATTGGTGAAAAACAGAGGAAGGAAAAGTTTTAACAGCTGTTTGAAATAAGAAGTAATATTAGGAAGAGAATAGTTTGTAATGACAGAGGAGTAAATTCTCCAGAAAGACATGGAGATTCTAAATTTGTGTACAATCAAAAATACAATTTCAAAACTTATAAAGCAAAATGAAAGTTACGGAACTTAGAGGAGAAATAGAGAAAACCACAAAAAGTGGGGCAGTCTTACATACCTTTTTCTATGGCTAAGGCAATAAGGGTTATAGATGCTATAAACAACACTGTATCAGTTATCTGTCCCTGTATAAAAACAAATCGATACTGATTTCCTCTAAAACTCCTCAATTCTTATCTCAAAATTTCTCTGGGTCAAGAGGCCTGGCACGGCTCTACTGGGCCTCTCTGCCTCAGAGTCTCATGTGAAAGCTATAATCAAAGTATTGCCCATAGCTGCAGTTTCTCCTCAAGTTGGACTGGGATCTGCTTTCGAGATCACACATTTCTTGGCAAAGTTTCTTGCCTCCAGTTGTACCAAAAGTCTTAGTGTTTTGCCACCTGTTGACTAGGTGTCACCCTCATACTGTAGCTTGTTTTTAGGCTCTGTCTCTGGCCCCCTTGTGCCACTTGCTTTATCAAAATCAGCAAGAGAAATTCTCCTAGCAAGACTGATGGTCCAATCTTATATAACATAATTTTATTCTATTGATTAGAACCAAGTCACAGGATCTGCAAACTACCATGGGAGGGAATTACATAAGGGTTTGATTACCCAGTGGCCAAAATAATTGCAGGCCATCTTATAGTATGTCCCTCACAAATGCAATTAACCAATGGATCTAACTGACATAAGAACATTTCACCCAATGACAACAGAGTACACAAGGAATGTTTGCCAAAATTGACCACATATTGGATCATAAAGCAAACCTGAACAAGTTTCAAAAGTTTTGAGACATTCAAAGTACATTATTTGACCACAGTGAAATTAAGTTAGAAATCAATAAGAAGAGAAAATTAGAAGTTCCCCCCAACTGGTTGGAAATTAAACAATGCATTTCTAAGTAACTCATGGATTTAAAAAAAAAAATGAATAGAAATTAGAAAACATTTTAACTAAATGACATGGAAAATAAAATATCAAACCTTGGGGAATGCAGCTAACAATGCTTAGAAGGAAATTTATAGCCTTAAATTCACATTGTAAGAAAGAAGAACGGGTAAAAATTAATGATCCAATCTTCCTTCTCAAGCAGAAAGAAAAAGATAAACCCAAAGATAGCAGAAGTAAGTTAATAAAACAATAAAATTTTAAATTAATGTTCACCAGATAAAGTTAAAAAAAATGATTATCAACTTTTGTAGTCAGCAGGAGAATACAGCATATATACACACACAGCAAGGCACCATTACACAGAATGACTGATGATTAAATGACAATTAATACAGTGGAGATAGGACTGAAAATGTATACAATCACATTGGATCATCTGTTGATAGTATTTAATAAAGTCGAGTACATGTATATGCTATGATCTAGCAATTCCAGTCCTGAGTATATAGTCCACAGTGATATATACACATGTCCTCTAAAAGACATACACAAGCATGATCTAGTAGCACTCCTGAAGTAGCCAGATTGAAAAAGCCTCAATGGCCTTCAACAGTGCCTTCCAATACACCTGGAATTACACGTGGAATCATAGCAGAAACGCTTATATACCATACATGCACCATATTCTCTTTTTTAAATTTGAAAAATTATAAATTCTGCAATGGCCTTGCCTTAGGATATTCCATACAACAATGTGTGCATGAATAAGGGATATGCACAGAATTTCTAGATATCACAAAAGAGGGTGGAGCAGTGAATTCATCTGATGACAAAATTGGGCTCTGACAAATTCTCAACAGGTTTGAGCAGTGAACTAAATCTAACAAGATGAGGTTCAGCAGAGTCACATACAATATTCCCCAGTTGAGTTACATAGGTCACCTGAATGAGTAGGTATTTAACATGTTCAAAGCACACGTTCAAAGGCTTTATGTCTTTAGTGAGCACAATTATAATCCAGAGACTAAAAGATACTCGATAACTTCATGGTTTCCTATGATTCCTTTGATTCCATGTTTCTGTGAGGGTTTTGTCATTCACATGCGTGTGAAAAAACTCCTACACATACATGTAGACATTTTGGGCTGTTTTTGTTTTGTTGTTTTGTGCACCACTCACCCTGAAAGATTTAACAGTGACTTCACGTATAAAAATACCTATGTAAATAATGATTTTTTTAAATTTTAACTTCCCTACAGAATACTCCAAAGCAGTAGCAATCATTGAATTATTTAAAGCCTATTTAAGTAAATGTCTTGGGGGAGAGTATTTTTAATTTATTAATGTCATCATAGTGGATGCAAATATAGAAGTATTTAGGTACATACTCATCCTGGCCATTTGATTTTTACCATGATTTTTTTTCAGGTAAATGTATCTGCGATTATGAACTAATATCAATAAATGTGTGTAATAAATATAAGGGATGTGTGAAATACTACTCTGTTCATCCCCTTCTCTCATTCTGACAGGTTTTTCATTATTCGCAAGTTTAGACCAGTGCTTGACAAATGTGAACACTCATCGGAATCTCCTTCAAGAACTTGTTATAATGCAGACTCCTGGGCGCTACCCCCAAGGCATTCTGATTCAGTAGGTGGGGGAAGTAACCTGAGAATTTGCATTTCTAACAATCTCTCCGCTGCTGCTGATACTATCACTCAGTGGACCACACTTTGAGTGGCCATGTCGGTAGATGACTTCTACTCATTGTCTCATGGTGTAGTTCTTCCTTCCTACTGCAAAGGATCTTTTCTCCATTAACGTGATAACTGATGCTAATGAGCATAAGTACATTCACAGTTTACTCATCTCCAGTAATACAAGGGTCTTCTTGAGATGGCTTCATTCCAAGAAGTCAACTAATGGTGAAAATTTCCTATATCACAGGGGATGTATAATTTGAGTGTACAAGGATTTCAGTGTCCCCAGTAGCAGCCACTACTAACTCCAGGTGGATCAGTATGTCAACAGTGTTTTCCTCATTTTGAAGACTAATAAAGATGAAGCCATATCTATAGATAAATCAAGGCAGTTAAAAAATATATATATACATAATACACTTAAAATACATATTTATACATATATAAATATGTTATATGTGTTTTCTAACCAACTATAGATCACATTGTGCCTTTCCAGAGCCTCATGTATCAAGATGTGTAACAGATGTCAAAAAAGTGACAAGGTTTAGGGCAATGTTCCTGAATTAAAGGGCAGATGCCAGTTTCAAGTGACATGTTTTCTGTAACTTACTGTCTTTTTTCGTTTATTCTTCAGATACAATCTATAAAGCAACTGTTCATCTGTTTAGTTTGGGGTAGGGTGTAGAAATGTAGCCAGATCTCAAATTTAGTTTGTCATTTGCCTTCTTGAAAGGAGATATTATTTATATTTATAGTAAAGGATTTGAAATGTCATTTAATAGGAAAACAAATGGCAGTAGGATTCTCATGAGTAAAACAAAAAAAAAAAAAAGGAGGCATTTGGAACTTTGAGTTAGACATTTTTATCTCACCACACTTTAAGCTACATATTTTTATTCTAATTGTAAAAATTATCTCTCTTGATATATCTTTTCCATTATTTTTTTTCAAAGAGAATTCATCAGCTGGCTTAATGATGACACAAAATTTTAATATATGCATTAAACATTTAAGTTTTAATATGTTAACATGTCATAAAATGTGAATAATAACAATGTTTTATATATGAAGTGAAAACATATTTTATGTTAGAAATAGTTATAATGCCTGGAAAGTGACTTATATCCATAACAATTTCATTTAAATATTGCTTTTGCTTCCCATCTATCTTAGATGCAATTTTATAGTCCTTTTAAAAAATTCATTTCAGTGTGACCTCTTTGAGGCTGCAACTTAGTGCCTCTAGCCTACATATCCAATTGCACTTGCACTTGCTCCTATTCAATTACCTTTTAACATGCAGAGAGCAGCTAGCATCTAAGTTTGAACTGCATTTACCATTCCGAAAGTCTCCAAGAATTACAACTTTGGTTCAATTCCATTGCAATAAGAAAGAAGGGCAAAAAGGAATCTATCAGCCTACTCAGATGTTAAATCCCATGGATAGTTTTATACATATTGCATCTGAGCTCTTACCTGGCCCTAGAATGGACTTCCAAAACTTTATTCTGAAAAACATAGAAATACATTCTTGAAAGATCTTTTGAAGAATCTCTATGGTTCTCACATTGTGAAAAAAAGAAAGACTTGCCTGAGCGAGGAAGGAACTACAATATCATAGAATAGAACCAGATACTTTTTCTTCCTTCAAAGATTACACTTTCAGATAGCCACCCCAAGTCTCAGTTATTACCTCTCTAAAAATAGAAGTCAATTATGTCTTCCTTTATGAAGATGTATATCAGTTCACTGTTTGAAAAGATCCCAGTTAAAAAAAAAAAAGAAAAAGAAAAAAATCCAGGCATTCATACTATGAGGCATCGATTTTGGGCCAGTTTGGGACTTGGCTTGCATACTTTCTATAGGTTAGGTCTTCACCTCTAGTATTTTGCTGATAACTCTAAAACCTTGGCAGAAAACTTATCTTTTTTGTATAGTGTAAACCCATCCCAGTAGAGATGGGCTCCCTGGCATTTTGCCTTTCAAAAGAGGAAAAAATTCATGAAATTTATTCATGAAAACTCACACCAACAGAATTGTGCCAGAATATATTAAGTTTGCTTTTTATTAGATTACAAATAATTCAACCGACTACAAAGTGCCTTTGACAGATTGCTTTTGGCATTGGCTATAAGCATGGCAGAAAGTTTCTTTCTACTATTTATAAACTGTGTAGATGAGATCTTGGGCAAATAGATTGCATTTTAAAATATTTATTTATTTTGAAAGAAAGGGAGAGAGAATGAGTGGGAGGGGCAGAAAGAGAGGGATAGAGAGAATCCCAAGGATCACAAAGCCTGACATGGGGCTCAATCACATAAACTGTGAGATCATGGCCTGAGCCAAAATGAAGAGTCAAAGGCTTAACCAACTGAGCCACCCAGTAGCCTCAAATAGATAACGTTCTTAAAGAAAGACTTTTTACAAATATATCTAGTCTTATCAAAACTCTGAAATAAAGAAAAATCCATCCTTCCCTATGGAAACTCATAAGCCCTAAAAAGAATCTGATAGACTTGATCACTACTGTTCAGTGGTTGAGAAAGATTATTGCATTTCCTTTCATGGAGTGATTTGAATTGTTTTAGAGGACAAAGTCTTTAGTCAAAGAAATGATTCCCTAATCATGGATTTCCAGATTTCAGCCATTAGTTGTACGGAGATAGTATCTCCAGATGAATCACGTTCTGATGTCATTAGCAACTACCTACTTCAACTGCATGTATGTAGTTCCTCTGGCTAGCCTTTACTCATGTTACTTCTATGTGGCTGTGGCTACTTTGGGCTAAAGAGTGACCAGATAGATAAATAGATCCATGATGCTGATTTATTGACTCAGTCTGGAAGCCCTTGTACAGCCACTGGATTATGTTAAGGTGTCTTTCCCTAAGAATGCAAAAGAGTTACCCACCGATCTTCTCATTTCATTCAGTCACTTTCACAAATGTACTAGAGCTCCTTCTCTATAAAATCTTCCATTTTTGGCATGGTTCCATCACTAACTGCATCTCTAGTTATTTCACTTGAATTGTTATAGAGAGGATATACAACAAGCATAGTGAACATACCCACCCCTGCTTGATTTAGTCAAAAGCCTGAATGTGTTCTTTGCTTATAACTGGAAGTAAAGCTTTTCCACAAATGCCTTGATTGGTTTGTGTCCACTTCTTTCTTACCCGATACTGCCACACTCAGGGTCTTATGCCCATGGGGACAATGAATTCAAGACAATGCAGTGAAAAGAGGCAAGACCTGAGAAGATTCTTTCCTTCCAAATTGTTTTGTAATCCCTGGCTAAAACCAATTATTGTGCTTTGTAATCAGAATAAAAACGTCATTGAAATAGCTCAACAGACTTCTTTAAACATAAAATATCTATTAAAAACAATAATGTACTTTAATAACTTAAGAGCTGATGAGTAAAAACATATGGGTTAACGTTTTCTTAAAATTTTGTGCTGTGATTTCAAAACTAAATGAAAATTCAGTTTGGGAAAAATTCATTTGAGAAGTTGTACTACTGATTCAAGATATTCAACGAATTCTAAAATAAAGAAGTGTAAAAATATACATTAATTTTACTGAATTTTATGTATTTGACAAGAAACACCAATAAGCTAAAACATAAGTATCCCCATCCCCACCTGACAGCAGAGGATGGTAAAAAACTTATAATAGTATCATTTCCAATGAATACCAATAAAATGAAATTAAGTTTATTATTTTAAGCTGCAAATGTTTTTCATCATCCCGAATGGATAAACCTCTCATCTGTCTATAACTGATTAGTACTTTTTACATTTATTTGCTGCTTACCATTTATTGTCTAGTACTTGTTGCTTTTGTCACATGCAGTGACATATGACCATACTGCTGCTAGCTTCCATACAGAAAAGCACAAATCCTATGCATATTGTGCCTGTTCCCACACACAGTATAATGTCAGGTCCATGGTACATATGTAAAGTCAAGATTTAATTTATATTTTATTTATTTCTTTGTTTAATGCTTTATTTCTGAGAGAGAGAGAGAGACAGAGAGAGAGACTGCGTGAGAAGGGGATGGTCAGAGAGAGAGGGAGACACAGAATCTGAAACAGGCTCCAGGCTCTGAGCTGGCTGTCAGCACAGAGCCCGATGGGGGGCTCGAACCCACGAACTGTGAGATCATGACCTGAGCCGAAGTCGGGTGCTTAACTGACTGAGCCACCCAGGTGTCTCAGTTTTATTTTATTTATTTTTTAAATGTTTTATTTATTTAAGATTTAGTTTCTAAAAGTAGATCTCTTTAGCGAAATGTAGAGAATTTTAATCATACAATAAAATAAAAAAATTTACAGATTTAAGTCTAATGGTTAAATAAATATTGCATATAAGATTTACATTTAAGATTCATCAAAAATATATTTTTCTTACTTTGTTTCATGTTAATAAAACCCTATTGTGTACTTTATTTAATATAGAAACCATTGCTTATCACTTGAAACTTTAAGATATTTTCCAGCCTTTGAATATCTTGTCCTGAATCTTTTAACTCAGATATTGGTTTGGGGTGACCATCTTTGTTGAAAGTCTGAGATAATTTATCTCAAGGCATTAGTGTTCTATTTTTGTGAGAGAACAGGAAGTGAGAGGAAGGGGAAGAGAGAAAGGATTAGGAAGAAGAAGAGGAGGAAAACAAAAGAAGGGGGAGAAAGAAGGAAGGAAGGAAGAAAGAAAGGAAGGGAAGAAGGAAGGAAATAAAGAAGACGACAATATTTGGAAATTAATCAAGAAGTCTCAATGACCCATGGGTCAACACAGATTATAAGAACAATTAGAAAATATCTTTAAATGAATTTTTAAAATGTGAATATATATGGGATGACATTATACTAGTGCTTACGGAGAAATTTATAGCTTTAAACACCTATATTGGAAAACTAAACTTCCACCTTAAAAATAGAAAAAGAATAGCAAATTAAACCCAAAACAACAAGAAGAAATAAACCAATAAAGACTAGAGCAAAAACCAATGAGAAAGAAAGGAGAAAAACAGTAGAGAAAGTTAGTGAAACCAAAAATTGATGATTTGACAAGATCAATAAAAATGACAACACTTAAGCTATCAAGGAAAAAAAAGATAACACACAATTACCAAAACCAAGAATGAAAGAAGAAACATTCCTATAGAACTAAGAGAAGTTAAAATAATTCTAAGGGATCACTAAGAGCAACATTATACCAATAAATTAGACGTGTTAGAATAGAGTGACAAATTCCTAGAAAGACATAATCTACTAAAATGGACTCAAGACAAAACAAATCTGCATAGAAGGATTATAAATAAAAAATTTTGAATTAGTAATAGAAATGGCTGCTTATAAAGAACACTCAAGCTCAGACAGGTTTGCTGGTAAATTCTATTAAACAGTTATAAAGGAAATCACAGCTCATCAATTTTGTTTTAGAAAAATAAAAGCAGAGGAACGACTTCCCAACTCTTTCCAGTAGGATAGCATTTCTCTGACACCAAAGCCAACTGAATACATTCATGACAGATTATGGAATAGTATTGCTCGTGATTATAGGCACAAAATTTTTAATGAAATATTAGTAAACTGAATCCAGCAATACATAAAAAGTATTGTAAACTTTGACAAAGTAGGATTCATACCAGAAATGCAAGGTTTAATTGCATTTAAGAACCCCAACCATTGGACCTGGGTGGCTGAGTTAGTTTAAGCCTAACTCTTGATTTTGGTTCAAGTCATGATTTCACACTCCTGCAATTAAGCCTCTCGTCAGAATCTGTGCCGAGTTATGGAGCCTGTTTAAGATTTTCTCTTTCCCTCTCCCTCTCCTTCTGTTCCTGCCCTGCCTGCATGTGCTCTCTCTCTCTCTCAAAAAAACAAAACAAAACAAAACAAAAAAACCTAATCAATATACCCTATGAGTATAATAAATGACAAAATTTACATGAAAATCTCAATAGACACATAAAAAAACAAATCCAATACCCATTTATATATTTAAAAAAAAACTCAACAGTAAGAAATAGAAAAAAATTTCCTTACCGATAAAGGGCATCTGCAAAAGAAACAAACAAAAACAAATACAATCCTACAGCTAACATTACACATAACTGTGAAATTTTAAATGAATTTCCTAAGATTAGGAACGAAACAAGGCTGTTCATTTTCACTACATCTCTTTAATCTTGTGCAGAAGGTTGTGGCCGGAACAGTCAGGCACAAGATATTAATTCCATATTGAAAGGAAGGCACAGAAGTGTCTTTATTTGTAGATGATATGATTTTGTATATAAAACATCCCAGAGAGCACCCTTACCCACCCCAACCTTCCTCCTAAATACACTATTAGAAATAACAAATGAAGGGGCACCTGGGTGGCTTAGTCGGTTAAGCGTCCGACTTTTGCTTAGGTCATGATCTCACGGTTCGTGGGTTCAAGCCCCGCGTCGGGCTCTGTGCTGACTGCCCACTCAGAGCCCGGGGCCTGTTTCAGTCTGTGACTCCCTCTCTCTCTGACACTCCCCTGTTCACGCTGTCTCTCTCTCTCCTAGAAATAAATAAAACATTTAAAAAAAAAAAGAAAGAACGAAATAACAAATGAATTCAGCAAGGTCACAGGACATAAGGTCAGTATAAGAAATGTATTTCTATTTCTAGTAATGAACACATGGAAATGAAATTAAGAACACAATTCCATTCACAATAGCAATAAAAAAATTAAAATGATAAATGATAAATACAACAAAAGAAGTGCAAGGCAATACAACATGGATCGAGAAATCAATTAATGATCTAAATCAAGGAAAGACATTTCATGTTTGTGAAAAACTCATAGATTTTATTCACTTGTGAGATAAATGGGATAAAGTGCATTAATTCAGAGAGATGATATGGAGGTCGTGGTAATACATTAAGGAGTAAGAAGAGCATCATTTCTCACTATTTAAATGTTGGTGCTTCTTTTTCTTTAATCTAATTCGATCTATTTTTTTAAATGCTTTATTAATTTCTGAGAGACAGACAGCATGAGCAGGGGAACGTCAGAGAGAGAGGGAGACACAGAATCCGAAACAGGCTCCAGGCTCTGAGCTGTCAGCACAGAGCTTGATGCGGGGCTCGAACCCAGGAACCGTGAGATCATGACCTGAGCCGAAGTCGGACCCTTAACTGAGCCACCCAGGCGCCGGTAATTCGATCTATTTTAAAAAATCGTTTCTATGAGTGTCTGGGTGGCTCAGTCAGTCCAGGATTCAACACTTGATTTCAGCTCAGGTCATGATTCTGGGATTATGGATCAAGCCCCTCTTCATTGGGTTCTACACTGAACACGGAGTTTACTTGAGATTTTCTCTCTCTCTCTCTCTCTCTCTCTCTTTCTCTCACTCTCAAATTTAAAAAAAATCATTTCTAATATATGATCATTATGATAACATCAGTAAAGGAGATTTACTGTATCCTTATTTTTAATGACATCAATGAGTTTCATCAAAGTAAAAGTTCTGAATTGCTTGTGTCTACATCATTTTTCCCTCTCTTCTGCTTTTTTGACTTGACGTTCCAGTTAATTTCTTGAGTTGGGACATTATGGGCAGATTCAATTCTATTTATTAAAAATATTTTCCACTGACTAAGGATGGAAACAGGCATACTCTTAGCTCCTGAGAATCTGAGATTTCTAAATTATTTCCCAATACTGGGAAATCAGATGTTTTCTCAAACTAACAAGG
This sequence comes from Hyaena hyaena, assembly GCF_003009895.1. NCBI lineage: Eukaryota > Metazoa > Chordata > Mammalia > Carnivora > Hyaenidae > Hyaena > Hyaena hyaena. Next base: position 631,440 of record NW_024081089.1, on the reverse strand, counting down.
CAACTAATAACCTTACCTGACCCCAATGAAAGCTTTTAAGAATTGATTTATGTAAAGGAAAAAAAAAGTCTATACACACCAAAGACATATGCTTGCCATAAATGTGAAAACATTGGTTTTCAACCTGATTTGAAATGTTAAATTTTGACATAGTTCATTAATTAAGACATTAATGTGTTTCTAGAAATAATATTTTCTTATCCTAGCTGTTAGACTTTCAACTGTTTTTTAATAACAATAAATGTATTATAAGAAAAGTTTTACTTAGCTTTTCTTCTGTATACATCATTTTCAGGCCATTAATACCTGTTTCTTGTTAAAATAAATTAACAATCCTAAGAAAATGCTTTGAGAATAGTAAAATTAGAATTGGATGCTAAAAATTAGGATGAAAACAAAGTTTATTTTTTATTTCTGTTCTTTTAATCTTAAAGTCACAAAAATATGGAACTGTTGCTAATGAGATTTTACTAAATTAAACATTTATTCATTTTTGAGACAGAGAGAGACATAGTGTGAGTAGGGGAAGGGCAGAGAGAGAAAGACACAGAATTTGAAGCAGGCTCCAAGCTCTGAGCTGTCAGCACAGAGCCCGACACAGGGCTCAAACCCACAAACCATGAAATCATGACCTAAGCCAAAAGTTGGACACTCAACAGACCGAGCCACTCAGGCACCCCAATCTTATTGAATTTTTAATACCTTCCTTTTTTTTATTAAACTAGCAAATTTAGCTTTTTTTTTTTTTTTTTTTTTTACCTTTTAACATTTAGGACAGCTCATTTTGTTTTTCTTCTCAAAAGTCTTCTCCAACTGACTTGCAATAAATTTCAAGGTTTTGAGTAAAATGTTTGTTAATTTTTCTGCTCTACTCCTACTGAGTGATGTCTGGCAGGTACTTTAGCCTGTCTCCACTTTTCCAAATCTAACTCTTTTATGGAGTGATTGCGATGATAAATAGATAGATTGCACACAAAACACTTATAAAGCATAGAATAATAAAGAAAAGTATTAATAGTTATGTTTAAACTAAGAGAGTTCAAGGAATACGTGAACACATACACAGGAAATATTATTCATCCATAAAAAAAAGAAGGAAATCCTTCCATCTGCAGCAATATGGATGGACTTTGAGGGCAGTATGCTAAACAAAATAAGTCAAAGAAAGAGAAACACTTTATGATCCCGCTTATATGTAGAATCTTAAAAAACCAAACTCACAGAAACAGAGATTTGGTCCATGGTTGTCAGAGGTAAAATGAGTGAAGGTGGTAAAAAGACACAAACTTCCTATTATAGGATAAATAAGTTTGAAATATAATAAATATCATGATAGCTGTATCATATACTACTATATTGTGTATTTGAAAGTTGCTAAGAGAATAAATATTAAAAGTTCTTATCACAAGGAAAGAGTATGTCAGGTGATGGATGTTAACCAAACTTATTGTGATAATAATTCTGTAATATATATGTAGATCAAATCATCATGTTCTATACCTTAAATGTAGACAATGATATATGTCTTATATCTTAATAAAACTTGAATAAAAGCTTCTGTTATCTCACATGAGTTGACATTTTATAATTTAAAAACAATATCCCGATAATAAAAAAAATGATTCATATGATAGTTAATTGTTTATTTTTATTTATATTTTTGCTTGATCTAGTTAAAGATGCTAGATTATTTTTTTATATACCTTGGGACTACATGAATTTCCTTCTTAAAAGTCTTCAGGTGTTCTATGTTACTGTTAAGTGTTTAATTCAAAATTAAAATCTTAGACTTGAATCCATTTCACTCCATTCAAACAGATTGAGTTTAAATCATACTACTTCCATATACTGTAATCTTGAACTTTCCTATGCCTCAGTTGTCTTGTCCATAAGACAGAAATTAAAATAGTTGATCCTTTGGATTTGTTTCAAGGGCAGTACTTACAAGTGTCTTAACACAATATTTAGCACTTCTCAAATATTTAATATTTTTTAACCAAACAAGTTTCTTTCTCCATTTTTCATTGTTCTTCTATTTATCTCCTTCCTCCTTTTTTAATTTCTTTCATTGATCACCTTTTATTCTCTTCTGTTCTGTAAGCTTTTTATTCAAAATCTGTTGGGGTTTTTTGTTTGTTTGTTCATCTCTTAAGTCATCAAGAGTGCCTCTCATAAGCCTCCTATTATGGTAATTACTAGTGAGAAAATAATAGACCTATCTCTAACTTATACAAACTATGGTTTTTTTTTAAGTTTATTTTAATTTATTTTGGGAGAGTGAAAGAGAGACAGAGAAGAGGATTCAGAGAGAGAAAGAGGGAGAGAGAATCCCAAGCATGCTCTGTGCTGACAACACAGATCCGGGCATGGGACTCGATCATACAAATGATGAGATCATGACCTGAGTCGAAATCCAGAGTTGTATGCTTAACCACAGAGCCACTCAAGAACCTCTACAGATTATATTCTGAAGGAAGAGACAGATATTCATTAAATCATCATGCAAACACATAATATTGCCCATGTGACAAGAGCTATGGGAGAGAGGTACAATCATGTTCTGAGAACACATAATAGAACTGACCTAGTGAAAGAACTGAAGAAGGTTTTCCTGAGCAAGAGACCCTTGTCTTGAGTGCTAAAGGATGATTTAGAGATAAGAAAGTGAAGGTTTAGGAGAAGAACATCCAAGGAAAGGCAACAATTTCTGTACAAGTGCCAAGGTGGAGAAAGAGCAGCATGATGTGAAGGATGAAAAGAACAAACAAAGCTAGAGCTCACTGGAGGAAGAACATGGAAAGAAGGTCTGGAGAAAGCATGGTTGGCTGCACTGAGGAATTTGCTTTCTTCTAAGGACAATGGGAGGCTAAAAAACTGACATGGATTTTTTTTTGTACTCATACATGTTGAAAACTCTTATGTTCATAATGGATTAAAGGGGAATCAAGATAGATGAAGATGGGTAACTTAGAAGCCCACTACATTCATCTTTGAGGAAGATATTGAAAATGTGGTCCAGGACAGAGTTCTTCAGATGGTCAGAGCTATTATGGAGGAAAGAAAAATCAATGATATTTGGTGATGAGTATAGGGAAGATAGGTTACAAAGAAGAGTCGAGATTTTGACTTGAATAATAGGATAGATGGTGGTTATGGAGGAGCATGGAGTGGGGGATCAAGGAAATACAAATGAATTTCAACTGGAGAGTTTTAGCTTTAGATGACTCAGGGTCTCAAAAACAAAATGTCAAGGAGAGAGATGGGTATATGAGTCCCCAAATCAGAGAATATATGGACCTGAGCTATAAGTCATCTTTAAATATGTTGCAGTTCAAAGGAGAGGTATGTTTGGAACTCAATAAAAAATATACAATAAGAAAAAAAGAATCCTTAGGATACTTATTTCATGTCCAAGGTAGATGAGGTTGAGCCAGAAAGGAGATGGGAATGAACATCAAAACAGTAGAAAGTAAGACTTGGAGGCTCCAACCACCAAGGGAAGAAAAATTAAAAAAGAAAAATTCAAAACTTTGAATGCAACTGAGAAGCCTTGTAAAAATTGACTGGAAGTCTCAGATGTTGTGAACAAGGCATCAGTGTTAACATAAAGTAAACAAGCCCTTTTGAATTTTTCTTTTATATCTTTATTTTATTTTGAGAGACAGAGACAGAGAGCGAGCAGGGGAGGGGCAGAGAGAGAGGGAGTCACAGAATCTGAAGCAGGCTCCAGGCTCTGAGCTGTCAGTACAGAGCCTGACACAGGGCTCGAACCCACGGACTGTGAGATCATGACCTGCGCTGAAGTAGGACGCTTAACCAACTGAGTCACCCAGGCACCCCAACAAATCCATTTTGGATTAATTTGGATTAAAGTGAGTAAATAGAGACAATGACAAAAAATAATTCTTGGCAGAAGTTTGGCTCTGAAGTAGAGAAAATAGAGAAGAAAGTTACCAGGAGGAATGAGATACCTAGAGATTATTTCTTGTTAGTGTTTCATGAAGGGGACATGAGCACACTGAAAAATTCCGGTAGGAAAGCTCCAGTGGAGAGAGAGACAGAGAATGAGAGTGAATGAAAGGAGAGACAGAGACAGAGATAGACACACAGAGGGAGCTTGAATATATAAAAGAGAGATGATTCACTTATAATTTAAGTGATCCTTGAGGATGGAATAGATAACACCGATGTAAAAATTAGTCTTAGGTAGGAGGAATGACCTTTTTGAATTTTAGCCTGAAGGAAATAAAATAATAAAACTTGCCCATGGATAGCTATTGTAGACATTTATAAACATATAAAAGATTAACATTTCTCCATCTGGGCTGCCCTTACTAGGCATAACACTGTTGTGACAAATTTTATAAAAATTGGTTTTGAAGAAGTCCAGTAAAGCCTGAGATCTATCACAGAAGTATAAGTTGGAGAGTGTGAATCTGTAATCATCTCTGCCTTTAACAAAGACATAGGGAATGAGACTCAAGACATTCATGTATTCATAGAAAATTGGAACATAGGTGGGTAAACAGAGCAATTTAATTAGCATGATCCTCTAGGTAGAAGTAAATGGTCTATTTGTGTTGGGTTAATGAACTCTTCCAGGGCACTGAATAGAACCATGGTGTCTTCAAAGGACTCATTGACCTCACAGGGATGAGCACTTTTCTATCAGAGAGCTCTTTATTTACCAATCTTTACACTCTGCAGGAGAAGGCCACATGTTTATGAGGTATCAGCTTCCCATAGGTAAAGGAAGTGTTTTTCATAGTTTCGCCCTGATACACACAACAAACATGACAATTTCTAGTAGAATTGTTTTGCTTCCTACACATAAATAAAGTGGTGGTGCACAGCATTGTTTAATTTTATCAGTGTAACACAGATGGAAAATCATAGTAATTTTCCGTAGTACAAGGTGGCATCTCTGAACTATATCTGGTATTATTCATTATGGAAGATGCGTGGTTGAAGTCCAAGTAGGGGTGATCTGGTGGTTGCTGACTTTTTCATCTGTATAGTTGCTCCTTTTTCTAGAGATGAGGCATAGCAATTTGATATCCATCTGAGCATTGATAAGATAATAAGCATATTTTAGTCCTTACCGTATGCTAAGCAAATATTACTCTGGACCATGATGAAGGAAGACATGAAAAACAAAGTACATAACTAAATGTCTGATCATTTATGTTAATTGTTGTAACCCAAGCATTGTTGTATTTGAAGTGTTCTGTTTCTATCTACAAGCCAAGACAAATAGAAAGAAAAGAGAAAAATGCACTATTCTTTCCTCCTTAGTTTATTTAACAATTATCCATGGCTCACTTACTTTTCTGTCTTCCTTAGAATATAGAATATATCTTTCCCAGTCTTGGAAATTAGAGACAGTGTCCATTTCTGGTACCAAGAGCAGGTATGCTTGCAGCTTTATTATAAGATATTCAGATTTGTTGAGTTTGGGTTCCTCAGCTGTGACACAAACCTACTATGTGTGCGGGATCCCACAGGGTCCTTCAGTATCACTCCTGTAGGAATTTAGAGGCAAAGGTAATCAACACAAACATGATCCTCATGCTCTTGCTGTGTTGTGAGTCATAAAGTCATTTGTCTCTGATCCAGGAATCTCATGTCTTCTGCCAGGAGCTATGAAACCATAGCAAGCTAACTTGTTAGTATGCAAGTAGGGTAAAAATCTCCAAGACCTCACAGTTCTTCATAGTCCTTCGTTTCTATGGTTTATAAGTTAATTTCCTAACAGTAACTGTGTAACTCATTCAGAGTTCCTGACTTTCAGAAGAAACTTGTGTAAACAATTTGACAGAACAGGCTTATGGCAGAACCCAGATGATCTTGATGCCTTCTAGGGGTGGACTGTATCTTCAAACTTCCAACATGTTTGAGATATGGAAATAAGAGTTAATGAGATATTGAAATAAGAATTAAATCCAAACTACAGATAAATATTTTGTATTGTGTGAAATGTTTAACACTAATCTTATGGAATTTTCTTTAAAAATAATCTTGGCATTCTCTCTTGTTGGTTTACATTAGCACATAAAGTAGAGCTATATCTAAATGTTAATAATATCATTAATATTGTTACTTTATCTTTAGGTCTTTTGTATGTGCTCTTGAGAACTTAAAACCTTAAAGAAGAAACCATGGCAATATTTCTTCTACCATTCTTGATTTGCATGGTGCATTGCCAAAAGACTTCAGGTCACAAGTGAAAAGAAAAAAAAACATCCAATTGACCACATCTTTTCTTATTGTTCAACTGTCAAACAATTGAGAAATTTGTTTTGGATGAAGCACTGACATTCCTTCTTCCATTCCCGGCCCCTTTCCACACAGTGCACAGTTTTTCAGCTGACCACTGATTGATGTCAATGTGAAAATTCTCAGACAGAGGACAAGAAATATGTCATGGGTTTTTTAGTTCTTCAAGCTTCTGATTAGGACCAGAGCCAGCAATTACACACACTTAGCCCTATTCTCCTCATGAATACAGAGAAAGCAGAATCTCTTTGGGATTATAAGAAAAACTATTCCTCTCACAAAGTGACTAGGACTCAACAGCTTATAAAAAAAAAAAAAGGTACGGTTAAGGGCATGTGAGGATAAAGAGGAGTGGTAAGTTATTTCTCTGCCTTCTAAACTCTGTATTCTTTCATAATTGGGAAGAGACCTCAAGATTGCAAGGAGCTGATCACACTGGGGACAGCTGGTATACAGGAACCAATTCAGTCCCATCAGAGCAAAGCAGCACCATCAGTCATTCATTCAATATGCATTTATTAAGTCTCGGCAATGTGACTCCAGTGTTGTAGTGCCTGCACTGTTGTGGGTCCTGGGGAAAGACTGTAACACAAAGTAAGGACCTTGCCCTCCCTAAATATATAGTCAAGGGGGAGTGACAGCCAATGAAGATTTAACACACGCTTTTGAAATTTAAAAGAAAGCAAGCTGGGGCACCTGGGTGACACAATTGATTAGCAAGTGTCTGACTCTTGATTTTGGCTTAGGTCATGATCTCATGGTTCTTGAGTTTGAGTCCTACTTTGGGCTCCATGTCAGCAATGAGGAGCCTGCTTATGATTCTCTCTCACTCTCTCTCTCTCAAAAATAAATAAACCTTAAAAAAAATATGAGAAAGCAAGCTGACCTAGTCTAAGGGTAGGTATGGATCTATGTAGAGTTCCTAGAATAAGTTACACATAAACTGAGAACTGAAAGAAGAGTAGACTCAAGCTGGGAAACAAAATGGGGGGAAAATAAGGGGATTTATGACATAAAGACCCTGAGGCAAAATGTCCAGTGTGACTGGATTATCCAGAGAGAGGAGAATTGTTTATAGTGATACTGAAAAGGTGTGCAGGATGCTAGATAAAGAGCCTTTTAGGCTACACTAATTATGGATTTGTTAGAGCTAATAAAAATCTAATTATTGACAGTGTTTGTAAAAATAACTCACTGTAGGGTGAATTAAAAATTGTGTCAAGACTAGGTGTGGGGAGACCAGTTTTGTACTAGACAAGGAAACAACTAATGTTGGGCTAAACCATGAGGAAAAGAATGGAGATAATTACAGGTGGATTTGCTAATAAGTAAGACATTCATATGCCAAAATAACCAGAGAAGAGGTAAAAGGTGTTTTTTTTTTTTCAAGTCAATAAATAAAGGAATCAAAGACGCACTGATCTGTAATCCAGGAATTACTTATGGAGCACACACCCCAGACTACTGACATTTAAAAAAATTTTTTTTCATGTTCATTTTTGAGAGAGAAAGATAAACAGAGAGCAAGAGGAGGAGGGGTAAAGAGAGAGGGAGAGAGAATCTGAAACAAGCTCCAAGATCAGCACAAAGCCTGATGTGGGGCTCAAACTCACAAACCATGAGATCATGACCTGACTGAAATTGAATGCTTAACCAACTGAACCACCCAGGCACCGGCAGATTACTGACTTTTAAAGTCTCTTCCTTTATTTTTTAAAACATTTTTAATGTTTATTTGTTATTTTTGAGAGAGTGTGAGTGGGGAAGAGCAGAGAGAGAGGGACACACAGAATCTGAAGCAGGCTCCAGGATCTGAGCTATCAGCACAGAGCCTGACTTGGGACTCGAACTCACGAGCCATTAGATCATGACCTGAGCCGAAGTTGGACACTTAAACAACTGAGCCACCCAAGTGCCCCAAAATTCTCTTCATCTATATTTATCTACATTAGCTTCTAAATGTCTGAATATTATCTTAGTTATCTGCTACTGCAAGAATATATGTTCCTTATGGAATAAAATGAACATATGGGAAAGTAAAAAAATAATCCTTATCTTTACTACTAAAAGAAAAACAATGTTGATATTTAGTTTTTCTTTCTGCCGGAATTTATAGCATAAATTGTTATTATTGTATGAACCTTACCTTCAAATGCATTTTCTTCACATGTTATAAGATAATCAATTATATTTTATATTAGATTATGTTAGGTTAGATTGTTATCTCTAAAAGGAATTTAAATAACTAGCAATAAAAACTTTTGAAGTCCTCTAATTTTTTAAAACCTAATTTTAGTATTTTGATGTAGATGCTTCAAATGGAAACCCATTGTTACAGAATCAATTAAAGTCATCATTAAATAAAATATTTGAGTTTATGCTATGCCCATCCATTGCATTGGTATCCACTTTTGTTATAGAAAAAAATATATACTGCTGTTTTCTTCTGGTCCATATATTTTCCCTATAATATGAAACTTACAATAGTTAAGCAATTGTGTAATGGACATATCTTACCTGATTGATTACAGGGTGTATCTTGATTATTTTTAACCAATGGAATTATAATTAGATACCTAATTTATGGAAAAATATTTTAGTAATTAAGCATTTATAAAATTAACAACTGATTCTATATATAAAATCATTTATTTTCTATACATTAGATGAAGCAAACAAATACTGGACATAGTTCATGGGTTTCATGTTCCAACTTTTACTTCTCATTCTGAACAAGAGAACCTGGATTGAACAGGCACATGGTCAAACCCAAGGTGTCCTTGGCACCTTCCAGGAGGATCTAGGGCATAAAGTAGATTAGAATTCCAGAAGCAAAGAAAAACAAGACACAAAATTATGTGAGGACAGACTTCAAAGCCTTTGAGACAATCTAAAAATCTACTCAAAAGATGAGCAAAAAGCTAAGAACTCTGAAGAAGAAGGAGTTCTACAAATCAAATCGTCATCAAAAAGGCAAAAAATGTGATTCTTAACAATTAACAAGGAGTGGAACCAGGAGAATTCTCTCAAGAGATTAATCCCAAGTACGTGAAGCTCTAACATTAGGGAGGAAGCAAGCTTATATACCACATCCACCAACATCATTGCTCCTAATGAAATTATTTTCTTGTTGTTATTTTTGCTATTGTGGGAAAAACTTTAGATTTCTATATTATATTTACTTTATTTTTTTAAATTTTTTAAATTTTTATTTATTTCTAGGAGAGAGAGAGAGAGAGAGAGACAGCATGAGCAGGGGAGGGTCAGAGAGAGAGGGAGATACAGACTCCAAAATAGGCTCCAGGCCCCGAGCTGGCAAGTCAGCACAGAGCCCGACGCTGGGCTCAAAACACCGAACCGCGAGATCATGACCTAAGCGAAAGTCGGACGCTTAACCGACTAAGCCACCCAGGCGCCCCTATATTTACTTTATATTTTCTTTTGTTTTACTCCTATAGGTGTGCTGTGATCAAATAATTGTGAATTTAGGAGTCAAAAAATTAAATTCTTAGTCCTATAGTGCCAATTACTAGTTTTAGCACATTATTTCTACTAATCTATGGTTTAATTCATTCATGTTTAATGTGCCGCTAACCACACACAAGTAGGACCATACAGATATCAATAAAATCTAATATTATAGCTCAGCAATTATTTATTTTATGTTAAAAGCATTAACAAAACTACATTTCTTTAAACATTCTAAAAACAAAAACATTATATTCTGTTGTTTATAATAGTTAAAGCAGCAAATATGTGCAAGTACCAATCATAGAAGGTCTATTTTTATGTTGTGTTAGAGAGACCTAATAAGTAAAAAATATATGCTGATATGATGTTGCTTTTGTGCTAAAACAGTGGATTATGTGCTATTCCCTTCACACAGATACATGTATTGCTTAAATTTAGGACCATGGAGTGAGTACTTATGTAACTCAGTCTGGACCCCATCATGTCCAACCATTAATAAATTTGATGCATTCCCTCCCTATCTTAGTATTTTATAGCTGCATAACAAATTACCACAAACTTAAGGACTTAAACCAAGACAAAACTATTATTATCTCATAGTTTCACAGGTTAAGAGTCCAGGTCCAGGCTAAATGGGTTCTTTCTACAGGATCTTACTAGGCTGACATCCAGGTGTTATCTGAAGTTCAAGGTTCTCCTCCAAGCAAGTGCACTGGTTCTTCAAAGAATTCAGTGCCCTGAGTTTGTAGGACTTGAGGACCCTGTTTTCTAGCTGACTATCCACTGAAGGTCATTCTCAGCTTCTAGAGGCTGCTCTTATAACTTGGCAGATTACTTCTTAAAATCATGCAAGAGGACCTTTCTCCATCCAAGAGTGACTATCCTGACATTAGTCATAGGTTCTATCCATAGGCAAGGGGAGATAAACATTGGGGCATCCATTCCAAGGGGCCGACGTTTGAGGAGCCATTGAAAATTCCTGCTAACTACACTTCTCACTTCCTTATCATGTTATATGGTAATTTTTACAGTGAGAATGCCCTTAAAGAGTTAACAGAGTTGTAACAAACCGAGAGGACCACACAATACCGTAGCTCAATAGCTTTCCCTCCATTGGCAAAAAAAAGAGTGGTTATGAAAGATTAGTCCTACCATCAGGAAACAATTCTGTTTCTGTTTACATCTGACCAGATTTGGAGGTAAATTAGGAAAAAGCACCCCATCCTGGGGAATAGAACACTGCCTCCACTTCAGCCTCCACCCACCTCCCTGGGCTGCGTGAGCATCCTTGCTCCGACACAATGCAAGCACCTGTATGCAGAGGCCTTGTACATGCAGGACCTCTGCTTTTTTGAAGAGACATGACTCGGGTCTGGCCATTTTATCTTTCTAAAGCACAGGATTCTCATCTGTAAAAAGGGACTAGTAACTATACATTCCCTACCCTAAAATGGATTATTCTAGGGATCAAAGAAAATAACACACATTGAAGGACTGTCAGCTATAAGATGCCATAAACAGGGGCGCCTGGGTGGCTTAGTCGGTTAAGCGGCCGACTTTTGCTTGGGTCATGATCTCGCGGTTCGTGGGTTCGAGCCCCGTGTCGGGCTCTGTGCTGACTGCCAGCTCAGAGCCTGGAGCCTGTTTCAGATTCTGTGACTCCCTCTCTCTCTGACCGTCCCCTGCTCACGCTGTTTCTCTCTCTCTCCTAGAAATAAATAAAACATTAAAAAAAATTTAAAAATGAAAATGAATAACTCACATGTCAAAAAAAAAATTGTCTAGTTTTCCAAAAAGTTATTAGGAAAAACTGCCAAAAATGCTATAGGAATGTGGAAATTTAAGAGGCAGCATCTACAGGGAATTTCTGTAGAATGTGATGGGGTGAGCTGACATGGATTGTTCCCCCTCTTNGTCGGGCTCTGTGCTGACTGCCAGCTCAGAGCCTGGAGCCTGTTTCAGTCTGTGACTCCCTCTGTCTCTGACCCTCCCCTGCTCACACTGTCTCTCTCTCTCTCTCTCTCCTAGAAATAAATTAAAAAAAAAAAAGATGCCATAAACATGTGGTGTGATATACTTCTGCCAGTCACAGGGCCAGCCTGACCCATATGAAAGGGCTACTTTAAGCCTCAAGCATTTCCTTTGGGTCAACAAAAAAGTGTAATTTTTAAAATGCTACTTATTCCCAGGGAATATTGGTAAAGGTTTCTTTTGAAAGATTGTTTTGTGGGTCTCTTACCTCACCAGAAGTAGGATTGTATTATTTGTAGCCCAGAAGGAAATCTTTTCCAGGAAGAGGGGCAAATCTTGCACCCTCTGGAACTTTTAAATGGCCACCATACAATCTTAAGTATTACTAAGAGAATATTCCTGGGAGGTAGTCCAAGGTGGCAGAGTAGAAAGATCCTGAACTCACCTACTCCCATGGACACAGCAAATATACAGCTATTTGTGGAACAACGCTCTCTGACAAAGACCTAGAAACTACTTGAACAGCTCCCCCACAACAGAGAAGAAAAGGGTCTGGGGGAGAGGCAGAAACGCTCTTGCTAAAAACCCACTCTGGGATGATGACCCATAATCGAGAGGCGTCTCACAAAGCAGGAGTTACTCTCTCAGGAGCGAGAGGTTTGCATATCACAGCATGCACCCTGACTCTTGCAGCCTCTACTGGAGAGATAAGTCCCCAAGATGTCTGCCTTTGAACAACAAAGGGGTTTATGTTCAGGAGACCCAAAAGGCTGAAGAGGATTTTTCAAGGATTTCAGGCAGACTCCTTCAGCCCAAGGCCCAGCATGAAAGTAGCATTTGGAAAAGTGTCTAGACTACTTCTGAAGGAAGCCTAGTTGCTAATCTTGCAGAGCCTGCTAGAAGGGCTAAGATCCCCTGGAACTCTCTACCTGGCTAGCTCAGGCAGGCAAGTGCAATTCCTGCTGCCCACCTAAAGCCAGGGGCATGCCCACCCCTGAGCTCTCCTGCTCCTCCACTAAAGCCCGTGGGCACAGGGACTCACTGGGGATTCTCCCTGATGGTCTGGCTCTGGTGGCCATGGGTGGGGGCAGGGATTGTGTTCCTGTCTCCCAATGGACTATAGCAACCAGAATGACTGTTCTATACAGGCTACCACCCCCAGGGCCCCTGCACAGAAGGCAATCTGAAACACACTCTTAGTCTTGCTGTGAAAAAGGCCTATTAACTTTTCCTGGAGCTTCACCCTGAGGGGCAGGCTTCACAATTACACACAAAGGGACTACAGAGGCCTCCGGGGAATGTAGACTGGGAGATGCCATCTTTGGGGGAGGCGGTGGGTGAAACAAGTTAAGGAGGGGTCAAGAGGCACAAACTTCTAACTATAAAATAAGTAACTCACAGGGATGTAACATAAAGCATGGTGACTACAGTTACTAACATGTAGTATATACTCGAAAATTGACGAGAGACTAAATCCTCGAAGTTCTCATCACAAGAAAAAACAAACCTGTAACTTCGTACGGTGACAGATGGTAATTAGACGTATTGTGGTAATCATTTAGCAGTGTATACAAATATCAGATCATTATGTTGTATACCTGAAACTAATATAATGTTATGTGTCAATTATACCTCAATAAAGAAAAAGAATATTTCCAAAAGAATTCTGAGTGAACACCTTAATGAATAATTAAAATAATGCTGCAGACCCTGTTTTGTAATTTAAAAAGAAAAAAACAGAATTGAAGTTTTATGTTCATACATTATGTTAGTATCCTAAGGCTTTCTTTAGTGAAGGGTGTGGTTTGTGGAAACCAAACGTTCTTTCTGTTGTACTGTTGGTTGAATTTTAGAACTATGTCAACTGTTCCTCAATAATGACAGAATGACAGAGGGAAACACGGGTCCTTCCTCAGTGGAACAGGGAGACTTTAACTCTACAGACAACTTACTGGTGATGAGGGAGATAAGATTCCTATTGTTCCCCCTTAGATCTGGAAATGATCTCAGAATTGCATCTTACTGATATCCCACTTTTGATTTTCCACATTATTTTTAGGGTAAGATATTAACTCGGTAACTTTGAACAGATTTTCAACCAATGTTTATATCATTATAGGTGGTACATTTGCAATTAGATCATGCTGCACTTTTGTATTTCACATTTAGGTTTGTTAAAAATCAATCCCAAGCCCTGTGATAGGAGGACTGAAAAGTATAAAACTGGATGCAATAGCAGAATTTTGAGTATTAAAGACCAACAGATGATGACAATATACAAAGTAAAATTTTCTCTTAAGTTAAAGTAAAAAAAGAATTTGTTGACAGATTTTTCAAAAGCTTATTCCCTTAACATTTTTCAAAGGACTTCAAACTTCATGAAAAATGAAAGCAATCAATAAGAGTCTTTGGAATATTCCCTGGTAAAGGGAAAGGGTTGAGAGGCACCTGGGTGGCTCATCTATTAAGTGTTGGACTTCAGCTCAGGTCAGTGTTGATCTCACAGCTTGTAGGTTCGAGCCCCGCATCAGGCCATGTGCTGACAGCTCAGAGCCTGGAGCCTGCTTCCAATGCTGTGTCTCCTTCTCTCTCTCCCTCTCCTCTGCTCACTCTCTGTTTCTCTCTCTCTTAATTTTTTAATTAAAAAAAGTGTTGAGGTCATATCTAAGTGCCAGTGAGGAATTTTTAAACATCTGGTATTTATTCAACTGAATCATTTTACTTCTATTTTTTTCTTGTTTATTTATTTTTGAAAGAGAGAGAGCGTGCACACACGCACAAGTTGGGGAAGAGCAGAGAGAGGGGGACAGAGGATCTGAAATGGGCTCTGTACTGACAGCAGCAAGCCTAGTGCCCTGCTTGATTTCAGGAACCAGGAGATCTTGACCCAAGCTGAAGTTGGATATTCAGCCAACTGAGCCACCCAGGGACCCCAACTGAATTATCTTATTTAAAAAAAAAATGAAAAAGGAAAGTTTTCTGGGTGGAGGTGGAGAGTAGCCTTTAAAGAGGCATATAAATGGGAAGATACACCTCCAAAATCAAGACCATAGTTAAGACATGTCATTACTCACTGGCTGGCAGTGGGCTGGACAGGGCTGTTGGCCTTGAATATTTTCTTGTACTCTGATGTCCTGATTTTAGCTCTTCTTGAAAAACAAGACAAACAAGAAAAAATAGGACACAGCTTTCTGAAAATAATTATTGCACTAATTTCTATGTCTGATCATGTTCCTTCCCCGCCTCCCCCCACCCCCTCACCCCCACCCCCCGGACAGGAAGTTTCAGATTTAAATAATGCAGAAATCCATATTGAAGTTTCTGCCAGTAATTAAGTCACTGCCTCTTCTCAGGGCCTAACCCATGCTTTTATGCCCTGCTCTGTGAGGCAGAGCTGGGACTCTGTATCTCACTTCTGCCTTGCGTACTGGTTTCTTGTTGGACTCTGGAATGGAAATGCCAGAAGGAGTTGGAAAGCTTGGGGCAGAGAGAGGGGGCTTGCCCTTTCCTGTTTCTTTCTTGTCACTCTTTCTGTCTGCTTGCCCTCTCTGTGGTCATCCAGTACCGGCATGGCCCCCCCTGCAGAAGCAGCTACATCTAGTTTGTGGTTTCTACAACTTTTAAAGAGCCAGCTCCTTGGGGAGCCTGGGTGGCTCAGGCAGCTAACCCTCTGATTCCTGACTTTGGCTCAGGTCATGATCTCATGGTTAGTGAGTACAAGTCCCACATCTGTCCAGGCTCTGAGCTGATGGCCTGGAGCCTTCTTGAGATTTTTTTTTCTCTCTCCCCGTCTCTCTGCCTCTCCCCTGATGCTTGCTCTCTATCTCTTTCTCAAAATAAATAAAAATAAACTTTAAAAAATGAACCATCTACTTCCTCAGAGTCTTGGAAGTTTTAATAATTACAGTCTCCTGCTTCCCCCCACCCCTCAGCCCTAGATGTGGTAGTTGCTCTCAGCATTTGTACCTCTGTAATACCTTTGATTTTTTTAAATCTTTTTAGTTATCTCATTAACAACTTTATAGCTAGCCATCAACTCTTCACATTAAGTGCTCTCTTAAGCTTAAGTAGCTGGTGTGGTTTCTGCTTCTTGATCACCCACCACTGGATACAGACTTGACAATCTTCACATCTGTAGTCTACTTCTTTCTTCTGATTTATATTTTTCTCCAGTCACTTTTTTGCTTGTTTGTTTCCTCTATTGCTAGGAAGGGTGAAGGTATTAGCTCTAAAATTTTTGTGAGTACGTTCTGTATTTTAAGGGGAACTACAAAAAATAACGCAAATAAAAGAAAGGCTTCCAAATGTGGCAAGTGGGTAGAAACCAAAGGAGTAAAACAAATGTGGAAAGTTTAATGGAAAGATGGAAATGATGACATTTAAAAAAAAAGTTAAGTAACAGAATAGTAAAAATAAAATAATATGAGGAAGAAATTGAATGTGTCGATACTTACTATAGATTACAAATAAATTTGCCTTTTAAATGGGAGAAATTCAAAATATGAATGAAACTCCACCATTTTCTTTAATTTAGCTTTTTGTTTATTTGGTAGTTGTTTGCTAAACAAGCACCGAAAACATAATGACCCATAAAATTAATTAGATTCCAGGTTCACCATCACTCCTAAAGGGAGCAATGTATCATTGTACCATTTTGATACATTTATTTTTTTCTTTATGAGCTGTGGTTTGTCATCAAGAAATACATAGATATGGTGCTCTTATATGTTTAGCTAATCTTTTTTTAAAACAACTGCAAGTTTATATGTGGTTTTAAGGTCTCTTTTTGATTTTTTTTGTCTGCATGTGTGCATCTTACATAAATGAACCCAAATATTTTTTGAATTACAATGGCCTTAATAAAAATGGGGTTTTTGAAAGTTTTGTCACTCAAGTATGGCAGGAAGTAGAAATCAATCAATGGTCTTGTTTAATATAATAACTCCCCAATATTCATCAAGCTTTTACTTAATGTCATCAGGCTCTGAGCTAAGTGCTTCCTAGGGTTTGCCTTACTCATCACCAAAACTCCATGAGGTGGGTATTGTGATTGGTTCCTGCTTCACAGTAAGTCTTTCTAAGTAGTTTTTGTAGGATTAAGTAAGAAGCTCTAGATCACATAGACAGCAAGGGCAGAACGGGGGTTTGAACCCAGGAGAGTTCATACCCTTAAATTTTGCCTTACCTGGATTCAAATCTTTTCTGGGGATAAGTAGTGTACCCCAGGAGTCTAATATGGTGCTTGTAATTGAAATAAGCAAACCTGAAGATATTTGTCAAACTCAGAAGGTCACAGTTCGTTAATTCCTTGCTGCCATTGTGTGTGTGTGTGTGTGTGTGTGTAAATATGCTTTCATTGCTTAGAAGCCTCTAGGTAGTTCGCTCCTTGTATTGTGTTTTCTTCATTATCTTCATGTTTTTGTGTTCTAATAGCTCAGAAGTATTACGTACAGAAAATGTCCATAAACTCAGTTAGTCAGCTTGCTCAGTGCTCAGTAAAGGAAGGCTCAGCTATTTTCTACTGTACAGTGGACATGTTGAACAATCACAAGCAGCACCTGGGCACCGACCCACCAAGAATCTCTCCTTTCTCAAAGCTTGACCTATTGACTTCAAAGACTCAGTCAGGGTCCCTCATGCTTTACAGATATGGAGATATACCTGTTCAATGTTCACAGGTGCTGCAAGGACATCCTGATAAAGATGCACACAAACACGACATAGGTCCTAGAAATTGAAAGTTTATAAATAAAAAAAAATATGAAAGCCTTTCTTGAAAAGAAGGACAAAATGCATGTGCATTAAAAATTTCAATTGAAGGTAAATCTCAACTTGCTCCTATACCTAACTCTTTGCTGAACACTGTATATGGGACGTTTCAAACCTATATCCCTTGCAATGTGTTAGAACCATCACCTGGTAATTATCTTCCCTGGAACATCATGTTTCTTGATAAATAAACAGTGGGCTCCCGAGGAGTAGCTATTTTTAGAAAGAATTCAGGAGAGAGAAGAATTAATGTACTGATAATAAGGGGTAAAAGTTCAGGAAATGGAAACAACCCTTAAAGAATTAACACAAGTGTTTTCTTGGGAATGAGATGAGCTGGGAGGAGAAGGATTGTCATTGGCCTTCAGTGTATTGTTGCTGAGTAAGTGAAAATAAATGGAAAATGCGGTTCTTCCAATTTCAAACTGTTACAATATGGTTACTTTCATGCCCTACAGAGAATTCCTGAAGGCACAAACCCAGTCACAAATCGGTACACATCAGCATTTTGCATAAAAGGAAAACATCCATATCTGACTCAAGCAACGATGAAATCAATACAGAAACATTTCCAGGGAAGTCCTGCAGGTTTTGTTATGCATTAACAGCTAGTATATCTTGCAAAAAAATCTTCTGACTGTTTAATAAATCAACTTTAGATCCACAATCCCTAAACTTCCCTGATTTTCTTTATCATCGCCTAGAGAGCACCCTGCAGATGTTAAGTTGCATTTTTCCCCCAACTGTTTCTATCCTTATTAGATGGTTTATCTTGCTGCTGGTTTTTTGATGGGTTTGAATACAGGGGTTAAATTCATATCTTGTAGTCTTTGTACCGCAGCCTCCTCCAAAGCCTGCAGAATATCATAAAAAGAGCATCTGACCAACTCCAGAGCCAAAATGCTGTCCTCAGCTCTCTGGCTTAGCCTAAACCTCTCTGTCAATAAAACTATGCCCATTCACGTAATTGCATTTGATTTTATTTACCACTGAATGTCTGATCTACTGGCATGAATCAAATAATTATTTTAGACACTCCAGAAAGCATACTTGAAAAGGATTTTATGGATATGTTAAATAAAGATAGAATTTAAATAACTTCAGGAAATGTTGAATTTTATTTCAAATTTTATCACCCTATGCATCCTTTAAAAAATAAGTCTGATGCTCTTAACAAAATGGAAGTGTCTATATAGAAGGTGGTTGGCACATTATAGAAAGATGCTAGTATTGGATAAGAAAGAGAAAATATTTTCCTCTTAGTAACTTAGCAGCCATTGTCACATACGCAGAACAAAGAAACCAATCCATCAGTGTGTTTAGTTTTGATTAGAATTATCAGATTTTAGGTGGAGCCCCCTTTCTATACAATACCAAGATCTATTGTGATGCCAGTCATATTCTGATTGCATTAAAGATACCCATGTAGAGGGGGCACTTGAGTGCCTCAGTCAGTTAAATGTCTCACTCTTGATTTGAGCTCAGGTCATGATCTCAGGGTCGTGTGATCAAGCCCTGGCCCCCCATGATGTGCCTAGGGCCTGCTTAAGACTCATAATAAACAAACAAACAAACAAACAAGATACCCATGTAATTCTCTGATTGTGACTCAGCTTTCTCACCTATAAATTGGGAATAATACTGGCTGTCTTGAGAGCATATATGAATTAACACTTAAAAACATGTTTCGCTCCCCACCTAGTATATAGTAAGTATGCAATATATTTAGGCATCACCAGTGCCTCAGTAGTTTGTAAATCCTTAAGAGTTTAGATTGGGAGTCTCTGAATTGCTAGCCATTGAAAACAGTGTTTGTTAAATTAATTTGTATTCAGAAATTTGCAAAATGCATACTGAATTTTACAATGGACGATTAGCGCCATTTCATGATTAGCTTAGATAACAAAATAGATAAAAACATGCATTAAAATAGTGTGTATTATGTAACCAAATAGAGCCATAAAGAAACTCTCCCAACAGGTAAGTGAGATGGGGAGAGGTGCATGTCTGGCCAGAGAGCTTCCACGGAGAGATGGGGTGAAAGGCAGGGAGCCCCGCGCACACCAAGAGAAAGAATGGGTATTTTGTGTTTAACATCCTCTGCTTCTCATTTCCTAGCATCCTAGGAGAGGTAGAGGTAAGCTGGCCAGAGCCCCTTATAGCTAGCTTTTGCTCATGAAAAGCAACACTCTGCAACTTTTTATGAACACTCAATGTCCTTTCCACGTGGTCTTCTGAGCCTCTTGGTTTCAGGAAGTGTTTTTCCTATACCCTCACAAGCTTGTGAAACAATGCCAGACATAGTGGGATTTGAATCCTTCCCCTGGTGTTAACCAGTTATGTTTTCTTCAACAAGACTCCTAATGCGGGTGCCTGGGTGGCTCAGTTGGTTGAATATTCAACTCTTGCTTTCTGCTCAGGTCATGATCCCAGGGTTGTGGGATTCAGTCCTGTGTCAGGCGCTACACTGAGCTTAAGATTCTCTCTTCCTCCCTCTGTCGCTCTCCCCCACTTGTGGGTTCTCTCTCTCTCTTTCTCTCTCTCTCTAAAGTAAAATAAATAAATAGGGGGACTTGGATGGCCCAGTCAGTTGAGCATCTGTCTTCAGCTCAGTTCATGATTTCATGGTTCAGGAGTTCCAACCCTGTGTCAGGCTCTGTACTGATGGCTCAGAGCCTGGAGCCTGCTTTGGATTGTCTGTCTGTCTGTCTGTCTCTCTCTCTGCCTCTCCCCCACTCATGCTCTTCCTCTCTTTCTCTCTCAAAAATAAACATTAAAATTTTTAAATAAATAAAAAATAAACAATTTTAAAAAGACATCTAACAATTTGAGTGCTCCCCTCTGTAAATGAGGACAGTGATGTCCAGCTTACAGGGTTGTAAGTATCAGAGGTAAATGTATATGATGCCTGTCACAACATGCACTCCATAGAAGGCAACTATTATTAGTAATAACATCACTGTTACTTTTATATTTTGTTTATATGTTTTACAGTTCCTATACCATCCAGAAGGGGGAAAATAGACCTGCAATTATGTTTTCTTTGTTTGAAAGTATTTATTTTCTGGTGATTATGTGCTGAGTATCTGTTAAGCACTAATATTTCATTGAACAAGAGGACTTTGACCTCTACTCTCATGGGCATTATTACTAGTTAGCAAATGACTGGTATTGGATAATTAAGTGTGACAGTTCTGTAGAGTGAAAGTTCAACATGAGTAAAAGCTTGAGGCAGGGAAGATTGGAGTAGAGTCAGTGAGAGCTCGAAATGAGAGGGGTGGCAGGGTGGGGGTGCTGGTGGCTCCATATGGAGATGAGGAAGGGACCAATGATGCATCTGTGAAATGGGGAGAAAGTTAGCACCCACCACCTAGGACCACTCTGAGGATAAAATAATGCTAGAGGCCTCCTTATAGTGTTCTTATAAAGATTAGATGAATATATGGGAAGCCCTTAAAAGAGTACATCACACACAGAAGTGTTCTAGATATTATCTGTGATGATGTTGGTGAGGTAACTAAGGAGTAGACTGTGGAAATGGAAGTCGGGGGGTGCCCAGATAGTGAAGGTCTTTACATGCTGAGGCAACATTAGTAAAAGCTTTGTAGGGAAGCTGGCTGTATCAAGATGAATGAGCCTTGAGGTGCCTGGGTGGATTCCCTTGTTAAGAGTCTGACTTCCGCTCAGTTCAAGATCCGTTGTTTATGAGTTCAAGCTTTGCATAGGACTCTCTGCTGTCAGTGCGAGCTTGCTTCTGAGCTCTGTCTGCCTCTCTCTGCCCCTCCCCCCTAAAAATAAATAAACATTAAAAAAAAGATGAATAAGCCTCTACCAAGGAGGGTTGTGGGGTGCAGTACTAGGGGAAGGGCATTTAAGGCAAAGTGATGTATTCTGGTAGCTGTCCAGAGTTCAACACAGTTCATCAACACAGTCTGACAGAAATTTTGATGCAAGCCACATATGAATTTTTTTTGTAGCCATATTTAAAAAAAAAGTGAAGAGGAAAAAAAGTGAAATTTGTTTTACTAATATATTTTATTTAATCCAATATGTCCAAAATTCCAAAATATTCACATTTCAGTATGTTAATATAAACACATTAAAGAGATATTTTACAAACTTTTGTTCATACTGAATCTTTGATATCTAGCATGTGTTATACATGGAGTGCATTTCAATTTGCACTAGCCATATTTCAAGAGCTAAATGCATATGCGGCCAATGGCTACCATATTGGGCAATGCCAGCCTAGACGATAATTTAACACCTTTTATTCCAGCCTACAGAATGTATACCTTATCCTAGCTGGGTAGATAGGCAGTGGGATGGTGGAAGGATGGAATGATTAAATTTACCTTTTAACAAGGTCACCTACTGCTAAATGGTGGATGAAGTGGGTGAGGCAGGTGAAACGGAGCCCAGGCACCAGAAAGCCATGATGGCCTCCCAGGCAAAGACTTAGGAGCTGGAATGGAGAGGAGAATGGAGTCAAAAGTTGGTAAGGAAGTGCACTGCACTGGATTGGATGACTAAATGCACATGGGGTTGGGGAGGAAAGGATGTGAGAAGAAATTAGGTATATATATAGTTTTAATATATATATAGTTTATTTTTGAGACAGAGAGAGACAGAGCATGAGCAGGGGAGGGGCAAGGAGGGAAGGAGACACAGAATCTGAAACAGGCTCCAGGCTCTGAGCTGCCAGCACAGAACCCGATGCGGGGCTCGAACCCACGGACTGTGAGATCATGACCTGAGCCAAAGTAAGATGCTTAACCGACTGAACCACTCAGGTGCCCCAGAAAAGGCAGGTTTCTGAAGTTCATGTCTGAATGCCTGCATAGTGGCAGTCATTCGGTCAGGGAATGGTGGGGAGAGGACTTTTAAATGTACACTTTAACCATAAACAGAGGCAGTATTTTGCTATAGATCGGGATTCCTCAAAAACATTGTCTGCCATCCATTAAGAAGGCATTTAATCATCTCCTCAAAGTTTTAAACTCATACTCAAATCTTTTTCACTAGAACATACCGTTTTAATTTCCCGTTTCAGCCAAAGGACACTGAGTCCTTAGTCATTAGCTAGTTTGTCACATGGCATGATAGCATGAAGGCTGCAGGCAGAATGTCTGGATTGTAATGCCAGCTCTGCCGCTGATTGTGTAACCTTGGACACTGCTTAATGTCTGTGTGCCTCAGTTTCTTCCACTGTGACAAGGAGTTATTGACACTGTTAAACTCATAGCTTTGTAAAATGTGCAAAATGATTCCTAGCTTATAATAACACAATGTAAATGCTTGCTAAATAAACATGCAGTAGGGAAGCCTCGGGGACTCGGTCGGTTGATCATCCGACTTAGGCTCAGGTCATGATCTCACATTCATGAAGCTCTCTGCTGTCAGTGCAGAGCCTGCTCTGGGTCCCCTGTCTCCTTCTCTCTCTGTCCCTCCCCTGGTTATGCTCTCTCTCAAAAATAAGTAAATGCTAAAAATAAAATAAAATAAGCATGCTTTAGGCAACCTGATAGAATGTGACCTCTTTGAAAATAGAGTGACTTGTATCTTCATTGTCTAAAACATTTACATTTATTTGCATATAAAGAGATACAAAATTGCTATTTCAAATTAATCCCAAATATTTTCATTAAAGTGATTGGTCAGAGAGTATCTGTTTTTTTTTTTTTTTTTTTAATCTCATTTTTATCTTCTAAATATGGGCTATGGTCACAGCATGGAATTCCTAGTGACAGATAATTCTTTAACATTTTTTAAAACATATAGTAAAGAACAATGAAAAAAAAAGTAAAAAGAAAAGGAGATTTTCTATTTTAAAAGTATCTTTTGGGGGGCGTCTGAGTGGCTCAGTTGGTTGAGCATCTGACTTTGGCTCAGGTCATGATCTCACAGTTTGTGAGTTTGAGCCCTGCGTTGGGATCTCTGCTGTCAGTGCAGAGGCTGTCAGTGCAGAGCCTGCTTTGGATCCTGTGTTCCCGCCCCCGCCCCCGGGTTCCTTCCTGCCTCATGTTCTTTCAAAAATAAATAAAACATTAAAATATTTTTAAAAATATCTTTTCATCTATCTTCTTATTTCTTCCTCTGGAATTGAAATGTTCGCTTTAATCCTTAGTTCTTGGGAGAATACAACCATCTATAAAAGAAAGACTGGCTTAATTTGTATTTTGTCCTGTTTTATTAAATACCCATCACCTTTTATAAGAAATACCTCAAGACAAGTAAGTCAGGAGTTTAAAAAAATCTAGGAGCCATTTCAGGATATTGTGTTGTTAATTCTAATATGTGCCAGACTTGATATTAAACACTACTGGGGTATTATACTTGGTAGATTAGAATGTGGCCAATTCTATTTGGGGTGAGGTAGGGAACAAAAGAACGCCCACACATTTGAAATAGGAGCTGGATCTCTCAAGCTAATGTGCATTTCCTAGGCTGCACAGGGAGAGAATGTGTTTGCCAGGTAGACAGAGCCTATAACCATAGCAAAAGATGAGAATACAGCAAGCCTCTATGAGCTGTGTGTTCAGAGGATTGTTAAGTAATTACAGGACAATATTGTCAGTGCTAGATAGATGGAACATCTCATAATTTAGAAGGAAAGAGGTAAGGGACACTTAGACTACTTGAGAAAACTAGGCAAAGCCTCACATAGAGAGAAACATCCCCTAACACTGATGGATTTTTCAACCCCTTGCTTAAAGCCAAAATAAGTCTACCTGAAGAATTCGATGTGTCGACTAGAGTCACATCACTTTTCTTCCCTAGAGGGCATTAGGGATAACTCCCCACGAAGCCTTTCTCTTTGTTTTCCTATGAATTCCCTGATGTTGGAATTCTCTAGGTGACAGAGTTCCCCAAGTTTCTTTTACTTAGGAAATCATGTGCTGTTGGGTGTCACAAATTGAGATTATTTGATGTTGTTGTTGTTTGTTTGTTTGTTTGTTTTTCCCTGTCCTTTCCAGAGTCTGAGAGGGGATAAGCAGGGAGAAAGGGCAAGCTGGTTCAGGTTATGGACTCAAACTACCAAAGGGAGGCAGATGGCATGGCACTTGGAAGAATGACATTTCAGGGCACTTGGGTGGCTCAGTCGGTTGAGTGTCCGACTTTGGCTCAAGTCATGATCTCATGGTTTGTGAGTTCGAGCCCTGCTTGGGTTCTGTGCTGACAGCTCAGAGCCTGGAGCCTGTTTCAGATTCTGTGTCTCCCTCTCTCTCTGCCTCTCCCCCACCTCGTGCTCTGTCTCTCTCTGTCTCAAAAATAAATAAACTATAAAAAAATTAAGAATTATGTATCTATTACTTGTGGGGATGAAAGGATGGAAGGAGAGAGCTAAAGGAAGAACTCCTGATCCAATTTTGGTTTATTTTGGAGATCTCAGCCTTCACCTTCTTGGTTTCAGGTGCTGTCTTGAATCAGATCCATCCTCTTTACTTCTTATGTTCCCATTGCAGCTTCGCAAGGGTTCAGGAGAACCCTTCAGTGATCTCATTTTCCAAAGAGTGCCTCTCTGTTGGGCATGTAATTTTAATCCGGTCATAAAACCACCATCGGTGATGCTAGTTCCCTCATAAGTAGACCAAATAACTGACACAGTGTATGGGGACAGGGTGGTAGGCATAATCTTCGGTTGGTTCCCCTAACTACTGTTTATAACCACCCTCAAAACACCTGGCACTGGTAGGTAGTTCTCAATCTGTACACACGTATAGAAAGTTAATTGTTTCTCAAATGAATTTACATCCAGGTTGGAAAAGAGATGCATTTTAGTGTAAATAGATCAATGATTTTTGAACATAGTTCTATTAGAGAACTCCACCACAAAATATTATTATTCATTCATCCTTAAAAAAATGCAGCAAACAGAGCAGCAAGCCCAATGGACCAGAAACCAAGAAGCCTGAGCTCTCTGTGTGATCTTGAGTAAGTCACTTGACCTCATCTATGAAATGAGACACTAAGCTTGTTGTCTCTTAAGCTTGGGTTCAGTTCAGCCAATATGTGAAGAGAATATCTACATGTCGGGTAACTTGGGTGGGTGCCAATTTTTCATGTTTCAAATCTAGTAGGATTATGATAAATACAGGATTTCTCAATTCGAGAAAAGGAATCTGTAATATCATTTTAGATCTGCTAATTTAGTAACCTAATTTGTAAATCTAACCAATTATTAATGATGACTTCAGGTGGTTTGTAGGATTATGGTAATAAGTTAAATGAAATTCTGCTAACCTAGGATCTTAAACTTTTATATAAACATTTTTGGCATATCTTATCTACTTTATGATCTATCATTGACAACTTAATCCAATTACAACAAGAAATAGTTGGCTCCTTAAAATATGCAGGCAAGAACCTAAATCAGGGTCTTGGCACTAAAAATTAGGTATGTGAGGAATCGAGTACTAATATGAAGTTCTAAATATAGAAATTTGTTCACTAATAAGGTCTAGAGCTTGAAAATTAGGCCAGCATTTTGCTTTACGAGCTAAATAACCACAGTTAAAACTAAAATTGGGAACTTTGGACAAACATTTAGATGCTGGGGCTTTGAACTTCAGAAAAGTAATATGAATAACAGCAAATGAATGTCACATTGATTTTTATTTGGGTTAATTACCAACATTTTAGTGTGTTTTTCTTTTTACACATACAGTACTTTGAGTGAGTAATAGTCTGAGTGGTCATAGAAGTCTCTTGCTTAGTTTGTAAGTACAGAAAAGTCTTGTTTTCAAAATGAACTCTATGTTTTGTTATTTTTCTAAAGAAAAAAAAAATTCCTGCAAGAGTTTAGGTCAATAAGGGGCAATATTGCTTAGAAAAATTCTATCTGCAGAGATCATAAAAATTACATAGAGAACAAGTGATTTACTTTTAGAAAAGAAGAGGTATGTATAATGTTATTCTAAGGTGCAAATTCTCATGACTGAAAAATATAAGAATCAAATTATTTACAGCAGAAATCTTCAACCAATAGAGTAAATTACACATGGAATATAAATATTTTGAATCAGAAATATCTGTATTTAAATCAGAGCTCTGCTATTTTGCAGTTATTTATTTTTAAGTACATTTAATTTCTCTGAGCATGTGTTTCGTCTGTCAAACAGCTTAATGTTTATATAATTGTTGAGAATATGAGTAATGTGTGTAAGGGCCTAACAAAATGCTGACGTACAGACGTGCTCATCAGAGAGAGTGTATCTTCTGATTAGGACTCTACTATTAGCCAATAATAGACGCCCGATAGTAATTTCCTACAACAATACCAGGAGCCCTGACTGGTGTTGCATATTGAAAAATACACCCATAATTAGGTTTCATCTATACCATGTATGTTCCTTCCCTGAGTCCTTTGCTTAAATGCTTAACCCTTGGGCCTCACTTTATTGTATAAACTTCTGCCCTTGCCTTGTTCCACTGAGCTTAACAGGACCCTCCTGAGAGAAAGCTGTCCCATTTCTGTCCAGCTAATGGGAAGCATAGTTTGCAAACAAGTTAGTGATGGTGTTGTTTAGGGGAATGTTAGCTGCCAAATACCATTTAAGATATACTTTTCATTTGCTCTGAAAAGCCACGTTGCTTTGAAAGTCTTTCCAGATTTCTTTAAATGAAATCCAGAATAAGTTAAATTAGAACCATTCCTTAAAGATACTGATTACCCCCTGAGCTTATAGCAAAGTACGCAAATTAAGCTGACTTTGAGATTTGTAAAGAAAGCACAGTTATTTCAAATAATTGTCTAATAATGAAAGGAACTACCTAAATGTACCTTTGCTTATCAACTAGATAGATGTGTTTAAGTATTTACTTTATTTCAGAATTGCATGTGCATGATGTATGGGCAGAAAGCTACCAGCTACCTTGTATGGCTAACAGTCCTACTCAGAGCGACAGGGCTTTCCACTTCGGAATTTGCTCTCCATTGAGTAAGGCAAGCTAGAGCATGGTGACCCTGGAGCATGAATGGGGCAAGGTCCATTTATTTACTCAGGACTCTGCCTGGGGGCCTGACTGCTTGAACAAGTGATATGGTTCTTGAGACACAGTAGAAGGTAAAGGCTAATCCATTTTATCAATATGTTCATGATTCTGTTTGTGCTTCTGTGCTTTGTTATTTTAGGTGTTAGTTATTATGATCCGAAACATGTGCCTATTTCGATCGCTGTGTTCTTTTCGCAAGGGCAGATTTGAATACTATATGCTTCCAGTAAACGAGAGAGAGTTACCTCTTATGTGGGATTCATTCTTTCCTATCTGTTAAGTGAGATGGCCTGCGTTTCAGGGTCACAGGTGTTTGGTGCCCTTATTTTCCCCTCCTATTCTGGTAGATATTTGAAAAGCTTTAAAATTTCATTACAGAATGCAAGCTTCCTTTGATAAAGCGTCTCCTTAAATTTGCTTTTGGGTCGTGTGGAATTCTGAATCTGGCACTAGTTCTAAGTCAGTCATTTAGATAAAACAGGGAAAAGGATGGTTTTTGATGCTGCCTTTCTAACAGAAGCACGTTGGCATAGATGTTACATCGCTCCAAATGTAACTTTGCATCGACTAAGCTCAAAATTAAATATGCATTTTCAGAAGAGCACTGAAATTTTGGCTTTGAAAAGACCCATTAAAAATCTTGATGATTTAAAGATGTTTTTTCATACTTTCACCAGGAAAAATAGTAGTTAATATGACTCTCATTTCATAGATAATAAGCAAAAGGAGTCTCCTTTTTTTTTAAGGTAAGTGAGTTAGTGGAGGCCACAAAAGTGAGCTCCAGTTCTTGTGAGGGTTATAATTCCTAAGGGTGCAACTTTCAATTCTGATTAAGGACAACGGCCTAAAAATAAATTAGAGCAATCCCTAAAAAGTTACGTGTGAATAAATATTTTCAGTCTTTAAAGTACAAGCTCTTTTTATATTGAAAACACAATGCAGAGTTGTACAATTACATTTGAGGAAGAGGATTAAACCATTTTCTACAATTTATTTTACTCCTTTTGTGGCCTTAAAGGATTCCCTTCATATGATTTAATTTTGATTTTGGCAATTAAACTTTCTAGATAATGAAAAGGCAGTGGCCGTGCACAGAAGAGAGAGTAAGTGTTACAAGGCGTATTACCTTTGGAAGTTTTTGAGTCTAAAAGTTAACATTATAAAAGACTACAGTCTAAAAGGGAGGCTGTGTAAGTAAATGTGTTGCTGTAGTAGTTAAGTATATAAATGACTTTCCTATTCAGTATCAACTTCTGCACTGTTTTACATATATCATGCAAATATCCATTTACCAGAGAGACTTTAAAAAATATATATCCAGGAATTTTACTTCAGTTATTTAAAAATATACATTAAATACATTATCTTTATTCATAAAATTATATTAGCTAGATCAGAGTTGGCCTGCTCTGTATCATTTAAATAGATAGTCTATACTTCTACAAAGAATGGATTTGCTACTTGCATAACTTTAAAAAACCAGGTCAGAAGAGAAACAAAATAAAATCATGCCCTCCCTTAAATTATACACACAGAAACCCATATGCTTTCAAGTTGAAAGACTTTCCCCATTAAGGTCAAGCCTAGTTTGTAGAAGAGATGCTCCATTATATTTTTAAGGTGTTATTTTAGAAAGAAAATAATTTTATCCAATCAATATCCACAAGATGCAACATGATATTCTGCTTTGAAACCTTCTAAAAATATCTCCACCAATCTCAAGATCAGTTACTGATGCTTGTCTGGTCGGTCCCTGATGCTTGTCCAGTCGGTCACGAGTTAGCTGTCCTGTTTGCAATGTGGCTGGGCGACATTCTTATTTTCACTCATAAGGTGAGATAAAATAACCAGTTCATTCGAAGGACTTTTTTTCTTTCAGTTGCTCGAAATATGGGGTAGAGAGTTGGAAGAGGTGAGGGCATGTATGCATTTACATCTATTTGTTCATTTAATCATCTTTATAGGATGTTATAATCTGCTGTAACTATGCATGTGTGAGACTGTGTGATTTTAACACAGATCCATTTCATTCTGAACAAAAACTTCCAACTGTAAAATGCATTGAAAACTGTCCCACCCTCCTCTTTCCCATCCCCTCTTTTCATATACCCATAATCGACCCAGTTTATGAGCATGCAAGCTGATATGCTCCTTTCTGGTTTTTATTCTTCTTTAGAAAAGGGAGATCACACACGCATTAGCATAGGCAAACTGCTGTAATCAGTAGAGTTTGAAGCTGACACACTTATAGAGTCCTGCTTGCCAAAAATAGGATTTCATTTGTACTGTAATTTTTTTCCCCTGAACCAGTTTTGCCAATGCTATAGGAAATGCCAACTTTGGGCCTGCAGGATGGGGGACCACAACGTTTCAGTAGGTGGCGCTTCAACACAGCCCACCTGCTCTGGGGCTTACACGTGTGCTCAACTTCCTAATACCTCAGGTGTATTGAAGAGGCTTGGCCCAGTTCGCTAACAGAGCAGCTAGATTGTCATCTCCGCTAATAACTTCCCACAAATGCGGCGGAAACATCTAGACAGCAAGACTGTTAGCATAATCCTCGGTCATGATTTTTACACACACACATTCACACATACCTATGCTAGCTCTACTTCTAAAATTAAAAACCAGAGAAGATTGATCTTAAAATTTTGATGGTAGTTCAGTAATTTCAGCTTCACATTGATGATTGATTCATTGATTGAGTTATTGGTTTACATTTGCTTAAATGCACGTTAGTTTATTTTTAAAACACAATTTTGCGATATTTATGCGGCATTTACTCTCAGTAAAAGAAAAATAGACCTTTCCTTTTTCAAGTAGTTTTACTACTCACATAAGTGAAACAATGTACGAAAATGCCAACATCTCTGTTTCTTAATTCGGTACAATGAACCATCTGCAGTAATGTTCCCTAAAATGTCTATAAATTGACATAAACCAGGATGATTAAGTGGACTATAAGCCACGTGTCATTGACAAACAGGAATAGAGATGCCCGCAGTGAAATGTACTAAAAGGAGCCTTAGTGCATCAAAGAAATTCCCTATGGTCCATTGACCTGAAGATATCTGCAAGCATCATTCCAAGAGAAGATGAGGAAAGAGAATAGAATACTTTAGCAATAACTAGCCACTTGTCTCTTAAAAAAAAAAAAAAAAGGAGAAACTGACAACTATCCAATTTTCCCCCCCAATTTGTTGCCCAACGTTCAGAGTTCAGAACATCATTTCAGGTATTTTCAGTTGTTATATAATTTGCTAATGTTTTCTTGAAATCTTCTAAATACGCTTTAAATAGATCTTCCACTGGAAAATATGATGATATTAGGAAAACTCTCCTGCTTCGTTTTTATAAACTCTTTGCCTTTCAATCTGGTGCTTTCATATACATTGAATTAAAACATACATTTTAGGATGTTGGATAGAATAGCAAGTGAATATAAAATAACCTGCACAATTATTATTTAATATGTCATATTGGTATGAAAACTAAATTTATATATAAAGTAATAACATTTATAATTGATGTTAGAGAAACAAATTAAATGAATGAAACACAAATATACAAACAAAGTTTTGTGTCTCCTAGATCATCGTTTATCCTGTAATTCATAGAAACATTAAAAAATTATCAGAAGGATACATTTTGGGCTCAATTATATTTCTAAAATCCTTTCAGAGAATGAAACCTAATGACATAATAAAGAACAGTAATATAACGAGTTTAAAATAATCACTGATTTGAATATTGAACATAATTTTCACCTCTTTGAACAGGCCAATGGCACAAAACAACAGTGTCAGCTGTCTCTTTCTCTTTTGTATATTTCTTTCTTTTTTTTTTTTAAATGTTTTATTTATTTCTAGGAGAGAGAAAGAGAGAGAGACAGCGTGAGCAGGGGAGGGTCAGAGAGAGAGGGAGTCACAGACTGAAACAGGCTCCAGGCTCTGAGCTGGCAGTCAGCACAGAGCCCGACGCGGGGCTCGAACCCACGAACCGCGAGATCATGACCTAAGCGAAAGTCGGACGCTTAACCGACTAAGCCACCCAGGTGCCCCTCTTTTGTATATTTCTTGATAGAATTATTACTGATTTAAAAGAAATCAACTCAAATTCCCTTCTGCAAACTCCTCCTTCCTCAATACCACAGTATACATCATTGCTGTAAGTTTCAGATTCTCTTTTAAGAGTGTCTATTCTGCTTCAATCCTTATTCTCTATTTCTGTATATTTGTAACAGAACATCCTGAAGAAAAAGAAGAGGCCCACTAAAATCTCACATCATTGTTATTAGAATATATTGACATCCCTTGCTTCGTTGACTTTTTATTACAGTCCTGAGGTTTAAAAAAAAAAAAAAAAAAAAAAAAAAGATTGCCAGCGTCAGCTCAGCTCTTTTCTCTGGTTCCAAGTAGATTCCTGGCATTTCCTCTTTGCTTTCAGTTTGGTAGATAATTTTTTTTCACTCCATCTTTCTTCTTCACTAGAAGTAAGATTCAAAACAAACTTGAAGGTTTAATTTTTTTTTTTTTTTTTTTTTTGCCTTTTCCAAAGGTTTCATGTCACAAAATGCCAGCATAAAAGATAGCCTTGTACCGGGCCCCCTTTGCCACTCTGTCTCCATCGAGGCCCTGGCATCTGTCAGAGAGGAATGCTCCAATCTGGGCTCCCTGCTGAGAGGAGACGTGGCCGCCTCCCCCAGCACAGGGCCACACCGCGCCGGAGCCAAAACACGGGACCATCTGATGCGAGTCTGGCCTAATGAAAGTCCAGCATGGGGCTAAATGAGTTTGCACCACTGCTGGGTGAGGGGCTAATGATAAAACAGCTCCCTGGGCTCACTGCTGCTGTTGGTATCTTTGTCAGGACATATGGCAGTTGGCTGAGTGCCTCACTTGTGCGATTTCCTATCGGATTTATCCGGAGAACATGCGTTGTATTCTTGCTCTCTCTCTTTCCTCCCTGGCTCTCTTTGGCCTCTTTGCTGGCTCTTCTGTATTCTTAGGATCTCGGTGTGATGGCTGGGTCATATATAGTTTCTTCCTGAAGTATATGTGAAACTGTCTTTCTTTTTTTTTAAATGTGGATAGCAAAGCAGAAAAATGGAAGAGAGAACGATACTGACTGTTAAACCCGGTGGGTGGTTCTGTTTCCTTTGGAGCATCGTAGCTAAAGGCATAAATTTCACAGAACCAGAGGAACAATCAGCTTGAAACTTGTTGAATACAGTGAGGCTAATTAAAAACTTCTTTGTGGTGTGCTCTTCCCCCATCCACACCCTGTCCACTTCACCACTTCTACAACCTACTGTGCAAGCACTTAGGATTTTATGAGATCTGGTAATTATGCCGTTTCTGATTTTTTGTTCATTAAAACAATTTTAAGTCAGTTTAATGTTAGGTTACAATCAACTGCTAGACAAAATAATAGTTACTTTTGTTTATTCATTATCCTTATTCTTAACACATGTAAAGAAGAGGGTGAATTTGGAAGATTCTAATTTATGGGTGCACTGAATAGATAAGTTCTGGTTTTCTGGATATACTGTTTTTGATATGTGCAGCTTTGTATCACAATTTAAATTGCTATGGGAAAATGCTTACAATGACAATAAAGCAAACTTCCCAATCATGAAAACATTTCAAAAATGTATATTTTATTCTTTTAACATTTATAAGTTCATTAAACCTAAATAAAGATTTTGATGCCAATTCTTATATTTTAACACTGCCTGCATATAATCGTATCTGAATTTGGTTTGTTCTGATCTGTGATTTGTTCTTAGATCCTTTCTTACTGCTGCTACTAAATTACATGGAGGCTTAAGATAATGGTATATTTTATCCTTTACATAAGAAGGAAGCACATCTAAAAGCAACAAAGTTAGGCAAAAGATCCTAACATTTAGGTATTTTCATATTTAAAGGCTCAATTTTTGGTTTTCTTTACGAAGATCTCTCTCTCTCTCTCTCTCTCTCTCTTTTTGGTCACTGTTATTCAACTTAACTTTCTGTCAGAAAGCTAGGACTTAAATACAGTATATGTGAAATTTGTATGGCTTCAAGGAATAGCCCATTTCAATCTAAATATAAGTGATCCTTTCATAAACTTGTTCTGGGAAATTCTAAATGAAATCTTTTAAAAATCACATGCTTCTCAGTGAATGAACCCATGTGCGTTAGGAGGTTCCGCATGGGCTCCAGGTGATCCCCGTGCGGCCACGCGGTCAGTGATACAAATCTAGATGAGATTGTTTTCTTGTAAATTGCATGGTGCAGAAATACCATCACGTTCCATATGCCGTATGCCCCATTTTAATTTATTCCCATGACAAAAACTCCATTAATATAATTTTGGAACAAAGTGAAAATGATAGGAATTTTCTGTGTCACTGAAAAACTAAGCCGCTTTCTTCTTAAGGAAATATCACTTTAAAAACTCAAGAATATTCAGTTTCTAACTTACACAATTTCTTCTTGGTGCAAACATTATTCATGTATTTTCAAATCGGCAGGATTAAAGTAAATTGTAACACTTCCCTGTAGTTTTATGCACATTGCTTATAGACTATCCAGAATTTTATAAGCCCTGCATTGTTTTTTGTTTTCCTTTACTAAATTTATTAGATGTTTTTATATATTTATATTTTTTAAGGTTGCCATGAGCAAAACAAAGATGCATCTCTTATTTAGCAGCTATAACTATACACTACTATATGATTCCTTACTTCCATATAAATGTGAGATAATATGGAATAATAAAAAGAAGAGTAGACTAAAAGCCAAGAAACCTGAATCATCATGACAATTCTTTCACCTCATAGGAACATGACCCTTTCTATTTAAAACTTATAACAGCCCTTAATTTACCCAATTCTGTGTCAGACACTTTATTCCACCATGATCTCATTTAATCATCATGGCCATGCTTTGTCATCGCCATCCTCACTTTAAACAGGCACTGAGGTTTAGAGAATTATAGACACATGTAAACTGCCACACAGCAAGGCAGACGGCAGAACTTCAAGCTTTCACATTTCAAAACTGATAGTCGTCAAAAGCGATTCGCATGCCACCTTCGGACGTGATTATTCTCTGCGAGTCACTATTTGGGGCTAGCCAAGTTTGGAGTTTGGTCTAAAAGTTTCTGCTTTTTATCTCAGCTTTGAAATTCTGAGCCCACTGTGGTTTGCAACTATTTCTCTGCATCATGAAGTGAGTGAGGCTGCCCTTGTGTGGAAGGATAATCCCAGTCACAGGATGGACCCAAGCTGCCTTACAGAGGAAGTATCAGGGTGAAGTCAGCAATCAACCACCAAGAGATTGATGTCTTTGATAGTGTAATCATTAGTATTGAAAACGTTGAGAATATTTGGGATCTTTTAGCTACTGATGCTTTAAGTTATCTGTGATTTAATGAATTAGCCTGTCCGGGGAAAAAAGAAAATCAAGAAGGAAAGATCTTAGCTTCTCTAGTTTATATCAGCTCCTCCTGATTTGACCTTTTACTTCCAAAATACAAGCTTAATAAATTAAAAATGATTCTATTCTATAACTACAGATAATTTGATAGATTTCAAAGGAAACATGGATTTCCTTTTAGTAAAAGCCTAATTTTATATCCCCTAACTAAACAGTTTCTCAAAACATCTTTGCAGTAAAACTGCTGGACAAAAAAATTACAAAGCCCTATTTTTCCTCTAAGATATTTCTTGATGGTTTTTGATTAGTAGATACTTGATATGTCTTTAGTGTGTTTTTGCTATCAATATGGAGAACTAAAATGTGGATTTATATTATCTTAAGTTGGAAGAAAAAACAATCCAATAAGTTCACACTTGGTTGTATCTCTAATTCATTATATATGTATATATATACACACATACATATACATTCTACGCATACATATAGTATTTGTGTGTGTGTGTGTGTGTGTGTGTGTGTGTGTGTAGAAACTTGGTCAGGTCTTACCTGATATAAATTCATTTGGGAGCAAAATTGCCTGATGCGAAAATGTTTTTAGTCTTAATGTGTTCAGCTTGGGGTGATTGGTCAGACTTCTCCTTTAGGTATATTAATGTGCTTAATAACGACATTGTCTCAGAGCTCTTTGAAGGTGTTTTGTAAGATACTCTACAGTATCTGCTCTGTATTATCCTTGTAAAAATGTGAAAAATAAGTCAGAATTCCAAAATACCTCCAGCACCAAAGATTTCAGATAAGGAACTGTGGATCTAGATTTATAAAACCTTAACAACAAACACATTAACACACAACATGATGTAAACACCTAATAAAATAAACATATAAATAGCTTGACAAAGTCTTTTATATGCATGTCATGTATCTAATATACATTATATATGAAGAATTGTAAGTAATAATAGCATAATATATAACAATATATGATTTATGTGTTGGGATTAATTACATTTTGAGCTCTCAGTTTCAGAATAGATAACTTTACCCTAAAGAAATCTTATATTCTTCAATATTTATTGCATAAGTAATAAACAAATAAAAAATATGTCCCATATATACATATATGTTTGTATATATATATATACGTATATAGAGAAATATATATTCTGTTCAAGTTTGGCTCAATCCAATGGTGACATTTCTCCTCAGTCATAACTTCTGGAGATTCCCAATCTGCATGAAAAATCTGCATGAAAAAATCTGCATTGTGTGGTTTGAAGATCATGGGTATTTCTCAACAGAAAGAAGTTATTGATGGAACAGAGAAGACACAAGTATATATTATCTCATTCTATATGAGGGAAGGAAATATGAAAAAATATTATTTTATGCCATGTAGATGCTGCAGGAACAAAAACGCATCTTACTTATGGAAAATGTGTAGATTCTTCCTGTCAACACATTTTTAGTTGTTAGCCATATAAAAATGCATTAATGTCCCAGACGTGAATTTGGAGCCACTAATTTTGGATCAGTAGAACTGAGTGATATCAATAAATTATATTGAAATGATTTTAGAGGAGCTACATGACCTGCCAGTCGGAGGATACACAACTTCTACTTGTCTCCTGTACCCAGGCAAGCGAGAACAAGTGAAGAGATGAATGGCAAGGCAAGTTGTAGAACTATAGACTTTAAACAAAAAAATTTTGGAACACACCTTGATTATTCAGAATTGTAGCCCATGATTATACCATATAACACTATATTTTGGATACAGGTGTATATAATAATACCTACAAATTACACTTTCCTATTATTTTAAAGTATCTTCTTGAAATACAAATTTGCTTTTGCCTAGACAAGTTGAGACAATCTCATTATGTGACAGATCACAACATACTAATGGCTGGTAATACTTTTTCTTTCTATTGACAATCTTTAAGAAAGTTCCAAATATTATTTTCTATCGAAGATAAATGCATTTCTCTTATTCACTACAGAGTATACGTATAGAAAGTCTTTTGAGGGAGTCCTTTTAAATTCTTTTCCACATATCACGATTTCTCATTTTAAAAGTTCCATATATTACTTTATGTATGGGGCACCATGTTTTGCTTTTAGCCAAGAATTTTAAGACGTTTTACAAACGTTAACAATTGCTATAGGCCCGATAACAGTCATCACATCTCTCTGGGGCATGGAAATATTACATTTGCTCTTCCTGGGTGGAGTGATTTGGTCATTTGCAAGTATTAATTGGTGATAGCTAGGGGTATAAAAACCCAAGGCTTCATTACCTCCCATTCGGAAAGCCCTCTTCTTTGTAGTTGAAAGAGTAGACTCGTTGTATGCATTAGGCTTTATAGTCACGTGTGGAATATAAACATGTTTTAGTAGTGCTATAATCACAGCTCGTGTGAGCAGGAGTGAAATCCCTTTCTAAACCAGGTTAATAGGGCCCCACATTACACCTCCACCGATCAGGCTTGCAACTTCAACATAGTCCCCAGAGGGGTAGTGAATGAACTCTGCTTGGCATGAATGAGCCCTCTCCCTGGCAAGATGCGGGTATAACTACAAAACCTTTGACACTCACACAGGGCAATTAGCATTTATATAGTGTTTTACAAACATTGGTTTATACATAAAATATCCTTACAAGCTAGATGTTATAGCTCCATTTCACAGCTGTGAAAACTAAGAAAGCCATTATTCTTTACCCGAAGAGGTGGCATAATCTTGGTTCCTCATCTTCTTGATGCCAATATTTATTTTAAAGCTGAGGTAAAGTGCTAAGTTGAGGGAATGGCTTCTAGAATTTCATGATGAAGAAATTAGACAAAAATATGGAACAGTGTCAAAATATGGAACAATGGAAGTTTTAAGAATTTAAATTCTTCCCTGTTTTTACAGAACTGCATTGCTTAATGTACTCTCTCTAGTGAAGAGACCACAGAAAATAGCTGTGTTGATCCCATTTTCCTTCTGTTTTTATTATTGTTGCCACTTATTCTTCTACATTTTCCAACACATTGACTTCTCTCTTGGCATTTTTCATGAGCAAAAAGACATACTAACTTAATATAAAAATTCAAGAAGAGTTGGGTGGCAAACACCAAACCTGAAGCCAGTTCCCTATTCAAATTGTACTTTATTTTATGAACTTCAGATTGGAGGCACTAACTTGGTTGCCCAGTTTTATTTTTTATTTTTTATTTATTTTTTATTTCTAGGAGAGAGAGAGAGACAGCGTGAGCAGGGGAGGGTCAGAGAGAGAGAGAGAGGGAGTCACAGACTGAAACAGGCTCCAGGCTCTGAGCTGGCAGTCAGCACAGAGCCCGACGCGGGGCTCGAACCCACGAACCGCGAGATCATGACCCAAGCGGAAGTCGGACGCTTAACCGACTAAGCCACCCAGGCGCCCCATGGTTGCCCAGTTTTAAAATGCTGATTTTATTTTTCTCTATTGCATGCTTTAAGATGACTAGGACTGATATAGCTAATGTATAAGAGAATCTGCATTAGATTGTGAGGCGAACTCTTCAAATTAACAGTATGGTTTGGAGGACGGAGGTATGGAAATACCCTATATGTAAAAAAGTATTAGACCGAGGAATACAACACACTCTCTCATGCTTTTGGACCGAAGCTGTTTGATAAGTTTTGTCCACATATTGAGGTGGCAACATGATGAAGGTCCTTAGTTACTGCAGGCCATGGACAGCTCCTGATTCAAAACATGAGACTTTAGATAATTGACCACGGTGAGAAGGCTGTTTCGTGTTACATTAATTAAAATGAACTTGAAATTATTTATACGCCATACAGAATGTGATAAACTGTTTGGGATAAGCAGCCCCCAACAGGAAATATTGAAGGCTGTTTTTAGGAATTTGAGAACTATGTCCTATCAAAAGTTGAGTTCCGATAGGTTGAATGTTGTAGACTCCTTTCAGTTAATTTTATATTGTTTTACTCCTACTTTAAAAAAATAAATCTGTGAAGCACATTTCTACAGATCAGATTTGTTTTTAATCTGATAGAATTTTAATTCTACTTTACATTCATTCACATTCTAACTGTGAGGGACTGCTAAATGTGTATGGCCCGTGGCTTCTCGTTATCATTTCAATAAAGAAATAAACCCTCCAGGAGAGTATCCTTAAGAGAAATTGGAAACGAAAGATTTTATAATATGGAGACCTTACTATGTAAGAAGTTTTTCCATGATGACATACATTTATCCTGTACAGAATATTAGTCTTATAATGTTTTTTTTAATTTCAAATGGAGTTTATTAATGTTGGTAACATTTTGATTCCAGTGCACTTAAAGTAAATGTTTAGAATGGACTTTGCAGATAATTATACAGCACCTTTTATAGAACCACTTGCATTTTCCATGTAGATCATGCTTGTCTCTGGCTTCATTTTTAGTCCGGTTTTCACCCTGTCTTTGCTTGAAAATTCATTCCAACAAGTAATAGAAAAGAGCTACTACTTGGGGTAACTTCTTCTGTCCAGACACTCTAGCAACTTCTTTGTAAATATCATTGCTTTGATTCTCACAACTCAAAGCAGTAGGAATTTTGATGTCCATCTTAGGGAGTTGAGGTACAGAGAGGAATTTTCTGGCTGATGACCTTATTTAAAAAGTGGCAGATCCAGTTTGATACCAAGTCAGACTGATACTAAAGCCCATGCTTTAACCACTGCATTATTCTTGTGTCAACCCATCTTTGTACAATGTAATTTTGAAGAGGACAGAGAAGAGGTTAGGTTGAGGAAATAAGTTATCTAACCTACTAGATCCTTAGGTCATTTTCTAAAAAATGGAAATAATTTCAGCAGTTTGTGAATCCTTGCAAATCACTGAGGAGTGTGCCTGGAACCTATTATGTCAATAATACTCAAATTTGAAAATCCACTCATTTATTCAACAAATATATACTGAACACCTAACCAGTGATCGGATATAGGCAGGTGTCAGCTATAAGTGACGGAGACCAGTGAGAACTTGGCTTGCATGAGTCTTGCATTCTGGAATGTAACTAATAATTAAAATGCAATCCAAGTATCATTAAGATAATTTTGAACTGTGAGAAGTTCAAGGAAAAAAGTAGAATGAGGTGATAGAAGATAGTTTATACAGAGGTTGTTTTGATGAAGATGAAAATAAGCTTCTATTATCTAGAACGTGAAGGTAAATAGCCCTAAACAAAATATATAAATTTTATATTTTATATTTGTGCACATTTGGCACACCATATTTACTCCAGTAATAAAATAATGTTTTGAATTACTATTAAAATTACTGAGATTCCTCCACAAATATTGGAATCCAATGGATGTCCCAGGAAGATTATCCTGTGAGTTCCAACATTCCTCCTCATTCTGCAGAGAGCAAAACATTTGAAAAGGGATTAGTGAATATCCAGTTTATGTAGGGGCATAATATACCCTCTACTCTTCTAGGAAGATCTTTCTAGAGAGTTTTAACAGAATGAGAATGGGTTTAATCATTTCCTTTTAAGTTGTTCACAACTAACCCTTTGTCAGTCCTTAAATAAACACAATATTCTGTATTCCAAAACAGTAGGGATGGGAATACCTTTCTCTCCTCTTGAAAACTATGTATGTGTACACGTTTATGCATTGGTCTCTAAAATTTGGCAGAAAATAAACAATGTTTTAAAAATATAGTACATAAGTCCATATCAGATATATCAGACAGTGTTGGGACCCTTTCTCAACAGCCTTTTGGAAAAAACTCACATAAAGAATTTTCATTCCTAAATGGTTCACATGATAATGACTATACCACAAATGTAAGGTTGGCATCCATGCTGTTTAAATTTTTAGACATTAAAAATAAAATCATTGTGGGGCTGGAAGCTTTTTCATCATTTCAATCCCTTAGCTTGGACATAAGAGTTAATTTCCAGGGTTGTAACACATTTTTCATGTATTAAACTTGGGACTGTTGATTGTCTCTTTTCCTCCAAGAGAAGCTACATGGGCATTTGCCTCTCTCCCAGATCATCATCATTGATTCCATTTAGCCTCTGACTGTGATTACTTGCAGCTGGGGTCCATTTGCAACAACATTTTTATACGGTGTACAAGATTAGAGCAAACAAACTACTTTGACTACAGTATTCTCCAATTACATT
Organism: Hyaena hyaena; assembly: GCF_003009895.1. NCBI lineage: Eukaryota > Metazoa > Chordata > Mammalia > Carnivora > Hyaenidae > Hyaena > Hyaena hyaena. The sequence continues at coordinate 590,358 of NW_024081089.1, read as the reverse complement.
AATTTCATCCACTGATGTCTTTATTTCCTTCCTTTCCAATTTAGCTGTGTAATGTGAAAATTGGCCCTATTTTTGTGCCTATTATGATGCTCTTAATCCTCTCTTTCTTCCCACATGATGTTAGTTGCATAAGAGGACTTCACAGACAAACTCTTATAATGGGAATGAGATTTTCCTTCTTCTGGAAGAATCCCAAAATGAAGAATACAGTTAACTTTCCAAGCTGTGAGTTGGAAGGCATATGTTTTTAACATCTATTAAGAAAATGTATAGCAGTAATATAATCTATATCACCTTAACTTAAAAGCTTTCCATATCTCAGAACAGAATCACAGTAGTTTGATCTGACAAAACGGAGAACACTGCCCAAGGAATCATGGGATTGAGTATAGCAAACTCTGAAGAATTAAAAGAGAAAATACAAAAACTCAAAAGATAGAAAAGACATAAAGACAAAGAGTAGATAAAGGGAATATTTAAAGAGGAATAAGGGAAATAAAACAATCATGTTGCATATTGTCAAGTTATGAGAATGAGGGTGGTGCAGTCTATCCCTTGCACAATGACACATGAACAGGATGGAAAGACCTCCTGAGATATAGCGCTCCCTTGGATGAAGAAACACAAGAAAATACCACATCAGACAAATAATGGCCAAAATATAATTACAATGAGACTCGTATGCTAAGATTCAAGAAAAAAAATTAAATACATGTTCCAAGATAACTTAGTGTATGTTGACAATAGTTAACATGGCTGTATGATATAGAAGAAAGCTGTTGGGGTACTTGGGTGGCTCATTCAAACATCTGACTTTGGCTTAGGGCATGATCTCACTGTCTGTGGGTTCGAGCCCCACATCATGCTCTGTGCTGACAGCTCAGAGCCTGGAGCCTACTTCATGTTCTGTGTCTCACTCTCTCTCTGTTCTCTCCTGCTTGTGTTCTCTCTGTCTACCAAAAATAAATAAACATTAAAAAATTTAAAAAAAGAAAGTTGTTAAAATTGTAGATCCTGAAATCTCATCACATGGCAAAAATATTTTTTTACTTTATTTTGTATCTATAGGAGATGATGGGTATCAACTAAATGTTTTGTGTTAACCATTTCACAATACAGATCTTCCTCGACTCACCGTAGGTTTGCATCCTAATCAACCCACTGTAAGTTGAAGACATCATGGCAAAAATACATTAAATACATTTAACCTACCGAACGTCATAGCTTAGCCTAACCTCCCTGCTCAGAACCTGCTCATTAAACTTACATTAGCCCATAATTGGTCAGAATCATCCCTCAAAAAACCCATGTTATATAATAAAGTGTTGACTGTCTCATGTAATGGATTGAGTATTGGGCTAAAAGTGAAAAACAGAATGGTTGTGTGGGTACAGAATGGTTGGAGGTGTAGTGGTTGTTTATTTATTTATTCATTTATTTTTGAGAGAGATAGAGAGAAAGAGAGAGAGAGAGTGTGACAGACAAGAGCCAGAAAGAGAGGGAGGCAGTCAATCTGAAGCATGCTCTGCACTGTAGGCACAGAGACTAACACGGAGCTGAGCCGAAGTCTAACACTTAACCAACTGAGCCATTCAGACACCTCAAATATAAATATTTTTGTAATTGAAAAGATATAGTAATTAAAATATTGTAATTAAAAAATATAGTGTAACACTCATTATCATATGTGCGTGTGCGTGTGTGCACACGCATGTGTGTATACAAACATACACATTATTCTCAAGTTAGTTAACATACAGTGTAGTCTTTGGCTTCAGGAGTAGAATCCAGTTATTTGTCACTTACATACAACACCCAGTGCTCATCCCAACAAGTGCCCTCCTTAATGCCCATCACCTATTTTTCCCAGCCCCATCAACCCTCAGTTTGGCCTCTGTATTTAAGAGTCTCTTATGGTTTGTCTCCCTCTGTGTTTTTATCTCATTTTTCCTTCCCTTCCCCTGTGATCATCTGTTAAGTTTCTCAAATTCCATATATGAGTGAAATCATGTGATATATGCCTTTATCTGACTTATTTCACTTAGCACAACACCAGTTCCATCTACGTTGTTGCAAATGGCAAGGTATCATTCTTTTTCATCACCAAGTAGTATTCCATCCAGTAATGTATATATATATACATTATATATATACATTATATATATACATATATATACATTACTGGATGGAATACTACTTGGTGATATACAATTATATATATAATACCATTGAGTACATACTGTTCAATCAGAATTCAAATATTTTGCTGGTCTTGCATGAGGTACCTATCACATGACTTCTTCGTTATTTTTTAAAAGAAGATTATTATACGGTAAATAGAAATACTATATAAATATGCCAGCTCCAAGTATGTGTTACATAATTATACTTAATATATCTTAAAAGAAAAACTTTAGATAATAGTAGATTTTTTTTTCATGTTGGGAAATGTTTGTAGTTAATCATTCTAAACCTAGAGTTGGAAGACCAGGCTGTCTAAACTCTCTTATGCATTAGTTTTAAAATTTTTTTAATGTTTATTTACTTTTGGGAGTGAGAGAAAAAATGTGAGTGAGGCTCAGAGAGAGAGGGAGACACAATATCCAAAGGGGGTTCTGCATTGACAGTAGAGCGCCTGATGCAAGGCTTAAACTCACAAATGGTGAGATCATGACTTGAGTCAAAGTTAGATACTCAAGCGACTGAGCCACCCGGGTGCCTCTAGTTTTCTTAGTTTTCTCACTCTGACAAAGCACTCTCAGATTCAACCATCACTGTTGAAACAAGTTAGCCTGATCACTATAATATTCCTGTACTGTGACCAAGAGCCTGAGACACCTAGATAGTGAAAATTAGGCATTTGTATCCAGATTTGAGTGACTTCAGTGCCAGTGCATTTATGTTTAAATTATTATGTATGTCAGTTAAAATGATATGACTCCAGCATTTGTGTTTGCCTTGTAAAATCAGAAAGATGTGATTCTTTATTCTCAGTATTGTAGTGACAGACTTAAAGAGACATTGACAACAACTTTAAGAGGTGAGTGTTCTATCTTTCTGGCTGCTTCCCCTCCATTATTGTGACTGGAACACTGAAAGAGGTGTGCACTGGGTTCCAAGGGCTTGGGTTCAAGTTCTAACTCTGCTACTTACAAACACTGTAACCTTAGGAGAAAAGCTTCATTTCCCTGATATTCATTTTTATTTGGCTTTTTCACTGGGTGGATGAAAGGATCTATGGTGATAACATATGTAAAGATGCTTAGGAGATATGCAAATCTTGTCAAACTCTATTACTTGTAATAATCAGGACATATACAAATATGCCAGCTCAAATTGACCTTCTGGTCTTTACAGTTTCTAAAAGCATCAATTATACCCTAGTTGCAACTATCCACATTGTATTTGTGAAAACAAATCAAATTGTTGTTGTTGTTGTTGTTGAAAGTGACTATTAGCATTTGAGAATAAGGAGGAAACCCTGTGACAAAAAAGGAGCCCTTGAATTTGGGCTCTTTAGCCTGGGTTCTGGCTTAGCTATACCCAATGACAAACAAAAATTTGGGTCTTATTGCTCCTCTATAAGGCAAAAGATATCTGCTATATTCCAGTGGTTAGATTTTCCTCCAATTTTGTCTCTATGTTTCTATTATGTAATTGTTAAAAGAATAAAATATGATTATTTTTAAGGGAGGTAACTTCTTCTCTAACTTCTCCTCTTTAGCCTTTCACTTCTCTACATTTCTTATTGGATTCTAGATTCCTGTGAGATTTTATATTTGAGGCAATATAAAATATAACTATAAAGAAATACAGATCTCTACAATCTTGATGCCTCAATGTCTTCCACAATTTATAAATTGTTTCTAACATGTCTTACATTATGACACTGGAGTAACTTGCAACATTTTAATGGCATTTTAAAAAGTAAATATTTTATTTTTAAAAATTTATTTTATTTTTTAATTTTTTTTATGTTTATTTTTGAGAGAGAGAGAGAGACAGAGTGTGAGTAGGACAGGAGTAGAGAAAGAGGGAGACACAGAATCCGAAGCAGTCTCCAGGCTCTGAGCTGTCAGCACAGAGCCTGATGTAGGGCTCTAACTCAAGAACCACAAGACCATGAGGCTGAGCTGAAGTCGGACCCTAACCAACTAAGCCGCCCAGGAACCCCACAAAAAAGTAAATATTTTAAAATGAAATTATGCAAGTTATAAGAAAAAAATAACAGTTCATTCATAAAGCCAATTCTTTACTTGACTATCCTGTTAAGGTAATTTTTTTTTTGTTTGCTTTTACTTTATCATTTTTTATCTGTGTGGAAACTTGCTCTAAGATCCTGTGAAAACTTGCCCCACTTTAAATTCCCTGCTCCAAGTCTGAAACCAGTTGCGATAGTTCTTATGGCATCCTTTCCAAAGCTCTCAGATGATGATTGATCCTTCTATACGTTTTTAAACGAGTTTTGGCACCCTGATATCATAAATTAAAAGAACGGTAATTACAGTTTCACAAATAAGACTGCCTTTGATTTGGTTTAGGATGATACTATATGTACTCATACACACAATCCAAATTTAATACTCAAGATCAATAACATAACCATTGCCAAACTTTTACTTACTCCACCCAGCTTCAAGTTTTTTCTTGCCTGGATCTTAAACATGTCTGATCCGCAAGCAAACATTTTCATTCCCAGTTAAACTCATTATTACACTGTAAAGTTACTGGTGAAGTTTCACTTTGGATTCTTCTTTTAAATACGACCTTTTAAATGAATGGATAATGTGTTCCTTTCATACGCATCGACAGATTTTTGTTTCAAGATTTTCACACATCTACTTCCTATATCACATAGATAGTAGTATGGCTTGGAATTCACTAGTGAATATGATGGTAGAGTCAGTCTTCAAAGTCCCGATTTTGCTCTCAGCTTCTATTCCCTGTAACACACCCTAAACCAGCCAACATAAATCACACAAATGGAAAAAAGCATTGAATTTAGACCTCTGGCTCTGAGAATCCAATCCCAGCTATATTGGAAACTACTTGGAAAACCCTGGAGCTTTTATTTAATTCTCTGTAAATTCATAATGTCTGGATGAGGTAATCTCTAAGGCACCTTCTACACTATAGTTTTTGATTCTATAACTCCTGTGGACACATTTGATTTCAGTCACTTATAATATCTCCATCCATATTCCTTGCCTAGAAAATATATCTACTCCCATCCTATGATTTTTATCCACTGTACCAAAATGTTCTACTTCTGCATTTTGCCAAGTTATATAACTTTAACTATAATTATCTTTAAATTACCTTTAAATATCAATATTTAATAATTACAGCATGTAGTATGATATTTGAGGTTTTATTTTTTAAATATTCTAATACTTAGACATATTCTTTGAAAACTTCATTATGAGGAGGATGAAAGATATTATTTGTTTAAAGAAAACCTCAAGTTCTGCTGATTAACTTGAGCAATATTAACTCTGAAATTAGAATCAGAGTTTATTTGTAACAAGGATGTTTCTGCCAGAGAGATTTTACTGCTCTCTTGAAAACAGAAAACAAGCATATTATTAAAATATGCACATGTATATATATATATATATACACATATACATATATATACACATACAAATATATTTGTTTTGTTTTGTTTATTTATTTTTGAGAGAGAGACAGAACACAAGTGGGGGAGGAACAGACACAGAGAGAGACACAGAATCCGAAGCAGGTTCCAGGCTCTGAGCTGTTAGAACAGAGCTTGATGCAGGGCTTGAACTCACAAACTGTTAGATCACGACCTGAGCCAAAGTCAAACGCTCAACTGACTGAGCCAGCCAGGTGTCCCATATAAATTTGTATTATTTAAATGAAATGAGAGAGGGGCGCCTGGGTGGCTTAGTCGGTTAAGCGTCTGACTTTCGCTTAGGTCATGATCTCGCGGTTCGTGGGTTCGAGCCCCGCGTCAGGCTCTTTGCTGACCGCCAGCTCAGAGCCTGGAGCCTGTTTCAGTCTGTGACTCCCTCTCTCTCTGACCCTCCCCTGCTCATGCTGTCTCTCTCTCTCTCTCCTAGAAATAAATAAAAACATTAAAAAAATTAAAAACAAATGAAATGAGAGAGGTCACATTTTCTACTAGAAAATCACTGGGTCATCCAGGAATTAAGAGAATTAAGAGACAGTTATAAGAAGAAAAAAAGAAAGATACAGAGCCAGGAAGTCAGGATGTAAAAGCTTAAACACAATGAGAGAATAATCTCTTAAAAAACAAAACCAACCAACCAAACAAAAAGAAACAAACTGAAAAACTCCTTGAAAAAGGGACAGTGACTTACTCATCTTTTTATACCAAGTACTGAGCCCAGTGTTTGGTGCATTGTTGGTCCTTGATAAATAAAGTGAATTCAGAGAAGAAAAGATTCCAAAGATTGGTATCACATACGTAATCTGCACTTGAATGTATCTGTTTAGTTAAGTACTTACACTTTGAAGCATCTATTCAGTTAAGTACTTATTCTTGGACAAATATCTTGGTTTTTCTCTTCTAACTTCTTAATAAAACACTTAAAATTTTTTTACTGTTCATTTATATTTGAGAGAGAGACAGACAGAGTGCAAGCTGAGGAGGGGCAGAGAGAAAGGGAGACACAGAATCCGAAGCAGGCTCCAGGTAACGAGCTGTCAGCTCAAAACCTGATGTGGGGCTCAAACTCACAGAGTGTGAGATCATGACCTGAGCTGAAGTCAGACGCCTAACTGACTGAGCCACCCACAGACCCCAAGAAACTCTTTTTAATATAAACAAGATCATTAACCTACTGAGCTGATGTATACACTACCAGACATTTTCAACTACAAAACTTACTGCAAACATGGAGTCAAGTATACCTATGTACTAAACTGGGTCATAAAATTGTAACATTATATATTTTTTACAATAATTTCATGAAACTCAACCTAACATGTAATTATATAGTTCTGAGGCAGTAAAATACGTAGGTGTGTAAAACTCAATTAATTTTGTTTTACCTACTTCTTGTAGAGAGAGATTTTATGAGGAAATTTTAATTGGAATTCTTTTAGATGTAGAAGAAAGGACCATGCCTTTGGAGTCAATGAGACTTGGGTTTGAACACAAGAGCTCCCAAACAGTCATGTAATCTCATTAAAATGAATTAATACTCTGAAATTTAGATTACCCATTCATACAGTAGGATTTTCTTATGGCATATTATATGGACTAAAGAGAAATATTTATGCAAGATATATATCCAGCTCTATTACATATTTAAACAAAAATTATTTAAATGAAGCCTTTCTAAGATAAACTAGTGTTTCAACTCAAGATAGTCTCTCTACTTCAGTTAAATTCCCAAGTTATCTTAAAATGTCTTAAAATTAAGACAAGATAGTAGTAGGAAGGACTTGTAAAAGAGGAATAAGTCATGATACACACACACACACCCAAACATAGCCTCATATTATGAATACTAAATTATTGTGCCAGGAGAAAAGAAAGGATAAAACATGGTGGGAAATGATTCCTTCTCAAATAATGAATTCCTTATCACTTAAAATGATCAAGAAGCAATGAAAATTTTATCTTCTAAACACTGGTAAGAGATATTCTACTTTGGGTTGGATAGATTACATTTAATATCTCTTCTAAAATCTCAAGTTCTAAGATTGTACAAAAACTTACAAGCTGAGTTTGGAACATCAAGTAAAGTATTTTTAGTTTTGCAAAACTTACTTCAAAGAAAATGAGCAGACTTCTATAAAAGGCTCAAATGATTTCTTAGAAATCAAATAGCTCTTGCACAAGAACTGTTTGATGACTTAAGTATAAATGAATCAGAAACATATGGATTAAATTTCTCGTGAAATACAATAAGAGGAAAGCAGTGCTTGGGAAAAATCTTCTTTTTGGGCTTCTTGAACCAAAACCTTTAGAAAATTGTTCAAGATGTTTAAATGACCCCCAAAAGCAGTTGGATTTACTCTGGCCTGCTATAAGCAATTTGAAGCCTTTAATTTCCCTTTTTCTATTGTCTCTGGACAAAGTTCAAGTCAATTTTCTACCAGCTGTTGACTGTCTCTGTTTAGTACAATGACTTTTTACTGTTGTTGTTTTGTTAAGTATTGTTGCTCCTTTTACACGGTTGAAAAAAAAATCTTAAAAAGTTTTGACTGTTGAATATTTCAAAGTATTTGTCATTGCTATTTAAATCTTACCCCCCAAAATCTTCCTTTGCCAAATCATTTGACTTACGGGTGGAATTCATAAGATCAGATTGGATTAGAGAGTTGACCAAATAGAAGGGCCTGGAAGCAAATCTCTAGGGGAAGTGCAATATTTGATGCAAATAACATTGGCTTGAGTATTTAATAGAGAGAATGGGAATTTAAAAATAAAAATGCCATTGGGAAATATCATCATCATGTTAAATCAGAAGCAGTGCTTCAGTTAATATTTACCATGAATAGCAGTATAAGATACAGAAGTTGAAGCTCTTATAAATTGTCAAAGCTTTCATGCATAAAGGAAGATAATTTACATCATTTTATTTATTTTTAATTTCATTTTTAGAAATTTAGAATTTTTCTTGTACACTTAACATGGCATAAAATATTAAAAATATTGTTTTCAACTTTCTTTTCAAAATGGTTCCCACCTCACATGCAAATTCTCACCAATGAAATTTTCTCATAGATATGAGATACATGATATACATTCTACTTAACAATGTTTGAATGGTAAATGAACATTTCAACATATTTGGGTGGGGGGGCTCAACTTAATGTCAATTCAGAGATGGTCACGTGCAAGTTTTTAAAGATGTTAATAAATATTAGTTGGATGTTGCCTATTTTGAACATTAGATTTGCATCTTCTATAGTGGAGGTCATGAGGGCTTGGTGCGGACTCTACAGTAGAGTATAGATTAGCTGCTGGTACATATAAGGCTGGGGAGAGACAGCTTGTGTTCATTTGGTTGGAGTAGATTGTGGAGACCATGGAATTCTCTAGATTGGAACAAAAAAAGATCATTGAATTAGTCACTGAATTTGAAGTGTCTGAGCAAACACACATTGCTTAAAATAAGAACATTATGGGGTCTCTGTCCATGAGGGTTTTCTTGCACATAGATATGATCAGGTTTTTGCTTCACTCTTTCTCTTCCAACCTTCAAGCAAAAAAACTTAAAATTGTCATCCCAAACTCAATAGTTCTTGTAGGATCTTCTTACTCATCCAATTTTACACTATTGTTGTCTTAAAAAAAGAATGTCTCACTCATTAGCAAATGCATTTGTGAAACCCATCATTATTGAGTTGGGGACATAATAAAGGAATATTTCAAAACACTGTATTAACTATGCTGTCTTAGTGTAATTTAGCAAGAAATAGCTCAATTGACTCAATCAGCAAAAAACAAAAAAACAGTGCAGTTTGTAGGTTCAATTTTATGTCAGAGAAGAGTGCAAATATATAAATGTTTTACCAACTTGTGATCTGTTTATAGAAAAATAGCTTCAAGGGAAAAAATACTAGTGCCTACTCAATTTTATAGCTAAATAGATTAATCTGGGGCACCTGGGTGGCTCAGTTGGTTAAGCGTCTGACCTCGGCTCAGGTCATGATCTCGCAGCTTGTGGGTTTGAGCCCCGAGTCGGGCTGTGTGCTGACAGCTCAGAGCCTGGAGTCTGCTTTGGATTCTGTGTCTCCTTCTCTCTCTCTGCCCCTCACCTGTTCACACACTCTCTCTCAAAAATAAATAAAACATTAAAAAATTTAAAAAGTAAAAGATTAAGGTGGACACAGATTATTTTAATGTATACTAATGCTGTCCCGATGACACACACACACACACACACACACACAGAGCTGGTTTATAATCAACCAAAGAGTCAATTAGACGATATATTTCTCAAGCCAAGTAGGAGTTTAATAAAGAGTCTTTGAAGGAAGAAAAGGACTTCTGTCATCTCTGCAATTATTTAATTACTTTCTTAACATTTATCTGAATATCAGGGGATGAGGGGATGGAATGGTGGTGGAAACACTAGGCTGCTAAGGCAGGTCACCCGTAGATAGTTATTAAGATCTGCTGGGACCCCATATACAGTCCATCTAATCATTTAGTCACTCATTAACTACTCATGCTCAGAATTGCAGGCCAGGCACTATGATAACTACTACAGACATTGAAACAAAGGAAATAAAAACTGCCCTCTTGAGCTTACTATTTAGTAAAAGAGTAGATATGTTAACTATAATGATGAAGCACTATGGTAGACACATAGAGAAAGTTCACTGGTGGCAGAAAAGGAGAAGTAATATAATTCTACCAGGAGCAGGGGTGGGTAGTCAGGAGAGGTCTCAGAGTGGCAGATCCTAAAACATGAGGAGCTGTCTCCCAAGTGGATGGAGAGGAAAGAAGCATTTCAGGCAAGGACACAGCTTGGGAAAGGCACAGAAGCAAGACACAGCTTAGTTTGGGAAACTCCATGGACTTCGGCACAGCTGGATTCCCAGCTCCATCATAAAATTTTATCTGCATCACCACGACCCTGAAGGAGCACCCTTTATCTGTTAGATCGTTCTGTCTACCTTTTGCTCTGGTCTTTGCCTCTGGGAAGAATATTTCCAGGATCCCTTGATATTAGCATGGTGTATATTTAGCCAGTAAGTGCTAGTGGAAGATTGGAGAAGAGGGAAAGGAGAGAGAGAAGCCAAGCCATCTCTTCCTTGGTTCCAGAGTGTGATATCTTTCTAATTTCTTTTACATTTATTTATTTTTGAGAGACAGAGCACAAGTGGGGGAGGGGCAGAGAGAGAGAGGGAGAAACAGAATCGGAAACAGGCTCCAGGCTCTGAGTTGTCAGCACAGAGCCCAACCCAGGGCTCAAACCCACAAACCATGAGATCATGACCTGATCTCAGAAGTCAGACACTCAACCGACTGAGCCACCCGGGGAGCCCCGCCAGTGTGTGATATCTTTCTAACAACACCAGTGTTTGTCTCCTCTGGAGCCCCAGCTACCACGAGACCACCCCTCCCTTCATGGTTGCAGATGATTCTGGAGAGGCTGTGACGTCTGGCAAGACCACAGCCTCCACGGTACCTAAGAGTGTTTGTTTCTTTAGTTGCTTCTTGCTGCTGTTGTCAATCTCTGCATCACCTCATCATTTCCTCTTCAGCCCCTCAGCTCTCTTGTCATCATTGCAAATCCCAACATTAAATTCCCTCTGCACTTAAGAAAAGGAGTGATTTTGGGGCCCCTGGGTGGCTCAGTCAGTTGAGAGTCTGACTTCGGCTCAGGTCATGATCTCACAGTCCGTGGGTTCGAGCCCCATGTTGGGCTCTGTGCTGACGGCCTGGTCAGAGCCTGGAGCCTGTTTCAGATTCTGTGTCTCCCTCTCTCTCTGACCCTCCCCTGCTCAGGCTGTCTCTCTCTCTCTCAGAAATAAATAAAACATTAAAAAAGAAAGAAAGAAAAGGAGTGACTTCTGATTTCTTAAATGAGCCTAAACTGATTCAGGTACTAGCAGCCATCCATACCAGAAATCAGAGTGTTCCCATTTCATGCTATGGTATACACATATTTTCTTCTCAAGGCTCCGAAGAATAAATTAGGGGACCCTGGGTGGCTCAGTGGGTTAAGCAGCCAACTTCAGCTCAGGTCATTATCTTGCAGTTTGTCAGTTCAAGCCCCGCATTGGGCTCTGGACTGTCAGCAGCTGGAGTCTGCTTTCAATTCTGTGTCTCTTCTCTCTGCACCTCCCCTGCTCACCCGCTGTCTCTCTGCCTTTCAAAGATAAATAAACATTAAAAAGAGAATAAATTAAAATATTGACTATATTAAATCTCTTATCATTGAAAAAAATATATCCAGCCCACAATTCTTAGATTTTCATCAGTCATGTCTATGAAGCCTTGGTTCAGTGAAACATTAAAGTAAACATCTGAATTACCTTGGCATTTCTATTTTACAGTGCTCTAAGAAAAGTGAATGGAATGATTTGTGGGCCTGGCTGACAATACCCATGACCGAAAGTATTTGTCAATAACTCAGGAGCATCGTTCAGTTGCTCTGTTGGAGCTCACAGAGTCAATTTTTTAACACCTGTTTCAGTCTGTTCAGCCAGTGCTGGTCCAAGTTGGCATCTCATCCAATATCCTATTGTTATTCCCTCTCAGAGGAAAAAAAGAGCCAAGGTTGGATGGCTATAATTTAAATAGTGTGAAGGATGTAAATTAAATAATCATATTTTACTAAAGGATAGATGACTTTAAAAATCAATAATGCTGCCATCCAGCTGTCGCTCAAGTTTTGTGAATTACTGCCCGTTGCCTTATGGAGCTTTCTTATTTTAGGTTAAGGTTTGGTTTGCTGATAATAAGCTCTGTAAGGTATTATTTACCTTTTCAGGAAGGAATTTTAAGTTAAATGTACTTAAGTACATCTAATATTTCTCATCTGGTGTAGAAGCATAGCTTTTGTCATTGGTTTCAGCAAATATTTATCTTACCATCTCCTGTCATTGAGGTTCTGAGGCAGTGGGTTCCCTGAAGGGAGAACCCCTATCACTTCCTGAGTTTGAAAGCATTGCAAAGTAAAACAGAATCTGGCACATGGACACCAGAAATAAACAGCATTACTGATAAAGGTTAAGGTGGTGAACATAATTAAGGGTGGAAGCCAAATGGATCACAGGGGAAAAATTCAGTATCTGGTGGATGTTTCCACCAAGTGACGGTAACAGTGACCAAGGTTGGCTTCCACATCTCTCCCCATCCCTCTATAGGGGCAGGAACAGCCTCAAGAAGGGCAAAGTAAAGGGGTGCTTGGGTGGCTCAGTTGATTAAGCATCCGACACTTGGTTCCAGCTCAAGTCATGATCTCCCAGTTCATGGGATCAAGTCCTGCATTGGGCTCTGTGCTGATAATGTAGAGACTGCTTGGGATTTTCTGTCTCTGTCTGCCCCTTCCCAACAAATAAATACACTTTTAAAAAAGGCAAAATAAAGTTTTGATTGTCTGTAGCAACTTGAGCCCCAAGAGGAAATTTTGGGAGCCAATCCACATTCCCCAGGACAAAGTGGGTAAAGAAAAACAAGAAAGTCAGGATATAGCCATCTAAATTTCCTCAACTTATAAATCATTTTCAGAAGTGGAGGCGAAATATTCACCCCAAAATGTGGCAGACAAGGTACAGTGGTTTCAAATGTAGTTATACATATCAGAAAATATATCAATGCTAGATAGTACAAACTACATGTTAACCACTGTTTTAGGAGACTTTTGCTTATATTAACTTGTTAACATGAAAAGCACTCAATGAGAGAAATAATTCCCTTAATCCCATTTTACAGATTTGGAAAGAGAGACACAGGCTAGGTGATATTTTTAAGATAATACATCAATGGAAGAGCTGGGTTTATATTCAAGCAATCTGGCTCTACCATCTGTCAACTTCAACCCTACACATTGTATTCGTTCTGTAACAACACATTAGTCTTAAAAGAATACAGAATAAGCAGAAATTACTTCTACATGGGTTTTCCTCACGGCAAAGAAAGAGATCCTTCCGGGTAATGGGTAGTATGCTTATAAATGAATTAAAGTATTTCGATGAGGGGATGTCAATGGAAAAGCCTAGGGTAAGTTCAGAAGACAATGAATAAGTTAATTTGATTTAAGCTGATATTATAAGTATTAAGTTAGTGGAAAATTAAGTTTAAGCATTTTAGTCAGGGCAGATTCTTCAAAGGGTTCGTAGGCCAGAGTCTACATGGATCAGGAGATCCAAGGAAAGGGGAAAAGAAGGGAAAATAAGATAGAAAGAGAGAGGAAGACAAACTATAAGACATTCTTATATGCAGAGGATAAACTGAGTGTTGCTGGAGGGGAGATAAGTGGGGGTGTTCTAAATGAGTGATGGGTATTAAGGAGGGTACTTGCTGGGGTGAGCAATGGGTGTTCTTTGGTAGTGATGAATCACTAGGTGCTACTCCTGACATCAATACACTGAATTTAAACTAACCTGAATTAAAAAAAAAAAAAATCATGGAGCCTGCTTCAGATTCTCTCTCTCCTCCTCTCTGCCCCTCCCCCACTGGCATTCTCTATGTTTCAAAAAAATAACGCTTGAAAATAATCTTTCTTTCTCTAATAACTTTTAACATTTTTTCTTCAATATTTTATTATGTTAACACGAAACATCTAGAGAGGCACTTACTTTTGTCTAAACTGTTTATCAAAATGTTCTTACCATTTATTTATTGATGTCTTTCTTCAATTCCTGAAAAATCCCACCTATTATCTCCATAGACATAAATAGTCTGGTATTTTCATTCTAAATGAATGAAATCATTTATTCCTTCTTCTAAATCATCTATTTGCTAATGTGAAGGTTAAGATTACAGACTATGGATTCTGATAATCATGTCCAGTTCTAACATTTTCTGCTTGTCTATCTTAGTTTCCTCATCTTCTTCCAGAATGATGTTTCCGAGTCATTGGCATGATCCCCCTTCCCTTGTCTTTGGATCGGATCCCATGAACCCTGAGATCATGACATGGGCTGAAACCAAGAGTCAGGCTCTTAACTGACTGAGCTACCCAGGTGCCCTGAAAGATTATATTCCAACATAATAATGCGACATTTGGAAGCCATCTCACAAGGAAGAAATAGATGCCAGAAAACAAAGGAAGAATACCTTAAGTTGCTAAGGGAAAGATAAATATCAGTCTATAAATATATATTCAAGCTACTCTGCAAGGTTGGGTATAAAATTAAAACATGTTCAGATAGAGTAAAACTAAGAGATTTTACTAGTGGAAGAATTGACATAGAATGTTTATTTTTTTAATAAAAATTAAATAATTAAATAATAAGCATGGAGTTCTAGAAAGAAGACCAATAAAACAGAGAAATTGACATTTTAATAAATTAAAGATTAACATTTTAATATAACCATTAGTGTTAAAATACAACATTAAAATTTTGACTAATACCATTACTTGTGAGTGTGCTAAATGGAATTCAAACAGAAAAATTCCATATCTTATAAGACAACAGAAGTGCAAAATAATTTTAGATTTTGTCTAAAAAGTTTTACCTACAACTGTATGTCAAACAGTAAATACTAACAATTAATGCAACAGAAAAATAATCTCTAGATTCTGAACCACAAGAGGGATAGAGGAATAAATTTCTAGATTTACCAAGCAGGAAAACAGAAAGTCAATATAAGCTTAAATACACCATAATCACAATAAATATAAAGAGTTAAACTCACTACTTGAAAGGGTGAATATTAGCTCAGATTTTAAAATACCTAAAACAATAAATCCAACTCTATGCTCTTAAAAGTAACATACCTAAAACAGAACTGTATAAAAGATTGGAACCAAAAAATAGAAGAAGTGATAAAGGCAGATGTTAATAAAAGGTAAACTATTGGGACCGCTGGGTGGCTCAATGTTTTGAGCATCTGACTTCAGCTCAGGTCATGATCTCATGGTTTGTGGGTTCGAGCCCCACATCAGGCTCTGTGCTGACAGCTCAGAGCCTGGAACCTGCTTTGGATTCTGTGTCTCCCTCTCTCTCTGCCCCTCCCCAACTTATGCTCTCTCTCCCTCTTTCTCAAAAATAAACATTAAAAGTAAGCTACTATAGCAATTGTTAATATCCAAGTAAAGGATTTTAAGGTGAAATGAAATAGGGATAAAGAAATTAGAAACTGAACAGATAAAAACATTATCAGTGTATATGTATCTAATAATGTAGCATCAAAATAAATAGAGCAAAATCTGTCAGAATTAGAAGGAACAAATAGAAGAAGTACAACATCCTTATTAAATGACTAAAAATGTAATTATATATATATATATATATTTTTTCAAGTGCTTGCTAAACATTCCAGTCATTCTCAGCTGTTAAAGGGCTACCTGTAGCCTGTAACCCATGCTCACTTGGATAATATTACAGAAGTTGCTCTATTTTTTTATTAATTCATTTTTTAAAATTTTGTTAAACGCTTATTCAGCTTTTGAGAGACAGAGAGAGACAGTGTGAGCTGGGGAAGGACAGAGAGAGGGAGACACAGAATCTGAAGCAGGCTCCAGGCTGTGAGCTGTCGGCACAGAACCCGATGTGGGGCTTGAACCCATGAACCGGGAGATCATGACCTGAGCAGAAGTCAGATGCTTAACCGACTGAGCCACCCAGGCACCCCAGAGGTTTCTTGAAACTACGACTCTGATCAGCTTGCAGAGCTGGTCACTGTGGCAGTTTGTGTTATCTGAGAAGAGACTGCCACACCACCTTGCAACCCACATGGTCTCCTTCCAGTGTGATGTTAGAACTCCTGCCTTAGAGAAGTAAGCTCTGTGTTTCCTCCCTGTAAGGAGAAGACTGTGACTGTAGAAGAAGTCTTTGGTGCTGTGCGATTTCTTTCTTTTTTTTTATTTTTTTTATTTTTTATACTTATTTATTTTTGAGAGAGTGAGACAGTATGAGCAGGGGAGGGGCAGAAACAGAAGGTGGGGCAGGGGCAGGGAGAGGAGACACAGAATCCAAAGCAGGCTGCAGGCTCTGAGTAAGCATTGAGCACACAGCCAGACGTGGGGCTCGAATCCACAAACCGTGAGATCACTACCTGAGCTGAAGTCGGACGCTTCATGGACTGGGCCACCCCGGCGCCCCGGTGCTGTGTGATTTCTGAAGTTAGGTCATAAAAGACAATACAACTTCCGCCCAGTTCCCTTGAGATGCTTGCCCTGGAGACACCGGAAGCATGCTGGGAAGCCCAGGTCACACGCAGATACCAGATGTAGGTGTTCTTGCTGACAGCCAGAGCTGAGGTCCCAACATGGACTGGGGAACTTTTCCTTAAGCAGCCCTAGTGCAGGTCATTGTCAGACTGTAAATATATGAGAGAAACCAGAACCACTTTGTGGACCCGAATCAACTCCCCGACTATAAAATACATAGTAAAATAATCGTTGGTGTTTTACCCATTGAGTTTGGGGGTTACTTGTTACACAGCAGTAGATAACTAGAATATTGCAGTGGCTAGTTTTGTCTTTGTCTAGTTTCCTCTTTGGCAACAATTCTGTTGGCTATCTTCTTATTGCCTTGCACAAAAAAAATTCTAGTTGCTCTGATGCTTTCCATTGAATCCTGCTAGGGATTCCAGTTAAAATTACTCCGTAATACTAATCACCTTCATCTTTCTATTCCTTCTTCTTATCCTTCATACCATTAATAATATTACTTTGCAATGAAGTCACCAGCTAAGTGGTTCCCTGCTGATAAAAATTTCAGGACACCATAAAATAATTCGCTTTATATTAAATTTTAAGTGACCACATCCGAGACTTAATAAGTATTTGCAATTTTTGTTTGTTTTAGTTTTGTTACAATATAGTTGATGTGTAGCACTGTATAAGTTTAAAGTGTACAGAACAATGATTTCACATACATACATATAATACAGAATGATTTCCACAAGTTTAGTTAACATGCATCACCTTGTAAATATTTGTAATTGATATTAAATGTTTATAATAATAGTCCTACAGATCTGTGTATGAGTTGGAATCATAAGGGTAAAATTCTTCTTTCTTATAAAAGTTTAACCAAAAGCCAAGGGTATGAATTTGGGAAGGTTTGCACAATATATAGAAATATGATGAGAGAGGGTGCCTGGGTGGCTCAGTCAGTTGAGCATCTGACTTTGACTCTGGTCATGATCTCACCGCTTGTGAGTTTGAGCCCCACTTCGGGTTCTGTGCTGACAGCTCAGAGCCTGGAGCCTGCTTCAGATTCTGTGTCTCCTCTCTGCCCCTCCCCCACTCACCCTCTGATTCTCCCTCTCTGTCTCAAATATAAATAAACATTAAAAATTAAAAATAAATAAAAATAAAAGGACTATGATGGAAAATTGAAAATAGATAAAAATAAAAATTAAGGAAACATGATGGGAAATTGACCTAAGTTTTTGAAGTGGAAGCCAAAAAAAGGAGAGGTGATGTCCATTTTTTCAGCTTTCTCTCCCATGTGTCAACTGTGAAGAAGTCATTATGGTTGACACTAAAAGAGATCAAAGGAGAGCTATGAGTCTTCTCCCCCAAAAGTTACAAATGGTAAAAGTGAATACAAAATGTAATGACATGAAAGAAAATAATATCTTTCAGCCTACAGTAATTTGTATGTGACAATTTTACTCTGTTTTGTGTCCAAATGGAAAGACTGTACTCTTTCTCTTTGTTCTTTCTGTTAGGCTTTCTGCCTGTGGGTGTTGCATATTTTTCCCAACTTCAACTAACCATGTCTAAGCAGGACAGCTGACCTTCAACAGTAAATACGATTAAAGCTGAACAAATCAGGTAATTACAATAAAAATGTGGCTTGACAAACAACCTGTGGACAGAATTACCATTCCGTATGCACACTACACGTTCAGTTAAAGTGATTGGAAATGAGGAAACTAGTGCCTTTCCCTCAGATTTTTAAGGTGCCGACATTTTACATTCTGCCACGGATTAGTGAAGCGATTAGGAGAAAAGAAAATTCTCCAGTGATTTTATGCAGGATCAGTGTCCCTTAAATGTGGGATGGCATTCTTCTTAGAGCCTGGCCATGTCATTCAATTTCAAAGGAATTTTTATTGTGCAGTAGTCTAAATTATTTATTCATATTTAACATTACATGTTAAGGACCTATAATTGCATAAGATTTCTTATTATGTGTCTATGGCTTTGTCTTATCATATGGATTTGATGCCATGTTTCCATAGGTATAATCACACATTTTGCTATTTGACCAATGACAAATAGGTAGCTAGTTTATAGTTAGACTCAAATCTGCCTGTATGTACCAGAAAAATATCTAACTCATCCTTTATTTTTCTGAAAGCATTGTAAACAATAATAATATAATAATATCTCTTTTAATAAGCCAATTGAAATCAACCTTATGCTTTGTCGACCTGAAGTACTTAGTTTTATTATTATTTATTTATTTTCTCTTCTCCACAATAGTATACAATGGAAAATCTGTATTATATTCAAATTTTGTTTGGACGATTGAGGATTTATCAACAGAAGAAACTAAATTCGAACCATATAGTTTTGATTCCTTAATCCCAAACCGACATTTTGTTGTTGTGTTTGAAAACAATTTTTCTTCATTTTGTTTGTATTCTGTTATTATAGCTTTGCATAGACTGCATTAGGAGTCAGTGTAAACTCCTAAATATTCTTCCTATACTGGTACAGACACAATTACAGAGACATTTCTTTCAGGAATAGGTTAACCAGATTGATGTCATGGTGATGGAGCATGAGCCTTTCCATGGTGAACAAATATGAACTTTTATTATATCACCTAAAGTATAAATAAGGGCATTAGTCAAATTTCTAAATGAACCATCTCAAGAATCAGTTTTTAGAATACCAAAGTGCTCAGTACTGTAAGATCACATTTGCTGGAAAATGAGAGAAATACTGATGAACCTAATATGTTCTTTTAATTAATTTATTATTTTTTTACTTTTTAGAATTGACACCAATGTCTGAAACTCCAGGCTCTTTGGACAGTAATGGCAGTCTTTTCTCTTAATTGATGTTTCAAGATCAATTTGCTAACCGTTTTTATTTATTTTCTAGTTACTTCATGAAACATCTCTTATCTCACCAATTTAATTGTTAGTTATTCATAAGTCAAATCTGTATCACCTTTTCCTTCAAAATTTCCACATTTCCAATAGGACTCAGACTGTCAGGCTTCTGGGCCCATATTTGCTTTTATCTGTATTGATTCTATTACCCTGAGCAAATCATAACGTTTCTCTGACTTGGGGGGCCTCACTGCTAACATGCAGGTAATATATCCTATCAACTTATAGATTTGTTTTATTAATTGAAGGAGCCAGCATCTGTGAAACAACTTTGTAAAATGGTATAAAACTGTTTGCTGTCATGACTAGGCGGCTGTGCACATTTAATAAATGCCTCAGTGACAAATGAGTACATCCTGAAGGGGATCTATATGTTCATGTTTAATTTGAACTTTAATTCCACCAATTAGAGGTTGTTAGCAGAAGTCCTCCCATTAAGCAGTTATGTGATCTTAAGATAAGTCCTCTCCCTTCTCAGTTGTATCTATAAAACAGAGCTGCAAAAATTTCAATTTTACCTCAAAGGTCCCTGCAAATACTAAATGATGTGATTGCCTATATCCATTTTTATATAGCAGTACACAGTCCCATAGAATATTAGTAATCAGAATTACATTTTTAAAACATTTTATCATGAAAAACTATAAACAGACAACAAAGGCCACATACACACCATCTACTTAATATTTTAGTATACTTTTCTTATCGTATGTGTGTCAACTCATCAATCTATAGAGACTTCATTTTAAATGTTTTTTTTTTTTTTTTCCCTAGGAGAGAGAGAGGGACAGCGTGAGCAGGGAGGGTCAGAGAGAGGGAGTCACAGACTGAAACAGGCTCCAGGCTCTGAGCTGGCAGTCAGCACAGAGCCCGACATGGGGCTCGAAGTCACGAACCGAGAGATCATGACCTAAGCGAAAGTCAGATGCTTAACCTACTAAGCCACCCAGGCGCCCCGAGACTTCATTTTAATAAAGATACAGAACTTTAGATCTGGAAAGACCTTAACTAGTTTTTTTTTTTAATATTTATTTATTTATTTTTGAGAGAGAGGAGAGAGAGAGAGAGAGAGAACAAGTTGGAGAGGGGCAGAGAGAGAGGGAAACACAGAATCTGAAGCAGGCTCCAGACTCCGAGCTGTCAGCATAGAGCCCCATGCAGGGCTCTATCTCACAGACTTTGAGATCTTGACCTGAGCTGAAATCGGATGCTTAACCAACTGAGCCACCCAGGCACCCCGAGAATTTAAGTAGTTTTTAATCCAGTGCCTTCCTTTTATGGACGCTGTAACTGAGGACATGGAATGGGAGTAACCTGCAAACTATAAGCTGCTCATGGTTGAAAACTACTTTTCTGAAATGATTTTTGTTGTTTCGAACAAATGTTCAAACTTCAGCTACATGCCCAAAAATCATTTTAAGTAAAATCAAGCAGAATGGGTTCTTTCCATATCTCCTCTCTGTATTGGATTTTCTTTATAGAAAGCTGTACCTGAAAGATAAAAACTTATTTCCACAACCTACCAAGCAATTTCTACAAGTGCATCTAACTTTCGGTGACAATCCACTTCTCTTAACTCTTCCCATCATGCCATGAAACATTAGAATGTGAAACATTGTATCTGTCAGAAATGTAAAAATAATTATGCCCACCTTGGTCTTTTCTATTTAATAATTTGGGCCATGGATTGGTAACCTTTGTTTTGCCTACTGAGCAGTCATAAATTACTTTTATAGATCAAGAGAGTTTGAACTTTCAAAAGTGCTGTTTTAGCTTAAAACATTATGATTTAGATATTCTACTTATATAAGAGAAAGCTAGTGACAACTGGAGTAAGCAATTTTTTAAAAATTATTCCCTGTTCACATTGTTGCCTTCGCAGGGTTTCTTACCTCAAAATAGTAGTATATCTACAAGACAGAGTTTGACTACATTATGTAGGCACTGGGTGTTTAAATAACCGCAAAAGAGGGGCACCTGGGTAGCACAGTTGCTTCAGCATCCGACTTCAGCTCAGGTCATGATCTCACGGTTCATGAGTTCAAGTCCCATTGTCGCAATTGGCTCTCAGCTGTCAGCACAGAGCCTGCTTTGGATCCTCTGCCTCTGTCTCTCTCTGCCTCTCTCTCTCTTTCAAAAATAAATGAAAACATTTTTTAAAAAATTATGAAATATTAATAAATAAAAAATAATCACAAAAGAAAGAATCCAGGACTTTTGAGGTGATGTAAATTACCACTTTACTCACTTAAAGTATGTGGACTTCAGGAGATCCATTGGAATCTTTAAATCACATTCAGTTCATATGATATTTGGGAAGCTAAATAAGTTGTTTTCCATTAAGCTAGAAAAGGCTAATGAATTTTTTTAAAAAAACTTTTAATGTTTATTTATTTTTGAGAGACAGAGCATGAGAAGGAGAGGGAGACACATAATCTGAGGCAAGCTCCTGACTCTGAGCTGTCAGCACAGAGCCCAATGTGGGGATTGAGCTCACAAACTGCAAGATCATGACCTGAGCCAAAGTTAGACACTTAACCAACTGAGTCACCTGGATGCCCCATGACTAATGAATTTTTAAGTATCAATTGTAAGGTGACATGGGATAAGCATTGTAGATTACTATTTTTTTTTCAGGTTATTGGCGTAAGAAGAAATAGAATGTCCATATAAATGTAAAAAGAAAAAGCCTACCTTTTCAACTACTGCCTGTCTTTACAGTTTATTATTTAATAATTTTATTATTTACAATTATTTATTTTGAGAGAGAGACAGCAAGCAGGGGAGGAACAGAGAGAGGGAGAGAGAGAATCCCAAGCATGCTCTACACTGTCAGCATGGAGACCAACATGGGATTTGATCCCACAAACCACTAAATCATGACCAAAGCTGAAATCAAGAGTCAGCCATTTAACCAACTGAGGCAACACATGTCCTGCTATTATTTAATAATTTTAAATATGATAGTGTTTTAATCTAACTTTTAGCCATTGCAGGCTATAGTGTTTAATAACTGGTTTAGTACTGTAGACTACAGTTTCTTTATATAAACACAACTTCATATGATAGACAGAGACTTACAGGTGCTCTTACACATGCACTTTGTAGCTCCAGTTAAATCGTCTACAGTATGAAGGATTTATTTGAAAATGTGTTGCTCTTATTTTCTTATCTGATAGATGTGATACAATAATGTTTTCACATTATTTTATTCCTCCAAATGGCATAAATCATCTTCTCATACGTCTCCAGATATTCCCACAAAGTAGGTAATTGCTGTGCATTATCAATTGCATTTTGCTATTGGGGAAATCAAGGTGTTGATATAGGTCAAGTATCACCCGACCATAGGCCAAATATTACCCTTGAAATGCATGGAAGAATCTTCCACCATTCAGAGTATTGTATTGTCCTCTTCTGTTGCAACACATCCATCATTCAGCTTTTAGAAACACCATTCAAGAAAAGCAACATGATCTTTGGTGATAAAAAGTAGATCCGATTTTCTGTCCAGCCTATAGCACTGGGCTTATATTTTAAAATAAATAAATTAATAAAAGAAGTGATAAGTGATTGTCTAATCACCAGATGTGAGACAATATATGAGTAACAAAAAGAAAAAACACAAGAGATAAGACCATCTAAGTGTGCCACTCAAAGCACGCAGAGATTTGGAATGGGTGCGTTGTTTTGAATTTATAACCCTTTATTTTTTCTACTCTGTCTTAGTGTATTTACTTTAATGGTGACCGTGCTTGAAAGAGAAAGGACAAGGCTGTCTATCCTTTACCTCATACCCTCTGGTTCTGTTTATAAGAAATCCTCCACTATGGCCCTAGCAGGAACTGAAAGGAAATAGGAGTTGGAAAAAGAAATCGTGAAATTCCAGCGGAGTGAGAACAGAACTCCATTTTTAGCTCTGCCCCCTAAAAGCTGGAAAACCTGTATTACTTGAGACACCACATCCTTCAACAGGGTGAATGATGACAAATGGCATGGAGAAAAGAAGTTTCTGAGAACACTGCCTTGAGTTAGTTGTCTGTAAGACCCCCTACTACCCCCAAAATAATGCAGGAGTGTTTCTAAGACTGGGTCAGCACTTAAGGAAAGAAAACTCAGTAGTTTCCATTTCACGTCAGTTTCCCTGTTTGTTACTGAAGAGTGGTTTTCGACTAACTTCGACACGGCAGATGTCTGGGCATTGGCCAATAGCCACATCCTTGACTAAGATCTTGCAACACAATTTCCTTGGGAAATAATATTTGTTCATGTAGAACTCGCTTGCTCGGCTTGGTTCAGCGCAATGAAAACAAAAACATTATTGTTAATTAGTCTGTTTGCAATTCTATTCTGATCCACAGCCCTAAGAAATATCGTCTCCAAAATCTTTCAATATAGTAGCTATTACTCAGTCTTAGGCTTTCAAGTTTATCCTAATTCAAAGCCCTCATTTCACAAAACAGTTCATGCCTTCTGCACACCAGTGATGAACAAGTTAAGTTCTCAACTGTCATGCAAGTTTGTTTGCTTTTTCAGTGTGTTATGTGGTGCATCACCTTTGGAAGTTTGACAAAATGCTGTTTGTTTGTCTCCTGCTGGGATGCCTTGGTCTCCTAGAGGGTTCAGTGGTTTGTGTGATGTCATTGGCAGAGAACATGCAGTGGTGCCATATCAGATGGGAAAGGGGGATCTAAGACTTGACTTGCGAGAATCTGAAAGCAAAACATATGAGCTAACCTTCCTTCTTCCAGCCTTTATCTGGGACAGTCAGCATGAAATTAAGTTATGACCTATATAGCTTGAGTGTATTGTATCTCAGGACACAAACTTTGATCAAATATTTTTCTTCTGTGTAATGAAGACTAGCTTTTTTGCAATGGGCTTCACCTACCTTTAAGAAGATAGGACAGCTTTTCCTACCATTGAAAAAATACTTCCAGTAGTTATGCAGAGTTTATTTATGCACAATATACAATTAGGGTGTGTGAGAGAAACAAAAGAATTCTCTGGTTCGTCTTCTTTTTGCCCTCTTCCCTCGATAAATGTGCCTGCTTACAAAAAACAGTTGTTTTTGATCTGATTATTTTTAGTCTTCACGTGAAGGAAAGAGAATATGCTGTGTTTATTAAGTGGCTATAATTAAAGAGAACATTGAAAATGCTTTTTCAGAGAGATTTGTGTTGTAGTAGCTGGTCTATCACAATGAAACTAGCACTCTCTGAGAGGAAAAAGGGCATGTACCTCCTGGAGTCGATGTGCTGGGTAGTGATGTACTCCCGCCTAGACCCTCAATTGCAGGAATGCTGTAGTGCCTTGTTTTTTGTTTTGTTTTGTTTGCTTCCTTGCTTGCTTGTTTTCCAGCTTAGGAGGGACCCTGGAGCCTAACTATTCCGATGCTCTCATGATCCAGGTGGCAGAATTGCTCAAGATCTCACAGGTCCTGAGTGTCCCATATTCTACCGCCTGTTGTTCTTATAAAACCCTAAGTCATAGGTGCTCTATGAGTGTAGGACAAATGATTTATGTGAATGTTTGACCAACATAACCTTCCTTCTAATGCATATGAATCCTCTAGTAACTAAGCACAGCCAGACAATGTACAACTTCCAACCAATGGAACAAATGCTCTTTGCTTAGGAACTCCATACTAAAGACCTCCATTGTCCCTAACAGTTCAATGTCTAATGGGCCGCTGGGAGGATCAGAAATGGTCATAGCCCACCGGATGGAATAATTCTGGTGAGACTAATTCTCAAAGTCCAAGGGGCCCACTGCGGCCTGAAACAGAATAGCAATAGGAATATGCAAGCTGCGGGTGGATGTTTATTTCGTCAACATCTGAGAAATTCGATCGTAAGAGAACTCTCCTGGGAAGAGGACTCTTAGGATAGAAATAATTCCCTCAAATTTAAGCACTGCCTGTTTTCTTTTAAATACCGAAGATTTTTACCTTTCCCTGCTTTTCTAAGCATGTATCCAACAGGACAAATACTCTTACATTGCCACTGCTCATGACATCCCAGTATTGATGCCAATGTCTATCTTCTACAAATCGCTTCTGCTCAGGAAGATTTTTATGAGGGTTTATTTTTATAATTAATATTCAACACTATACATTTTGTTTTGCTTTTGTTTTAAATAGAGTACTTAATATGATTTCTCAAAGTACTCTTTAGCTAAGGTTCCAATTAACCCCAACCTGCCCTGACGATTAAGAATCCATGAGTGTGAATTCACATCACCTTCTGAAATCCCTGTTCCTTCCTGCTAACTTTGTGATTTGATGAGAAAGCTGAGATGGGTCCCCGGCTTCTTGGCGATTTTAAGAAGTTTTAAAAATATACTGCCTTTAACCCATGCTACTGAGGTTCTCATAGGCTTGATTGTAAAATTACCCATCTGCACCAATACAATGAAAATAGAAACTTCTGTTCAGGTGAGGTCAGATGAAAGAAACTTGCCAAAGATCTTGTTTCCTTCTTTTGCCTCTTTCACCCACAGTCATTCTCTCCCACAAACTCTCAACCCCACACAGTCCGTTTGCTAGGATAATCCAGCCCTTTCCAAAGAACACTGCACTTAATACATGAATACAGTCCTTGAGAAAAAGGGTCCAGGGTCAACTAAGGAATAACATGGTCAATGAAGGAATAACAACAGAGCCAGCCTGATAAACTACTGAATGTCAGCAAAAATAAGCAGGCTTATTTATTTCAGGTTTTCTCTAAGCTTTCCTCAGTTTTCCTTTATTGCAACTCTCCTTAGGATAAGTATAGGGAGATGGACAATCCACAAAAAATTTTTCAAGTTTAACTGGACACAATTAATTTTTTCCCAAGATAATATCATACACGTACAGGGTCTTGTAGGATAATTTTGAGATAACTTTAACCAACTCCTGTACAACCCAGCATCTTATTTTATTTCCTCCGTTAACACCTTTTATGTGTGCTTTTTAATTTTTTTCTCTTCATGTTCAGTAGCTTTTCTCAAATGTAAGTGATTACTTGGCACTCATTTTTACATACTTCTGGAATAATATAGAGTGGTTGCTGTTTCAGAATTCCAAGTGGTATAAGAGAATGGGTAGGTCCACAGCTGGCAATCTCTTAAGCCTGATTTATGCTAGGTAGCATAATACAGTGGATTACCAATATGGATCTAAATTATTTGTCACTTCCCCTAAATCAAGATATACAACCGATAAATTTTCATTCCATTAAGAAAACATTACAGTGTATACACATGCATGCACGCAATTCACTTCTGTAGATCATTAAAAAACTACTCACAATATCCCAGTAACAATTGTGTTAAAATTCATGATTGGAAAGCCTGGCTTATTTGTTAAGTGTTGCTGTGTGAAAAATACTATATTCCTTTTGAACAAATTAGAGAAAAACGATAGTCGACCTTCTTTTGTTTAATGCTTAAGAAAATCTCACGGTCTCCAAAACAGTATTTCTCAACTATTAGTTTAGCTTAGGATGAAGCAAAAATGCCTCATCAAAAACCATTTGTTTTTATTAAATGCAAGGTATTTTGATCCGGTATTTCTCACTATATGGAAACGTGCTGGACGGTGCTTGCACTGGTGGTAGTAGCTCTCTCTAACATCTCTTTCCTTAACCAAGTAACAATGTGTGATAGAAGTACTTCATCTAAAGTTACTTAAAGGAAACATACTAACGTGATGCATTAAAGGTAGGAGTTAAAGTTCTATTCCCAAAAATGTCTATAGGACTCAAAACAAAAATGCTTACAAATCCTAAATTTATTGCAGGTTCAGGATACACTATAGCTTCAGTGTTACATAAAGGTGTGCATCACATCCAAAAGACTGCCCCACAGCCAGGGGCAGGAGAGCTCAGGGAAAGTTCCCATTGTTCTCCGTCACTGCGGGCATTGACAGAGGAGTGCTTTGTTTCTGGGATCTCCAGCCACTGACCTGTGTGTGGGATGCTTTGGAACCATAGGGGACCAAGGAGAAGTTTTGGCCAGAGATTCTAATATCCTGCAAGTCACACATACATCTTTTTACATAACCAGGGCTCACAGCTGAACTCTCCGGGGAGCTCACTGAGCCCAGCTGCAAATCATCAATCTTATTGTTACCAATTGACAATGCTGATACGCTCACACAAACCACGGCTTGGACAATGCTCGCAAAGCAACACTACGAGTTAGTACTTTTCTTGCCGAAGGGGAAGTGCCAAGCAAGTTCATGGGCAAAACAGTTCAAGCCACTTCTAAACCTGTTAGGATTAACCCTCACAGATGATGTATTTTGGAAATTTCTCACTGGCGGATATACTGTGGTGTGATCACGTGTGATTTCATATTTCTTTTTTTTTCATTTGCTTAATGAGTTAGTTTTTATTTTAAAATTGCTTTTAGGGGTGCCTGGGTGACTCAGTCAGTTAAGCCCCCGACTTCAGCTCAGGTCATGATCTCACGGTTGATGGGTTTGAGCCCCGCATCGGGCTCTGTGCTGGCTGCCAGCTCAGAGCCTGGAGCCTGTTCTGGATTCTGTGTCTCCCTCTCTCTCTGACCTTCCACTGCTCACACTGTCTCTCTCTCTCAGAAATTAAATAAAACCTTAAAAAAATTAAAATTGTTTTTAATGTTTATTTTATTTCTGAGAGAGAGAGCACACATGCAGGGGAAAGGCAGAGAGAGGGAGGCAGAGAATCCAAAGTGGGCTCCACACTGACAGCAGAGAGACCAATGTGGGGCTCGAACTCGTGAACCATGAGATTATGACCCAAGCCGAAGTTGGTAGCTTAATCAACTGAACCATCCAGGTTGCATCTTATTGAGTTGTTTTATATTTATATTTATTTTTAAAACTGTTTTCAATGTTCATTTATTTTTGAGACAGAGAGAGACAGAGTGTGAACAGGGGAGAGGGAAAGAGAGAGGAAGACAGATAATCCAAATCAGGCTCCAGGATCTGAGCTGTCAGCACAGAGCCTGATGCAGGGCTTGAGACCACCAACCGTGAGATCATGACCTAAGCTGAAGTCTGATGCTTAACCAACTGAGCTACCCAGGCATCCTTTAATCAACTGTTTTTTAAAAACCCACTTATTTAACACTCACTATATACCAAGCACTATTTTCATGGTTTTCCAAATCTTTTTTTTTTTTATGCTTATTCATTTTTGAGAGAGAGCAACAGACAGAGTGCAAGCAGGGAAGGAACAGAGAGAGCAGGGGGAGACACTGAATCTGAAGCAAAGCTCCAGGCTCTGAGCTGTCAGCTCAGAGCTCCATGCGAGACTCAAAATCACGAACCTCAAGTTCATGACCCGAGCCAAAGTCGAAGACTTAACTGAGTGAGCCACCCAGGTGCCCTTCATGGTTTTCCAAATCTTATCTCATTTAATATCTCAGATTACAAACCTAAACAATATGATAGTGGAATGAAAGGATGAAGATTTTTTTCTACAT
Source organism: Hyaena hyaena (assembly GCF_003009895.1). NCBI lineage: Eukaryota > Metazoa > Chordata > Mammalia > Carnivora > Hyaenidae > Hyaena > Hyaena hyaena. The sequence goes on along the minus strand of NW_024081089.1, from coordinate 561,197 downwards.
TATATTATGAAGATTTTAAACACACAACAAAGGTGAAAGTAAATACATTTCTATTTGACACATAGTCTCGAACTGGTGATTGTTTACTATAAGTGTTTATCACGTACGTATCAACCTATCCATCTCCCTACCCAGCCATCAAAGTTTTGATGCGTTCCAAAAGAACCGCAGACAGGGGCGCCTGGATGGCTCAGTAGGTTGAGCATCCGACTTTGGCTCAGGGGCATGATCTCACGGTTTGTGGGTTCGAGCCCAGTGTCAGGCTCTATGCTGACAGCTCAGAGCCTGGAGCCTGCTTCCTATTCTGTGTCTCCCTCTCTCTCTGACTCTCCCCTGCTCACACTGTCTCTCTCTCTCTCTCAGAAATAAATAAAACATTTTAAAAGATTAAAAAAAACAACAAAACAAAATAAACTGCAGACAGTAGCAGCATGCTCTTAAATATTCAACATGTATTAAGTAGAGTTCAATATTTGTTTACCATTTTAATGGTTTGGTTTTTTTAAGGTGTTTATTCATTTATTTATTTATTTATTCATTCATTCATTCATTCATTTTTGAAAGAGACAGAGAGAGTATAGGGAAGGGGCAGAGAGAGTGGGAGACACTTGCAGGCAGGCTGTCAGTGCAGAGCCTAATTTGAGGCTCGATCCCATGAGCAGTGAGATCGTGACCTGAACCGAAATCAAAGAGTCACTTCACTGGCTGAGCCCCCCAGGGCAACCCTACCATTTTAACGAAGTAAGATTCACTACAGTAAGAACGGAAATGTTAAGTATACATTCACTGCCTTCTCACAAAGGCACGCATCCATCTCTGTAATCTGAATTCTACCAATAAATAGAGCATTGAATCAGCCCCTGTCACTTCGTATGCAACCCTATCCTCATTGCCTAAGAGGTAGCGCTGCTCTGGCCTGTGTCAGCCCTGGATTACTTTTATCACTTCATAACTTCCTATAAAAGGAATTCTGTGATGTGTGCTGTTTATGTGAAGCTGCCTTGTTCCACATGTTTTTATAATTAATAAATGTTGCTTTGCATGTTAATAGATTGCTCCTTTTCATTAACAAGGAATATTTAACATAGGAATATGCTGCAGTCTATTTATTCATTCTGCCGCCGGACACCTAACTCTGTTCCCGGTCTTTGTCTGTAATAAATAAAGCGGCAATGAACATTCTTTCACAAGGTGCTTTTTTTTTTTTGCTTTTTTTTTTTTTTTGCAGGCTGCTTTTATGTATAATCTCTCTTGAGTCAAGGGAATGGCTATGTCATATGCTGGTAGATTTAAAAGTATTGAAAAGTTCTTGTTTTAAAGAAGTTCATAAACTAGTTGAAGGCCACACAATTAGAAGTGGCAATACTGAGATTCAAACTTCAAAATATATAATTTTGATAAATTTGAAAAGTCAGAGCCTATGATTTTATGTCATAAAACAGAAATACAGGTTTTTAAAAAAATATTTTTAAGTTTATTTAGTTTTGAGAGAGAGATACACAGCGCAGGTGGGTTAAGGGTAGAAATGGCAAGAGGGAGAGAGAGAGACAGAGAGAGAATTCCAAGTAGGCTCCACGCTGCCGGTGTAAAACCTGATGCAGGGCTCGAACCCACTAACCATGGGAGATCCAAGAGTCGGATGTTCAACCAACTGGGCCACCCTGGCACCCCCAGAAATACAGGTTTTAAATCTCTGCCGTTAATTCTACTAGACGCTTTTTCACATGGGTTTGTCAGAGTGACCTTTCTATGTTATGATGTTGAGAAATAAAAATTGCTTCCTAATATGTAAAAACAAAAAAGGATATATAAGTTACCCTGGAATGAATGTTCTTTTTTTTTTAAGTTTATTTATTTATTGAGAGAGAGAGAGAGAGCACATGTGCACATGAGAGTTGGGGAGGAACAAAGAGAGAGGGAGGGGCAGAGAAAGAGAATCCCAAGTAGGCCCCCCACTGTGAGCACTGAGCCCAGTGTGGGGCCCAGACTCAAGGACCCTGAGATCATCACCTGATTCAAAATCAAAAGTCAGACGACTAAGCGACTGAGCCCACCCAGGTGCTCCTAACCTTGGTAAATGGTATTTATGTAATTATGCTTCAGGAAAATTAATTGTATCATAATACATACAATTAAGTTCATAATAATGAAATCTCTTATAATAGATTCTGTATTGCATATGTGTGTGAGACAGAGAGAGAGAGAGAGAGAAGCAAGGCAAAAACGAGAGAACAAGCCTTGGTAATTCTTCTAAACATAAATAAAATTCCTAAATTTGATTTCTAATATTCCTGTGGATACTATGTTACAACAATGCATACAAGCTCTTTTGTACCTTGACCTTAGGTCATACACTAAATATACATTTGTGCCTAGCATGGATCTAGATCTCATTTTTATAAAACTAAGGAAATCTCTATTAAAAACAGATGCTTAGAATAAGATCTATAATCTTAAGGAGGTGATTCTTAAACATACCTAAATATAACTAAGAAAAAGCACTGGTTTAGTGATAGATATAGGGAAAGCCAGATACTTATTAAATCATTTATTCCCATATGTAATGTATCTGTTTTTGCTTTAACTAGAGGAAAGTATCTGAATCTTTAAAACAATTTTCCCCACTTGACATTTCCTTTGCAATCAGAAACAAAATGTGATTGAAGCACTGTTATCATTTGGAAGGGATTTCTGTAACACTTTGTTCCTATGCTCAGGGTACAAAACTGGCTCAGAGGTTGTTTGGGTAAATATGTTCTTTAAATCTAGTTGTGGGAGCAAAAATTATAATTTAATGTTTGTCTAATTCTAGTTCATTTTTCCATATATACCAAAGAAAGTGGTTTGAAAAAGTAATTTCTTCTCTGCTCTTCAAAATAATTCAAAAACAAAATGGGGATTGATCTTAGAAATTTGAAGGGACGTGAGTTTCCAATTTGCCGTGAACAATAGAAGTTAACCAAAGAGTGACCATTTAGAGTTTCTACAGTCTGTTCATGATCCTATAAATCTAAAAATAGAGTAGGACTGAGTGTTAGGATTTTCAGGTCTAAAAGCAATTATAATAGATGTTTTAAATTCCCTTCCTTGGGAATTCATGCGTCTTCTGTGAACCATGTCCATGGTTGGAGGAGGTCATAACAGGGATTTCAAAGAGTTCTCACATGTATTGATTATGAGTATCATTATGGAGAGATAGCTAAGACCATTCCCTCTGCAACAATTCCTGAGATGGGTCTCTGAAAGTGGTCTATTTAATATTAATAATTCCCTGGAGAAACCTGTGCTTTGGAAGATATTTGGGAGTACTCACTGGCCCTGTGAGCTTCGGGGTACAGAATTCCTTGCAATTTGGCAATAACGTTTGCATCTATACTCTTAGAGGAGCTATGCAAGTTAGGTGTCTCACTTACTCTTAAAAGACAGTTTTAACTACTGACGGAACTCTTCTCCATTGATTTTTAAACAGCTGGGGGGTGCCTGGGTGGCTCAATCAGTTGAGCCTCCGATTTCAGCTCAGGTCGTGAGTTCGAGCCCCATGTCAGGCTTGGTGCTGACAGCTCAGAGCCTGGAGCCTGCTTCTGCTTCTGTGTCTCCCTCTCTCTCTGCCCCTCCCCCACTCTTGCTCTGTCTGTCTGTCTCTCTCTGAAAAATAAACATTAAAAAAAAAAAGTAAAAAAATGAAGCACCTGTATGATAGCAACTCTAAAATAAAATTTTTGTGGTTTGCACCAGTTACTACTTTATTGCATCTCATCTGCCAGTTCACCCTTCTGTATCAGTGCTAGGGTAATATACAAGACTCTAAGCATTTCTCCCATGCAGTGACCACTACGTAAAGCTTGGTCAAAATGGGACACAATAGGGACATTGTAGGAGGAAGAGGCTGTTCTTTCACCCTCTAAGGAAAAATGAGTCTTGTTCTAGTGAGCTTTGTTTTGCTGCTACAGGATTAGCAAACAGGATGCATGAAAGGGACCTCAAGTGGGCCACTGCCTCATCTATACACCCAGAGGGGGAAGTTGCTCAGTGATTTCATAACCTTGGCCCGGGCTTGGAAATGACCTTTCCTCTGACCCTCTCACCACAGACAGCAGGTGCCTCAGGACTCCTGCTTGAGCAGTCTGCTGACTCCCACTGAGAAACCTCCCACAGAGCCCGACTTGCCTTATCCCCAAATGTCGTCACAGCTTACACTCAGCTGCACTCCAGAGGTTGATTTTCTGTGTCTCCCAGAAGGGACATCACATACCCTTGGTCCCACATTCTCAACAGCCCCCCGACTCTATTTGCAGACCTGCTTAAAGCCTTCAGCTTGCTTACACCCTGACCATTTTCTTCTTGCTTGTGCATGACCCCACGGTCTGGGAAGACCAGCAAACTTCTCTCCCGTTCATTGGACAGAAATCGTCTACTCTCCAGTGAGGTCTAAGCCTCAGCCTCAGGAAGCAGCTCAACTTTCAACTTTGCCTTCTTTGGGGACGTGTTCTCATCCTTGGGGAACCTTTTAGAGTTCTTGTTACTACTTTGTGGTAACTCTTCTTAGTTCAATAATTTTTCATATTAACTTCTTCTTTTCAAATTACTGACAGATAATCTCATTCCTAATTGGGCCCTGACTAATAAATGTTCTAAGATCGTTAGATTTATTCCCTAGAGAGGCACCATACTAGAGTGGAAATATCTCCTACTTCACCATCCACAGCTTGCACACTGGATCTGTTGCTTAGCAATAGAACCACCACTCATGGCCTCTCATGAACCTCTTAAGCCTCATCCTTACAATCTACAAAGTAGTGAATTCTGAACAATTTCATGTGTGTACAGTGCTTGTGCCATAATTGTTAAACGGTATGTGCTACGTTACTGACAGGGACATCTGGATGGCTCAGTCAATGGAACGACCCACTTTTGATGACAACTCAGGTCATGGTCCCGGGACTCTGGGCACGGAGCCTGATTAAGATTCTCTCTCCCTCTCTCTCTCCCTCAAAAATAAAAAAATAAAATAAATACATTGAAAGTAAATAAATAAATGATAGATAATATACTGGCTAAAAGTTCATAAATGTGAGCCAAATTGAAATGAATAAATTCTAATGAGGTTTTTATATAATAAAGTTTACTGCTAAATCATGTCTACAAGCAGCATATTTTCCCTAACCATCACAGCTACTATGGATGTGGGATTTCTCTTAAATCACAAACCCACTAAGAGATATTAAGGCAATTTATAGATGCCAACAGGGACCCAAGTGAAAAATAAATGATTCTGAATTGTTTTTAACCATAGCAAGTATACAAATAGTAAAAACAGAATAGCATCAATAACAAAACAGTATCAATATCAAAATAGATGGTTCTGGGAAGTTTATGCTTTTCTTTGAATGAAGTCTGAAAATCTTTGGACAAAGTTGGGTGGGAATGATGATGACAAAAAAAAAAAATCTTACAAACATAAGTGACCAAACTTTGAAGAACTCTCACAACTGCTTATTGGGAAGTCTGAGATAAGAATCTTCTTTGCTGAATCTAATTCAATTTGTTTTTATTTGTTGTTTAGTTAGTTAGTTATATTTTAAAGAGAGAGAGAGTGCATCCACATGCATGCTTGAGCAGGGTAGAGGTTGAGGGTGGGGAGAGAGAGAGAGAGAGAGAGAGAATTTTAAGCAGGCGCCACTTCCAGTGGAGTCCAATGTGGGGCTCAATCCCATCACCCTGGGATCGTGACATGAGCAGAAATTAAGAGTCTGACCCTCAACTGAGCCCTCCAGGCACCTCAGTTCAATTTGTTTTTAGGGTGGCTCTAACAAAAAAGGGGTTACACAGGACTGTACATAATTAAGGATGATTATAATGTAATCCTCCACTTGAATCCTCTCTTTGGAATAAATTACATTACTGTTTCAAACAATAGGTTATAACTGAAATCGTATCTCTATAAAGGTACTAGATCATCAGGCTCCAAGAAACTAAAGACTGCTTTTTTTTTTTTTTAAACTTTTATCAGGTATAACTAGAAGCGAGTTCGGATGATCTAGAAATGTGTATTACACAACATCCGACCATATTAAATTTGCATAATTAGCTAGCTTGTTCATTGAAATACACTTGTTTATTCTTCTGTCAACATATTTGGTTCTAGGATCTATTGATCCTGAAAATAGTGGTGGTTTTATTCAATAATATTCTATATTTTCTAATTTTCTTACCCTACCCCCCGAACTCTGCTGCCCTGAATAACTACACTAAATACAAAAAGAGATATTATAAAACTTCAACGTTCAATGTAATCAATCACTTTTATATATGAAGAAGCAGAAAGATAAACTGATAAAAATAAAAATTACTGACTAAGAAAAAAACCTCCCAACTCATAAATATGTGTTTAACGTGAGAAGAGCATTTTATCCAATAAAAGATTTTGAAGGAGACTGAGAAAAATACCAGCGGGGATAAATTACAGGAGTAAACTTGCATGGACAAGAAGACAAACTGTTGATTTTCCTTTGACTGATTTCTCTGAAAGTAAAGTTATGTAAATAAAGGGAAAGAGCTTTCGGATGAAGGCCAACTAGTCTTCATAGCCATAATTCAACATAGGAAATATTATGTGGGTGGCATTTTAAAATAGTGGAAAGGACATAGGCTTTTTTTCAATTTTTTAAAAATCTTTATTCTTGAGAAAGAGACAGAGCACCAGCCGGGGAAGGGCAGAGAGAGAGGGAGACACAGAATTTGAAGCAGGCTCCAGGCTCTGAGCTGTCAACACAGAGCCTGATACGGGGCTCAAACTCACAAACAGTGAGATCATGACCTAAGCCGAAGTGGGATGCTCAATGGACTGAGCCACCCAGGCGCCCCGGGACACAGACTTTAAAATAAGAAAGGTCTAGGGGTGCCTGAGTGGCTCAGTTGGTTAAGCATCCGACTTCAGCTCAGGTCATGATCTCATGGTTCGTAGGTTCGAGCCCCGCGTCGGGCTCTGTGCTGACAGTTTGCTCAGAGCCTGGAGCCTGTTTCATATTCTGTGTCTCCCCCTCTCTCTGACCCTCACCTATTCACGCTCTCTCGCTCTCTCTCTCTCTCTCTCAGAAATAAAAAAATCAAATAAAATAAGAAAGGTCTGGGTTCAGAGTTCATCCTCTTGCTTGCTACATCTTGGTTTTTTGTGTGTTTGTTTTTGTTTTCTGTTTTTTTCCATCTGTTCAATGAGGGTAAAATATCAATGTAAGATTTTCTCAAGATTAACTCAAATAACATACATTAAAATCCTCTATGCTTCTACTAACAGCTCATATGCAAGCTATTAAGACTATTAAATAAAACTAATAGTTAATAAGTGTAGAGTAGAAGAGCAAATCTGATACATTTCTTGGATTTCCAGATTAGAAGAAAAAAATAAAATGCAGAATTACTATTATTAGAAACATTTGGCTCTATAGTAACGATACATGAATTTACTTTTTAAGTTGCAAAGTACTAGAAAATGTTAGTTCCCATTATGAAGCTATTTGGTTGTCTCCTAGAATGTCATCATCACAAGTTACCTGAAAATCCAAAAGCAAAATGATTAGTGAAATGCCCATAATTTAATCTACTTGTGGCTTTAAAAATAACAGAATAGCATGAGTATGGTTGTCAAATTTCTCTCATAGAGAGAACTGGATTGCTTTAGAAATAAATAAATATGGGGCGCCTGGGTGGCTCCGTCGGTTAAACGTCCGACTTCGGCTCAGGTCATGATCTCACGGTTCGTGGGTTTGAGCCCCGCGTCAGGCTCTGTGCTAACAGCTAGCTCAGAGCCTGGAGGCTGCTTCAGATTCTGTCTCTGACCCTCCCCTGCTCATGCGGTCTCTCTCTTTCTCTCAGAAATAAATAAAACATAAAAATAAAGAAGTTATATTTCTTTAAAAAATAAAAAAAATATATCATGACTATCATTTCTTTTAGTTGTTTTGGAATCATCTGAATTTTGAACAGGTACATATAGCGGAGACAGAGGAAATGGAATGATCTTAATAACTTCTCCCCCCAACAAATCCTAAAGTTCTTTCTAGGGTCTGCCTGACAAGACTTCCAAATTCCCCTCCAGTAGGGAATCTATGGCTTATGAAAAACACAGGTTCACTTATTCATCCATTTAATAAATATTTATTAACTTTCTACCTTGTGCTATAGATTGGAGATACAGCCCTGGCACAAGCCAAGCCCCCATCTTTGTACAGCTCAGGTTCCAGGTGTGGGGGTTAAGGGAGAAGATGGGCAATGGATAGAAAAAAATCCAAGATAAACCTGTCCCAAGCAAATGAATGCTAATAGATATTGAGCAATGTTTTCCACTTGATTAGAAGCAACTGAATGAAATAAAATCTCTTTAAACAGCTAAGACCAAAGAAAACACAGGTGCATTTTCTTGTTTCCGTCACTTACCCTGATAAATCCGAGGCACACACTTAAGGGTTGAAAAAGCCTCTTGGGGGCATCTGGTGGCTAAGTCAGTTAAGCGTTGACATTGGCTCAAGTCGTGATCTTTGAGTTCGTGGGTTTGAGCCACACATCGGGCTCTCTGGTGACAGCTCAGATGTTTCGGACTATCTCTCTCTCTCTCTCTCTCTCTCTCTCTCTGCCCCTCCTCCACTTGTGTTTTGTCTCTCTCACTTTCTCAATAATAAAATAAACATTTAAAAAATTATTAAAATAAAAAGAAAAATCCTTTTTATTATAGAGTCCTCTATCCTTTTCAGCCCAGCTCAGTCAAGCTTCTTTCTAATAAATGTTACAGGATTGGCACATGGATTCTCTTATTTTCTTCCAATGATGTGATAAAATAAGAAAGAATTGCCTTGTAATAATATGCATTCTTCAGTTGGAGGTGATATGGGATTGTCGTCAAGGAGCTCTTTTTTCTTCATTAAATGCCTCTTCCCCCACGGCAACATCTGGAAAAGGGTGGAAACCTTTAAGCAGTTTCATGGAAGGATACCCCTCAATGAATGTGCTCTAGGAATATTTGCATATTTCACACTGCTAAGAAGTGTTAGCAGATTTCAATTGTAATAACACTCCAAATTTTATATGGTGTATCTTGCACACAGTAAGAATTGGAAACATTTGAAAAAAGTAGTCAGTAAAAATGTATCATTCTATGAAATATTGGGAAGAGCAGTGTTCTCAAAAGATTGCGTTGATCACAAAACCAGGTGATACATCATCATTTTTGTTTGTTTTTGTTTTCTATCCTAAAATAAAGTCTATACTGAGGTATTTATCTAGAAACTGAAGTCGCTTGGTGTAAAAAAAAATTATGGTCAAAATACAGCAAAAGATGATTATCCAGAGTGGTGTGGATGTCAGAAGGAGAATCTGAGGGAAACAACTGTGTGCAAGACAATAGTGTATTCTAAAAATATCAATTAACAAGGTTCATCATTTTTGAGAGTGATAGTTTAGTGCAAAGACAAGAAAAAACAAACAAATTCAACATGAAATGTATGTTGTGATATGTATATCTATGTAAAATTATACACACATGGGGGTAAAATAGATCTTTAAATAATAAATAGACTTTCTTATATTTCTGCTGGATACTTTAAATAGAGATTATTGGAAAACACATTTTTCATTTTTATACCAAAAGTATTATAGCTTTGCCAGCTAGATTACCTCCAAATAAAGACTCAAATAAAACACTGACAGAACATTGATTTTGTAAATAAAGCACTAATGGGTTAGTCTTCAATATTTTAAAATATTAACTATCAAATGATGTGTGTATTTGAGAGCAGCTTTCTCTATCTTTGTGGGTTAAAAGTAACACTATTCCTAGGTCATCAAAGTTTACATGAAGCCACTGTCATAGTTGATGTGATTTTTTACTGTTTTCACTATTCAAATGGGGACATGTCATTCATAGGATTAGATAATCCTTAGCCACATTGTATTCAGTTTCATGATTAAGTAGAATATAATAAAACATTATAATTTGGCATCGATTGAAAATTACCTGCTTAGATTTATTCAAAATAGTGAAACATAATTAAGCCTACATTCTACATTTTGTAGATATTGTTAATTTTCTTTAGTTACACTAATTAGCATTCTGCCCAGTACTACATGATGGTCCATTTCCTCAAACTAGTCTAGATAACTCTTTCATCAAACGGCTTCCATAATAGATTCACTTATGTATTTATGTTTTACATTTGAATTGGCATTATAAAATTATGACTAATTTTAGCATTTTTCATGTGTACATTACCCATCGATCTCTTCTTAAAAACTAATCTATGTGGTTTGCTTATTTCTCTATGAAGCTTTTAATATTTCCTTATTGTCTTGTCTACCAAGCATATGTGGATTCTTTCTCATCCTACACACACACACACACATATAACTGGATAATTTTATTCAATTGTTGATAGATTAATGATTTATAAATAACCTTTATTAAATACTATTAGCCTTTTCTGTGTCCTGTATTTAACAAATTTTCCTATTTTGTTGTTTTAGATATAATCTTATTTATGGTTTCTTGACCTGCAGAAATGTTTAATCATTATGAGAATTTATCAGTGTCTTTGCTATATGTAATTGAAATATTTTGACCAGATTAAAAAAGAAAAAAAGAAACTTCCTTGCCCTAAGGTTATTTTTATTAGTAATATGTTTCCTTTGACTCTCTTTATGATTTAATATATTCCTTTTAAATTGTCTAGGGAGACATCAAAACTGTATTATAGAATAAAGGGATTCTGGGGGCATCCTCTCACAATAATTTTAAGGCAACTTTTATTTTATTAAAAAATATGTTCACCTGCATCTGTCTTGACTTTCTATTCTGCCTGCTGAGCTGTTCATTTACCAGCACTAAACTGTTTGGGTTATTATCACTCTGCAATACATTTAATGTCTGCTAAACAAATCTCTGCTCACTAATCTTACTGTTTAGAGTTTTGCTCACTGTTCTTTAACATCTTTGTTACAAAAGAAAACCACTAAGGAAAATTTTATTTGTCATAGCAATGTACTTATTGAATCAGGAATATCATATTTAAAATAAAAAACTGTTAAATTACACACTTTGTGTTGAAATGTTGGAAGTAATTTTTAAAAAGAATATTTGATATGATTTGAATATAAACTTTATACAATCTTATATGAAGGCAAGTATTATTGTATATTCTGCTCCAATATCCTACAAATGTTTCCATCCAAAAATATATTTATTTTTATTTTCTCAAAAATATATTTATTTTCAAGTCTAACTTTTATTTCTTGAAATTGATTATATATTTTGTGATCACTCTAGTAACTACTGGTTTGTTTGTTTATCTAACAAATACATTTCAAATGATTTCTCCCATTTTCATTCTGTTGGGATAACCTATAAGTTCCCCTTCTCCTTAAGACAGATCATTGTTTTCCTTTTCAGAACAACATTTATATTCACCAAAGTTATGTCTTTGAGCTTGGTATTTCATGAACAAACTCATCTTTCACTAACCTGGTCAGCAAGCCATGTCTCCTTGGTAAAGATACTACTGAGTAAAAAGCTGATTCCTATTCATCAGGAAGCTTTCCTATTTCCCTTAAGTCTCCAGGTCCTCTTTGTAGAAAAGTTTACTCCTTATTTCCATCTTTCTCTTCTTTCTCCACCTCTTTCATTCATTCCATCATCTAGTAAGAGAATTATAGGCTAAGTATTTAATGCGACAAAGTGTAATTGGAATGCTGTGATATTCATTATGATATGTTTTTGAAAATAAGTAAAAGCAAAATAAAAACATCATAGGTTATTTTTCTTCTGCCTTTCTGTAGATTTTATAAAAATGGAGAGGAAAAAACATAACAATTCTTATAATAACTATAAAAATATTCTTAAATATAAAAGTAAGGGAGAAAAAATAGGAAAATTTACCTTCACGAGAATTTTACTGAGGTTAGGGTTGCTTACAGTCCTTGGTATCTTGGGTTCTGAATGTCAGGACGTAGAATGGGTAACAATTTTTCAATGAAAACATTGGTGGAATTGAAATTGCTGAGATTAATATTCCTAGGGTCATGAAATCCAAGTGTCATAGGCGAACATCTATAGAGGATGCTGAACTTGTTTTTTGCTCCAGCTGCTATGAAGGTTGACTGATAAAAACTAACAGCCATTCCATACTTTAGAGAATTACCCTGAACTGTCACACTGGACGGCTGTGTCTTCTTACTGCTCTTCTGAAAGCGTAGAGCTGACCCTGGCTGGAAACTGACAAGCCTGGTTATTATGAGTCCCATAACCCCTTTGCCCAAAGGTTGGACTAACTCTGTGAAGGTTAGCTTCAGAGCTTCCCATAGGATCAGTCTGAAACTGTTCCCCAGCTGGGGCTATATTCTTGCTAGGCTATTTCTCCCTCCCAGTCATGCTACCCTCAATCTACTTCCCCTGAGACCTTACCCTGACTAAACATGAGAGAAACTATGAAAGACAGTGGCTTCTGAGGCCCTCAATGAACACATGCCTTCTTTAGTCATGCCTCTGTAATCCTTTCCTACATTTACTTTGAGCTTGGTCTGTTGTCTACTTTGGCTGATACCAACTGTAATGCAAAGAGAGGTTTGATAAGCCTTCATGCATTGGAATACATCTTTGAATGCTCCCTTCTGGAACCTAGTTGCTCTCTGTAAGAAGCCCAAACCATGTGGAGAAGTCAAGTGGAAGGGAAATGAGGCATTTCAGAAGCTTCACAAGAGCTTGTAGCAGCCAGCCATTACTAACCACCACCCAAGCAGGGGCCATCTTGAATTTCAAGTCATCAAATCACATCACTGGAATAAAAATCCACCCAGCTAAGCCCTGAAAACCCAGGGAGTGATGAAAAATAACAAAAATTTTCACTGTTTTAAGCCACTAAGCACACGAGTGATTTGTTGCATAGCAATAGATAGCTGAGAAAAAACTCAACTTAAAAACTGACAAAATTTAGAGGCACCTGGGTGGCTCAGTCAGTTAAGCAGCTGACCCTTGATTTCATGATCTCAGAGTTCATGGGTTCGAGCCCCATGGTGGGCTCCACACTAACAGTGTGGAACCTGCTTGGGGTTCTTTCTCTCCCTCTCTCTTTGCTCCTCCCCTGCTCATGAACACACCTTTTCTCTCTATGTAGATATATATATTATATATATATATATATAATGTATATAATATATATATTAATTTTTTAAAAATCACAAAATTTGATCAAATGTGTTCATAATAGAATATTTTATTTATATTGTGGTAGGACCTGGACAATTGTCTCTGCTTTACCCTGTTTTAAATCCTCCCAATCACCCAAATTCACATGTATTAGTATTATCTCTTTATATCAGGCTGGCTAGACATCCCTATTCTCTTTTACCACTATTGCTTCCCAGTCACATCAGTGACTCACGGCAGATTATGACAGTACATTTTCACATTTAATTTCTAAAACTTGAAATTATTTTATTTTATTTATATTTCAAAGTTTTTTGGCCTGACTCTTAAAAGTGAGCAATAAGTCATATACTAGTTGCAATGGCAAGTAGTTATCCAATGAAAAGGTCTCACAGATGGTGAGTACTAACTAGTTAGGGATGGGTCAGCTTCACTTCTGAAATGCCACTTACTGGCCACATCTTTATAGTTGGTTAAGCCATAAAAGTTTGGAACAATCTATAATTTTGTTGGACTCCTCATGAATTTCTTTCCTGGACTATGTGGTCATTATTACTCCTATACATTTTTAAGATAGTGAGTCAGTCCTATTTATATCTTTTTTTTTCCAAGGAAAAATTCAAATTATTCAGTATTTTAAAACAATTATCCCATAAAGAAGATATGAGATATTCACACGCGCACACACACACACACACACACACACACACAGTCACAGTGGAGTATTACTCAGCAGTCAAAAAGAATGAACCCTTGCCATTTAGAACTACGTGGATGGAACTAGAAGGTATCATGCTAAGCGAAATTAGTCAGGCAGAGAAAGACAAATATCATATGACTTCACTCATATGAGGACTTTAAGACACAGAACAGATGAACATAAGGGAAAGGAAGCAAAAATAATACAAAAACAGTGAGGGGGACAAAAACATAAGAGACTCTTAAATATGGAGAACAAACAGAGGGTTACTGGAGGGGATTGTGAAGGGGGGATGGGCTACATGGGTAAGGAGCTTTAAGGAATCTACTTCTGAAATCACTGTTGCACTATATGCTAACTGACTTGGATGTAAATTTTAAAAAATAAATTTAAAAACATGATTGGAATGCAACATGATCTACCCATAAAAAAAGAATTACAAAGTTTTTTTTTGGTAACATTAAACACATCAATAATATAGATTGTTTATCCATTATATATAAAAATAAATAAGAAACTGAAGTAAGATCAACTAATCACAAACAGCCAACTAGGCTTTCTCGAATAAAGGAACTACTTAAACAAAAAAAAACAAAATATATCATCCCAGGTACATTAAGAATTCTAATAACTGTATGGATCTGAATGAAAACACATTTTTTTAAAAAATATTTTTATTTATTTCTAGGAGAGAGAGAGAGACAGCGTGAGCAGGGGAGGGTCAGAGAGAGAGGGAGTCACAGACTGAAACAGGCTCCAGGCTCCGAGCTGGCAGTCAGCACAGAGCCCGACGCGGGGCTCGAACCCACAAACCGCGAGATCATGACCTAAGCGAAAGTCGGACGCTTAACCGACTAAGCCACCCAGGCGCCCCGAAAACACATTTTAATATATAGGTATATGCATAGCTATATAGTTAGAGTTTGTAAACATGCATGTGTATATATATGTGCATATATAAATGCGTACAATTAAATAAATAAATATTAAGAGAAAGATAAACATTCTTTTGCTAGCTTGTACAGCATTCTCTCGTTTTCAAAAACCAATCCCACCATACCTAAAGATATCTCACATATTACCTGATATATGGAGAGCGAATATAGCCTGAAAACTCCAATAACTTCTCTAATCTACACATCGACATAAGGAGCAACAAATAATCACGGTAAAATTGTCTACAGGCATCAACTTGTACTAAAGCCACTATACTGCTCGGGAATAAAGCCTGTACTGTGAGAGCCTTTCTTAAACAGAAATTGTAGTAAACAAGTCTTTAGACATATTTTTTTTCCCCTGACAAAGCTTCTGTTACAATATCTTGTCAACCCATATGAAGTTTAGATGGATCAATACTTATGTAGGTAACTTCTAAGGAGCACCTGGACTTCCAGGATGTGACATGTTAATTAAATAGATAGCATTCTTTTTCTTAATGTACAAATGCTTAAATTTTAGCGCTTCTTTCGGATTCTTTGGTCCCTGTTTTCATGCTTTTGTGACCCCGAGGCTAAAACCAGCCAAGAAACCTAGTCAAATGTCATAATTTTGAAAATGTTAGCAGTGACGTTTTGGATAAAGAGGAGGAGAAAATGCAAATTTCTCCTTTGATCTCTTTTGGCGTTTTTGTATTCCTAGCTTACCGCATAGGTATGATGTGTGTTTCTGAAGGTTAAAATAGACATTTCGTGACTTTGTTCGGTTTTAGAAAATATGGTAAAAAGCGAGTAGCAGACTTGCACTTTAGGGATCTCCTAAGCCAGAACGTCAGATTTGGCTTTTACAGATCTTTAAGGTAGAAGCAGTCCAGAATCAGTAACCACAGCTCATCATGACAAAATCATCTTTAGTGTAACCAGAAAGAGTTTACAACACTGTATGCAGAAGCAGAAAGTGAAGGGTCCTGATCTTCAATAATATATTGATTAAAATGTTTTGTGACAGGTATGATTGATGGAGATTTTATAAATAATGCATACATCTGGGGTCCTGGTGCCCTTACTTTCACACACATTTGTAATCATTTTTAAAAAAATTTTTTTTAAGTTCATTTATTTTAAGAGAAAGAGAGAGAACGCTAGCTGGGGAAGGTTAGAGAAGGAAAGAGAGAATCCCAAGCAGGTTCCACAATGTCAGCCCAGAACCCAACACGGGGCTCGATCTCATGAACCTTGAGATCATGATCTGAGCCAAAATCAAGAGTCAGACACTTAACCGGCTGAGGCACCCAGGAGCCCCTGTAATCACTTTATTTTAAATCAGAGCTAATTTTATTCAAAAAAAATGTAAAGGCTTATTTTTAAGAGGGAAACACTTAATCCTAAGCATTTAAGTAAATGCTTTTTAACTTTCACATACATAATTTAACTTTGGTTTTGAAGGTGGTTTCCACATTTCCCACCCATCATAGGCAACAAGTGATAAAAACAGATAGAGGGAAAAAAGTTAACCATCTGTATATTCTTCAGCATAAATGATATTAGTTCCTTTTATTAATTTGTTCCTATATTTATACTTTCTTATTGTCGGAAAGTTACCTAGATACTATAATTACATGTTAAGTCTATGTTTTTTTTTTAATTCTTTTTTAGAAATGCAGAGCTAACCTTATTCCAAATAAAATATGTAATTTGTTATTTTTAAAGTTACATAGTTTATGTATAATACATAATGTATAAATAGTTCATTGCTCAGATAGCATAGAGATACTCTATAAATATGCATATATAATAGAGAATATAGGCCTTTTGTCTATATATTTATAAGTGGTTTTTTCCATTTTTATGCACATATATATACACATGTAGATAATTTATGTCAGTCTATAATCCAAGCACACATATATATACACATATATACACATTTATGATATCAAAATATTCAGTGGTATGTGTTAAAATGTAATTTTTATTACTATCTTCACAAATATCTGATCACAAAGACATATTTTAAATATATTATATTTGACTAAACAGCTTTTTATTCAAAAATAAGCTTGACAAGCAGTCAAGTACTTCTTGACTCAGTACTAAAGTCCAGTTTTATCATTTTTGCTACTTTGAAACTTAAAAAAATCTCTTCTTCTCTACAATTAAAAATAATAATTTTATTTCATTTTTAGTGTAGCTTATGAACATCAAACATCAAAATTTTATGTTATATAAATAGGGATCCTATGATGTGACATCTTATATCTTAAGAAGAATTGAACCTAGAAACAAAATCCTTGTTTTCTTGAGTTGAGATAAAACAATGTGTAAGTTCCTTGACTATCTCAGTTAATTTAAAGCCATGGGTGGCTCAACAAAATTTAAAACATATTTGTTTTTGTCCCATCATTTTTTTGTAATATTTATATTTTTAGGCAAACATTCTCTCTCTTTTTTACTCATGAAATTAATTCATTACAATCTTCAACCCTTAATTTCAACACTTAATTTCTGAGAAGGTAGTCCACCAAAGATCAATGCCCTCACTCAATCCCAATTCATTTTTTTTCTTACCATGGAAATAAGAATAAACCATTATTTATTTAAAATCATATAATCAAAAGAAAACAGGATGTGAAGTTAAAACTGATGTTTAATCACGTTGATGCTACTAAGCAAATGAAAAATCCTGAAAAGCTTACTTACACTTTCTGAGATTTACTTTTCCTGGTTAAAATAATAACAACCCCCTCATAAATAAATTACTTACTTACTTAATTAATTAATTAAAATTAAGAAACCCCAAATACCCATATGGTTATAAGAATATATGGTACCTGTGTAAAAATGTTACATTTCTTTATCCTTGAAAACTGCCATCACTCTTCCTTTTAGAGGAAAAGACTTTCTCTTGCATTTCTTAAATTGGCAAAGTTTTATTCTGGTCCCTGAAATTCTAAAAAGTAGTAAAATAGAGGCTGCTGCTTTTCTTTTCTATGTATGCCACTACAACAGGAAGTTATGAATCAGTTTTATTCATGATTAATATCACTAATAATTGATGATATGTGAATCAAAGCAATGCAGTTACATTAACAATGATTTAAAGCAATAGTGCTCTAGGTTAGAATGAGATATATACTCATGAAATACTAGCAAAAGCTTTTATTTGCACAACTCCTCTAGAAAATATTGCCTCAATAAGTGTCATGGACCTCCAAGAGTCTGTCGCCTTTATCTTCCCTACTGTATCCATCATGATTCTTTTCTTTTAAATAATTTTTTAATGTTTATTTATTTTTGAGAGACAGAGAAAGACAGAGCATGAGCAGGGGAGGGGCAGAGAGAGAGGAAAACCCAGAATCCAAAGCAGGCTCCAGGCTCTGAGCTGACAGCACAGAGCCCTAGGGGGAGCTCAAAGCCCCGGACTATAATTCATGACCTGAGCCAAAGTCAGACGCTTAATTGACTGAGCCACCCAGGCACCCCAAGTATTCATCATAATTCTAATTCAAGGAATCTATCCTAAGAAAATATTAAAGATACAAAGTTTTCTGTAAAATGATATTTATTATAATATTGTTTATTATACCAAAATTTTAGAAACACAAGTTATCTAACACTACTGGATTATTAAATTTAATGATGGTCCATTTATGTGCCAGACATTAACATAGTCATTTAAAATGTTTTCCCAAAAAATGTTGGGAGGAGGTGATAAAATGTTTACAGTACAGTGTTAAGTTGAAAAAGAAGTTTGCAAAACTACCTGTATATAAAAAACGAATATACATTTGTTCCACCTTACAAAGAAGGAAAATAACCAAAATCACTGAAGACACTGATATTTTTTCTCTGTTAAGATGTGCTCATTTTAATGGCATTTGACATAAAATTTTCTTTCTTCTATGCTCCAGATGCTGCCAAGAATATATAATTGTTCTGTCCTGTTTTGTGCTGTTTTGCCTTTTACTATAAATCCTTTACAGTCATTTCTAGACAGCAACTCTACAAAGGTCTTCCAACTTCATGATAGAGGCACAAATGATCTTAATGCTTTTCCAAAAGTCAAATCGCAGCTACTCATTCCTCAAAGCAGAAGAGCCACTTCTTAGGGTCAGATATCAGTTTCGTTCTCCTGATTCCAGACAAAGTCTCTCTGCCATCATTTTCTTCCTATACAGTTGTATGTGAGTTTGAGATTTCAACAGTTGTGCAGTTTTAATGAACCAGAATCATGGTGCAGGGGAAGCTGGGAGACTCTTATCTCACCAAATGAAATCTTAGCTCTTCCTTATAAGGGACAGGTGCTTTCACTCAGATGCAGAGAGCTAGCCCTCAGGTGTAGAGAGATATCTTTCAGATACAGAGAGCTTCCTTCACTCACGCTTTCTTTAGAACAAGATTTCCCAAACTGTGTTGTACATTGGAATCACCTGAGGGTCTCCTAAAACCACTGATGCTGGGCTTGGCTTCCACCCCACATATTCTAACTGAACTGCCCTTGGTGGGGGGGGGTTGCACCTGGCCATCAGGAGGTTTAAAGTTCCTCGTGATGCTAGCGCAAGGCAGAGTCGGAAGTTAGAAGGAGATGTAATTAGATGTTGACCCCCAACCATCCCAATGTGAAATCGAAGGAAGAAGAAAGCACAAGATGTCCACGAATAAGTAATTAATTTAAAGCCACAGAATTCCCATAAAAATATTCTATTCAGTTTTACTAAGTAGGAGTGACTACTCCGTGTATAGATAATAGAAGTCTACCTAAGAGGATATACAGGAAACTGTATTTGAATTAAAATAGAAAAAGGTGATATTTGCCCACCTGGTACTTCAAAATGTGTATTAATAATGCATTAAAGATGAATATTTTTACCCCACCCCCCATTTGCTTTTACTACTATAAATTGTACCTATATTAATCTTGGACATAGTGGTTAGCAGCTAAGTTGGAAAATTCTCATTCCAACACCTAAATGTGAATATTTTCCCAAACATTCGTCCTTGACCATTTTTTAAGTTTTTTGTTTGTTTGTTTCTTTGTTCATTTTTCATTTACAACCTAATATAAGCTTATGGCTTCAACTAAAACCACAGAACATGTGACCCCAGACCCAACTGCCCCCCAGGTCAAGGGCACACTGTGTTGCCACCTCAGCAGGTGAAGGTATTTCATCGCTAACCGAGCCCGTGCGAGGTCCGTATTATCCCACCGAACCTACTTCTTTCTCAGTGATTTCCCTTTCAGCTAATGACATTGCTGTTTTTCCAGTGACTCCGTTTTGAACACTGGCATTTCTTGGGGCTCCTGCCTCTTCTCTTCCTTCTATAATCCATCGGCTTCTTTCCATCCCCCTTCTCTGCAGCTTCTCCCATCTCGCTGGTATTTGCCCATCCGAGCCAGACATGGGTCTCACATTAAACTAGAATACACAACCGAGCTGCATGGACAGGAGCTGTTCCTAACCTTGAAGAAGACCAAAAAAAAAAAAAAAAAGTTATTGATACAGGCATTAATAAATGCAAAACTAAAAAAAAAAACATCAAATATTCAAAAATTCAATTCCTCCTGGGCTGATATATAAAGATGATTAAGACATGACTCTGGGAATAAAAGAAGAACTAGATGAACATAAAGATAAAAATAGTAATAAAATTAACAATAGGAAGAAGAACAAACAGGCCTGTGCTAAGAACTCTACGTGCATCTTTATGACAATCCTGTGAGTTAGGAATGATGAAATTAAGGTTCAGAGAATTTGAATTATCTGCTAAAGGTTACAAGGCTATGTGTCAAAGCAGGGGTTTATAAACAGGTCTTTCTTAGTATAGAAACTGCAGAGTAATCACCTAAGCGATGGGTAAGTCCATGCATGTGTTTACTAAGCACATGTCATATGAAAAGCTCTCAGCCAGATACAGCGATAGACAAATTTGTAATAAGTTCTCTGAGATTGTTAGTAAGGAAATAAAAGAATAAAGATTTTACTAACTGCCCTTCACAGATTATATAAAGATCCTTTGGAGTGGGACACAAACAGGTACTATTTCTGACAGAGAAGGAAAAGAAGATGGAGGTTATTTATTCATATTCTGGACCCAGTTTACTTACTCTCAGAAATACTTCAGTATGTGGCTGAGCATAGTTCATCTTTTTTTTTTTTTCAATTTTGTTTTGATGAGTCAGCAATAGTAGCAAAGGTCAAATCCTATTCCTAATTGGCACTTCCTGATGAAATTCTTCTCTTAAATATTAATTCAGGACACTGATTAGGAAGTTAGGGGTTGTCGTTGCAGTGAGTCACAGTTCACAGGGCCTTGATTCCATTACCTTTAAAAACAGAAAAGCAAAAGTGGCCGATCTATCCCGTTGCATGGCCACGCTGCTTGTTTGTGAACACAGCTTTCCCAGAAAATGATCCAAATTACAATAATAGTATAGAACATGCCATGGGTTCTAAAAAGAAAACTATAATTTACCTTATGATACAATGTTAATCTCAAAGCTGACCTTAGCAACCCACCCCACCCCATCTCCTCATTTTAACAATGAGAAACTGAGTCCACAGAAATGAAGTGACCAGCCCAGACTCCCGAGCTGGGCTGGTGTCTGTCCCAGCGCACAGGCCTTCTGATATTCAAATCATTGCTTTCTTCTTCTTTTTTTTTTTCCAGTGTACTTTTCTTTCTCCTGCTACAAAATTCATAAA
The DNA here is from genome assembly GCF_003009895.1 of Hyaena hyaena. Taxonomy (NCBI): domain Eukaryota; kingdom Metazoa; phylum Chordata; class Mammalia; order Carnivora; family Hyaenidae; genus Hyaena; species Hyaena hyaena. The sequence goes on along the minus strand of NW_024081089.1, from coordinate 539,672 downwards.
CATCTCCCACAGCACCTCAAGAGATGAGGTTAAACTAGCAGACAGGATTTTGGGATCCATGTTGGACCATGCCTGAAAAAATTGCTTTTCTGTAACTGGAACGGAGAACTATTTTCTGAAAGACAAGCAACGTGCAACAAGGGAAAAAGGGAATCTGTCTAAAAGGGCGCATTGGTGACTCTCAGCACCTACTCAGATCATTATCAGCCCCCTTCCAATGCTTTTGCTTGCGTATGACAGAAATCATGTTTAGCTTACTCAAATACTATTAGAGAAAGTCCTGGCAGGAATAGAAAATGCACAGTCTTATTCGAGAAGCAGGAGTAAAAACTGCATTTTTAGCAAAGGTAGAATTAGGATACCAAATGTCTTCTCAGACGCCATGTATTTTTATTTCAATTTCCCACCCATAAGAAAACAAAATCTGAATCAATATGGTCTGTGAAGCATTTTGAGGCTCCATTTATTCTTAGGCAACAAGCCTTCACTGCTGTTGTTTTCCTTTCCACATCTTCTCCATTATTTTTTTTAAGAAGAAAAAATTCTTTCCATTAGTTTGCACACTGTTAGGTAGTGGTCAGCTAGTAGGAGATTAAAATCTAAAACTGTAAGACAAGTCTGACATTTTTCCAACATTCTAGCTGGGAATGTGATATCTCTTTTCTTCCTCTCCATTGATTTCAGCAACTCAGATCTTAAGAATGCGAAAAGAAATCAATCCCTAAATCGTTTTAATTTCTGTGGTTGAATTCACAGAGCTGATGTTTAAAAAACCAAGGAAATATTTTGATGGTTCCCCGTGTATACCCATGCAAATATCATGTATATACATACGAATACACTAAATGGCGTATTGTTTCCTTTTTAATTATTAACCTTCTAATAAAAGTTACATTTTGGGTTTACATGTGTCAAAGTGCTTTCATGTGCAATATCCTGTAATTTAGAATCTCCTGTCAGCATTTCTGAGTCATTTTTCTCAGCCTCCAATCTGTCTTTCAACTAATCGGGTCTTTGTCTAACATGTGACTCATCTGCTCTCTGAATTCTTTCGTGGGCTTTCACTGTAAGTTAGGAAATAGTGTGGTATATGTGTTATGCCCTGTTTACCAACATTTTGATGCAATCAGATTAATTTAAATGCTGGGCTATTGTGAAAAGGGTGATATGAAAGTTTCCTATGTTTCCTTTTCTTGAGGTTTTCAGTATTTTGTAAATGGAAAATGTTATATAACAAAACAAAAAATTAATCCTTGATATTGCTTTTTGTATCGTTCGGGAAAGTTTCTCAGGCAAAAGTGTGCTCATATTTTGTTTGAAATATAATCCAGTCCTATGCAATTATGGGTCCCCACATTTATATTCCCTGATGAACACCTCAGCTGTGGAACTCCTAATGAAAATATGTTTTTTTTTTAATTTTGAAATTTTATTAATCTTTGCACCCTGTCTCTCCCACTGCTCCCATAATCACCTTCCTTTGAAAAGTGAGGATGGGCAGTTGACATACATTTTAGAAAACCTTGTGTTTTCTTAGCTCTGCTCAAGGCCTATGGTCTTTGAAGTGATTTTCAGTGGCCTCTTACTAGTGTAAAAGTTTGGTCTCCTGTTAAATTGCCACCTGGGCTAAAGAGACTAATCCATTAGGGTCGACAGCTCTAAGAAGGTGCCATGGCGCCCGGGGCAATCTCTTCAGTTTCAGTTATAGCAGCTGCTGGGAGATGAGTTTGGGAAGGTCCTTGTTACAGAAATTAGATGGATCAGGAAGTAAACAGAGGCGCCTTTCATCTGACCCAGCTCTGGGACCAGAGGGTGGGGTATGGGGGGAATTCCTCTTCTAATTACTTTTCGGGTCACTTCCCTGAGACTGATGTCAATGTCTGATACTCCTAATCTTAGGGGAAATTTTTGAAAAAGAAAAAGGAAGAAAAATTATAAGACATTGAAGCTGTCAAATTGTTTCTTCTGAAAATGTCTCTCTTCCTTGGATTAAGAGTACGGCCGCCCTCTCTGTGGCTTCTGCCCTTCCTCCATGGAGGGCCAGCTGTTAAGAGAGACATTGTGAATGTAACTCTCCTGACCTGAAAATTCCCTGAAATTTCAAGAGGGTCCCTCCTTTCTATATCAGTTTATTTATTTTAGATTTTTGTACTGAATGTCATTGCACTTGATGAGCTGGGGTGAAGTCTAACAGCTGTGTTCCATGTTGGTAACACCTTCCTGAGCTGACCTCTTGAAATTTCAGCCATGGTGAGCAGCCACCTGAATCCTTACTGAACAGAAAGTGAACTGTGTACAATCAAGTGTCTACTGATTGTGTCTACAAGGTTTAGGAAATCTAGAGGAAAGGAAAAACGTGTGGCCTTGGCTTGAGATAAAAGAGTAACTTAAGGATCAGTTTAGGCAGAGGATTCCCAATTTCCAATTTCTTATGTGCTCTAATATCAGTTATATGTTTACTGCTATGCCCTGGATTGTCTTTTTTATTATTTTTTAGGACAGAGATTCATTAACGTTTTTAACAACACAAAGAGTAAGTTATCTTTTCGTTCCATTTAAAAAAATCAAAATACTCTATTTCTATACAGCACACAGTTTCCTTAGAGGAAATGTAAAGGTCAAAGAGCAATAAAAAGGACACATTTTAATGTTCTCAAATGCAGTTTGATGATCATTTTTTTCTAAGCAAATGTACATATATGTTTCCAAGGTGGAATCACAAGTGCATGCTATATCAAAACTGCATTTTTACTTAGCAATAACAAGAACATTTAATGGTCAATAATATCCCATTTTGTGGATGCCTATGCCATAATATTGTGCATACTGATTACTGTGTAATTCCCTCAAAGGGAAAGATAAGCCACTTGCTATGGTTTGCTTGGATATAACTCACAAAGTAAAGATGATGGTGATGATTAAAAGTCCTTTCTTTGGTCATCTGCCTTTTAAAATATATATTTAATTAAATATTTCCCTTTTTCCTGTGACTTTTTCAGATATGAACCTTTTTGACATTTGACATGAATGAGATTTATTAGGAAGGGCAAAACACTGTGAACTAAGATAAATATCTACTTCCAATAGCGAAATGTCCTCAAAGATTATTTTTCTGTATCAATAGAATAGATCTCCTACTAGAGGCAACAGGATTGGTTACCAATTTTGTTTCTCTGTGGAAAGGATGAACCTTAAAAGTGAGATCTTACGCCTTGGGCAGTTTCGCTTTTGCAAATTAAAATTAAAAAAAAAAATTTAAATGCTGCCAAGATAGTCATCAAAAAATAAGTGGACAAATTGAGAAACTGTAGAATGTTTTCGTCCAAAATCCCTTGGAAGGCTAATGTCCGTTCAAGAAATTGACCACTATATTCTTTAAAGATCTATTTCTTATCAAATTCCACATAAGTGTTTTGCCAAATGTGTGAAACAATTTCTTCTAGTTTGGAGTCAATCTTCAGTCAATTCAAGAACTGCTCACAGCTGCCCGCCAGCCCCCACCTCAGATGTGAGCTTCAAGCTCCACGCTGTTACCTTGCAGACTGGAGATTGCAGTGACTTCTTTGGGTTCTTTTCATTTGCTAAAGAGATTCAAAGAACTCAGGAAAACACTTCCTTAGTGCTTACCAGTTAATTAAAGGATGCGATAAAAGACTTGAATCAACAGCCAGATGAAGGGGTGCAAAGGGCAAGGTATGGGGAAAAGGTGTGAAGCTTCCATGCTCTCTTTGAGTCCACCCCTCTCCCCATCTCCTCCATATTTACCAACCTAGAAGCTTTTTGAATCCAGTCTTTTTGGTTTCTTGGGAAGGCTTCATGGCACAGTCATGATTGACTGAGTCATTGGTCATTGGGTATTTCAATCTCCTCTCCCTCTCTCCTTTCTGGAGGTCAGGGTGTGAGGCTGAAAGTTCCAAATCTCTAATCACATGGTTGATCTTGCGGGCTACTAGCCTACTGCCCTTTGATAGGGTCCAAACTTCATCTTCATTAATATAACAAAAGACACCTTTATCACTCTCAATACTTAGGAAATCCCAAGGGTTTGGGGAGGTATTAGCCAGGAACCATGGAGGAAGACCAAATATACATGAAGAATATATGTATGAGATTGACCGATACATTTCTAATTAAGCACAGTATTACACTGAGTTACATAAGTGCTCAACTACAGACTACGCGCGCGCGCACACACACACACACACACAGATACACATAGATTCATACAGCTACACATACACAGACATATGTGAAGATACACACAAGCATAGTCACAAAAAACAGGCCTGAAAATCCCAAACAAACAATTTGGCAATGGTTACCTTTTGGGAATGGAAATTTTAAAGCTCTTTTATGTTTTTTTCTTTTGCTTACTTATATTTGGTATTCTTTGAAAGTTCAATTTTGGGGTGTGGTGAAAAGTACTTCATCTTAAGCACATTACCAATGCACATTTTAAAGTAGCTAATGGGGTAATATCACCTTTTTCTATTTTAATTTCCACCAGTGTAATAGAAATAATTGATAGGATCAGCGAGAGAAAATAGGCAATTACTTAATGGAGTAAATTGTTTTTCTTTATATTTGTGTAAGGCTGAGTTAAGATGGTATAGGGCATAATAAGGAAAACACGACAATCTTAATGAAAACTGATCACTCAGGGAAAGTTCATTTGTTATGAGATGCCATTAACTTCTCCCTTATGTAAGGCATGGAGTGTCTGGTATTGTCTCATTCTGGTTTTAGAGGGTAATCAATCTAGCTTTAAAAATGAGCCCTCACTGTATCATAAATAGGTTCCAAAAATATTCCCCAACTCAGAGAGGCAGGGTTGTAGATCTTAGGAGGAAATTGTCTCTCTATGGGTATACAGTTTAACAATACCCAGTCCACACTGGGTTCTTCTATATTGCTAATTTCCTTCACTGGTTGAAATGAGATTTGGTGTCAGCATTCTCGGAATTTAATAATGAATGAATATTGTTATTTTATTCCTGGAAAGATTATGCATTCACTTTAACAGAGAAACATTTATTCTCTTTGATTATGACGGTCCTCATCAATTTTACATTTCTCTCATAAGTGCTCATGATAAGGATAATGAAGTTGAGATGGGCAATTCATCAGTTTCTGATAAAGATTTGTTGAGGACTTCTATTATTCTAGAAACTCACCCTCATTTATCCAATGCAACACTAATATTAATCCCTTTCCTTGCCTTAAATTTTTCTTCCTCTTTTAAAGATTGATAAATGAGATAATGTACATAAAAGTGCTTCGTAAACTCTGAAGTGCTACACGAATGTAAGGTATTATTATTTAAAATTATGATGTATGCCTGGCATTAGGGTGGTGCTTTTTGTTTAATAATGATGTCTACTTCTTCTCAATTGCTTGGAGGATCAGCTGAAATGGCTCATTGATTGGTAAATTAATGCCACAGTCTTCCTTTTGTATAGGTTTCTGAAATGATCATTATTCCTGTCTTGAGGATATCATGTGATACAGAAAAGCTAGACACATGCCTTTTTAACATTTTATGACACTGCTCTGCCAAATGAAAGGCTACTACTTTTATTTTTTGTTCATTTTTTAAAAATGTTTATTTATTTTTGAGAGAGAGAAAGAGACAGAGTGTGAGCCGGGGAGGGAGAGAGAGAGAGGGAGACACAGAACTGGAAGCAGGCTCCAGGCTCTGAGCTGTCAGCACAGAGCCGGGTAAGGGGCTCAAACTCACGAACCAAACCGTGAGATCATGACCTGAGCCAAATTCGGACGCTCAACTGACTGAGCCACCCAGGCGCCCCAAGGGCATTACTTTTAGACATGCTTTGTACCCCTTGTATTCTAGGCCTCTTTTAATCCTTTTGACAGTGATGGGCATTGAAATGCTCAATGTATTCCTGTCACTGAAAGAAACTTTGTCTTATGGAGCCTGATCCCTAAGAGTATCTTGCTATTTTCTTTCTCTCTCTCTTTTTAAAATCAAAACATACATTAGTATGAAAAGAAAAGAAAGTCTCTTGGACTTGAGTTTTTCCATCCTCTAAATTGTTCTTCTCTTTGAGGCCCTTAGATAGTATAAATTGTGTATTCTAAAAATCTTCAGTAGTATCCCATGGAATCACCTTGAAAAAGGTCATTTCTACTCTCACTTTTGAAGTTTGTGTTGCCTATTTCTCTGCAAAAGTCATTCTCAGCCAGGCTTTTATAATCCGCATGTGTGTTCTGAGCCTTCACAATTGTACTAGTAATGTGAAATAATATTGGGACCAGGGTACTCACATGAATAATTTTTTGTGTTAGGACAATGTTTCTCAGACAGAACACTTTATACAATGGACCCCAGGAAGAGAAGAACAGTGGTGTTCAGTATGTTTGTATTAAGCAAGAGGTAAGATGCTTAGTTTTAGTCTAAAGAAAATCCAGTAGCAAAACAAGAGCCTGGTGTCTACTGAAAATTGTTGAAATGTTCCTGGTGAGTGTAACAGAGCAAGTTTAAGGCAGAAGTTCTATGTGAGACTATCACAGTTCTGAAAGAGTAAATAATTAAGTAAATGTAAGCCTTTTAAAGACACTTGATATGAGTTTGATTCTACTATAGCTTTTGTTTATTAAGTGTTGTGTTGAGGCTTTATAGTACTTGAGTTCTGCTAACTAGTATTTCAGCATTTGAGAGTGTGCCACAAATTCTTTTTTTTTTTTTTTAAATGTCTTATTTATTTCTAGGAGAGAGAGACAACGTGATCAGGGAAGGGTCAGAGAGAGAGGGAGTCACAGATTGAAACAGGCTCCAGGCTCTGAGCCGGCAGTCAGCACAGAGCCCGACGTGGGGCTCGAACCCACGAANCAGATTGAAACAGGCTCCAGGCTCTGAGCCGGCAGTCAGCACAGAGCCCGACGTGGGGCTCGAACCCACGAACTGCGAGATCATGACCTAAGTGAAAGTCGGACGCTTAACCGACTAAGCCACCCAGGCGCCCCGAGAGTGTGCCACAAATTCTAAAAGGTTAGGAACTACTACTCCACAGGATTAGCACCTTTATTCCCAGCCCACAAGAACATAGTAAAGGGAGAAGGTCTTGTTATGTAGTGATCCTATGGAATAGGCCAAGTAAAGCATTCTAATGAAATGTCACTTGTGACTGATTTTAGTCAGTGTCCGAAGACTTAACATCTTCTACAAGTAATTTATGTCAAAAGTCAAAAATCAAAGCCAATACTACCCACCAGCTCCTGAAAGTGTTTATTTTCCTGATGTGTTTAAATACTTGTCAAAGAACATTTGATTCATTCAGAGCCACTAAAAAATCGGGCACATTTTATATTTTCTTGGCCTATGTAATTCAGAGAGGAGGAAGGGAGAATTTTATTTTTGTGAAAAAGAAAGCAAGTTTATCTTCTTACTGATAGGGTTGTGGGAACATGTATAGTTTGAGATGTGGGGAGGGAAGAAATGGTATGGGACCACAGTGGGATGTTCCCGTTCAACCTGAAGAAAACGGTCAGCAACCTGGTTCAGGATTGCAGAACTGGATCGTGAATTTCAATGGAATTGCAGACCATAGATCTTGATGCACTAATATATAGGGATTTATTTTACGATATGTGGCATAAAGGTCACTGAGGAAATCTACCTCAAAATCTCAGTGACCTAACACTGTAAAAAGTATGTTCTGCTCATGTTATTTACAATGTGGTGTTCTCGTTAGGTGACCTTTCTCATATTCCATTTGCCACCCTGGCTTTTTCTATCTTGTGGCTTTGTCACCGTGGGACCTCAGAGTTCTTTGCTGGATACTCTGCAGCCAGCTGACAGGTGGAGGAAGAGAACAAGTCTGAAGAATAGTAAAAGGTATTCTTAGTGGTCCTATCTACATTGAGTTCATTCTATTGGCCAACCTTGGTGACATGGCCACATATAGAAGCCATGTCTATATGGCTTGGGTACCAGAAAATGTACAACCTAGTTCACATCAACAACTTAACACTAAAAAGCAGAATTTCTCCCTTGCAGATAGCCAGCCACCTCTACCTCAGCAAAGCTCTTTGGTTTTCCCACAGCAGCACTTAACAGCCCAAGGGTCAGTGAAAAATGTGTCTAGTTGATTCCATTTGTATTTAAAGTTTTTTCTAAGAGAGTATGGTGGAAGAGCAGTGGCAACAAGAAAGAAGTTCAACTAATAATAACCGAGTCCCAAGGCATTAAGGGGAAAAATGAATCCTTGAAAAGTAAATATATTTGGAGAAAAAGGCATTTACACTGAGGTTGGAAAAATATAGTCAGGGAGGTATACAGCTGGAATGATTTGATTAGATTTAGATTAGATTGAGAGTTGGAACAGTGAAACCTGGGGGAGAGGCCTCAGGAGTTAGTAGTAAAAGGAGAATGGAAAGATATGGTAGTTGAAGACTCAAAGAGGACTGTGAGGTTAGGGTGTTAGGTAATGCATGTGAATTTTATTCCCAGGATAGGAAGATTAATAATACAAGTGTTCTCTATTTATTCTTCATACCCCCAATCTTTCCCTTTGTTCTTCCCTTTGTGGCTGTGGCATTCTGCCCATGAGTCGATTCCGGGCTGGGCTACATTATTAGTTTTGGCCAATGAGTGTTAGGAAATATGACACAAGCAGAAGTTGGAAAAGAACTTGTGGTCTACACTTTCCCTTTCATCTACCTCTGCCTGTATCCTGAAAATACACTTAGGGGACTTGCTGGTTGATGAGATATTCTCAGCAGAGCTAAGTAGCCCTGTTTGAACCTGCTGAGGTCATTGGAGACCAGCCAATAGCATGAAGAACTTGATGAAGGTCAATGGAGGAGTTTAGCCTACCCCACTGGCTCCAGATGAGTGAAGAATAAATTCTTTTTATTTTTATTTTTATTTATTTCTAGGAGAGAGAGAGAGACAGTGTGAGCAGGGGAGGGTCAGAGAGAGAGGGAGTCACAGACTGAAACAGGCTCCAGGCTCTGAGCTGGCAGTCAGCACAGAGCCCGACGCGGGGCTCGAACCCACGAACCACGAGATCATGACCCAAGCGAAAGTCAGATGCTTAACCGACTAAGCCACCCAGGCGCCCCATTGAAGAATAAATTCTTATTTTTACATGGCATTGAAGTGTTGCAACTGTGGTACACATAATGATAGCACTAAATAACTTCTACAAGACAGCTGCCAAAAAGGGGCTCCACAGAGAATGTGAGATAGTGACATGGAAACCCAAGTGGATGGCAACACCTTTTCAAATGCTTGCTGCAAACAATATCCACTGAACTTCTTGGCCAGATTAATTGAAACCATCTCTGGCTTCAACCAGCTCAGTCCTAGGCTTACCTCACATTTTTATATCTATACTTGTTAATGTCAGTGACTTTTGTTGTTGCGGTCATGCACTTTAATTAAACATCAAGCAAACACAAGATGCACCAAACACGTAACGGCTAGTGACCCATTCTGAATGCTTGGAATGTCATTGACATCCTGTATTTCTCTCTTAGAAGAATGGGGCTTTGTAATCTTTGATATTTTAGTCTAAGACTTTGTTTTCAAAATCAAAGACTTATGGGGGTTATCTCTGAGAGATAAACAAAGGATGTCAATTTATTCTAAAACATGTTGTCTAGATTTTGACCATGTTTTAAGCATTTTTTCAATAAATGTATTTGTTTAGTTAACAGTTGCATTGAGGTGAAATTAACATGCCAACAAATGGACCCATTGTAAGTGTTCAATTGAATGATTCCTAACAAATTTAGAAAGTCATGCAACCATTATCACATCTAGTTTTAGAAAATTTCTATCACCCTAAAAAGTTCGCCTATGCCCTGTCAGTCAATCTTTGCACCCCCACCCAAAGCCCTGGCCACTCCTTATCTGGTTTTTGTCACTACAATTTTGAGTTTTCTGGACATTTCACACAAAGGGAATCATGCAATATGCACGCTTTTGCATCTGGTTTCTTTAATTTAGCATAATGTTTTTGAGGTTCATCCATGTGTTAACTTGTAATATAATTGTGATATATTGAATTTTCATTTTCATTGAGTGCAAAATACATTTTAATTTATCTTTTAGTTTCTTCTTTGATGTATAAATTATTTAGAAGTTCATTGTCTAATTTCTAAGTACTTAAGGGTTTCTCAAATTTCTTTCTGTCGTTCATTTCCAATTTTGTTTCATGGTGGTTGGAGAACATATTTTGAATAATTTTAATTCATTTTAAATTTTTTGAGAGCTGCTTTACAACATTTGATCTAGCTTAGAGACTATTCTGTGTGTGTTGAAAAAAAAAGAAAAAAGAAAAAGGAAAAGAAAAGAAAAGAGTGTTCTGTTATTACTGAGTATAATGTTCTATAAATGTCAGTTAGATCATGGCAGTTGATAGTGATGTTTAATTGTGCCACTTTCTGTCTAGTTCTTTCAGATATTAAGAGTTGGATATTGAACTCTGATGCCAGTGGTTACATTGTTGACTTCACCTTTCTTTCCTGTCAGTTTTTGCTTCATGTATTTTGGATGCTTTTCTTTTAGGTGTATATATGTTTATGAATATTAATTATTCCTGACATATTGAAACATTTGTCACTATAATATGTCCCTACCTCCAGTGATAATTTTTATCTTAGAGTCCATTGTTTTTTCTGGTATTAATATAGACATTTCCTGCTCTCTTATAGCTACAATTTGCATACTATGTATTTTTTTGGTCCATTTACAATCAACCTATTTGTGTACTTGATTGAAATGTATTTCTCTTGTAGAGTGTTGGATCTTGATTTTTTTTTGATAATTTTACAACCTCTGCCTTTTATTTAAAGTGCTTTGTTCATTTACATTTAGTGTGATTATGTTTTTAAAGCTTATTTATTTATTTTTAGAAAGAGATGGGGGAGGGGCAGAGAGATGGAGAGAGAATTCCAGACAGGCTCCACACTGTCAGCACAGAGCCTGATGTGGGCCTCCATGGAGGGCTTGAACTCCTGAACCATGAGATCATGACCTGAGCTGAAGTCAGTTGCTTACCCAGCTGAGTCACCCAGCTGCCCTGATCTTTGATGTGATTATTGATATAGTTAGTATTGTTGGCTAATTAGTATGTATTTTCTATTAGTCCAAATTCTGTTTCTCTTATACTGCCTTTTTAAATGTTAAAATGTATTTTTTTGACAATTTAATTTCCTGTGAAATTTTTTTAGTTATTTTTATAGTGGTTGCCATAGGGATTATAATATGCCTTTTTAATTTTTTAAAATATTTTATATATTAAATGTTTATATTTTATTTTGAGACAGAGAGAGAGAAAGTCAGGGAGGGGAAGAGAGAGAGGGAGAGAGAATCACAAACAGGCTCCATGCTGTCAGCACAGAGCCCAATGCAGGGCTCAATCTCACATTTTGAGAGGTCATGACATTAGCTGAAATCCAGAGTCAGACGCTTAACCAACTGAGCCACCCAGGCGCTCCACCTTTTAACTTTTTTATACTCTAGGTTAATAATGACCTAATTCCAGTAAAATGCAGCAACTTCACTCCAGTATAACTCTTTTCTTTCCCATTTCTTACAGCTCTGATTACAACACATATTACATGTATCGATGTCATAAAATCATAAAAGTAGCACCATAATTATTGTTTATGACTTTAAAAGAAATTTAAAAATTTTTTAAATGTTTTATTTATTTCTGAGAGAGGGAGAGAGACAGTGTGAGCAGGGGAGGGTCAGAGAGAGAGGGAGACACAGAATCTGAAGCAGGCTGCAGGCTCTGAGCTGGCTGTCAGCACAGAGCCGGACGTGGGGCTCAAACCCACGAAATGTGAGATCATGACCTGAGCCAAAGTCGGACGCTTAACGACTAAGCCACCCAGGTGCCCCTAAAAGAAATTTTTAAGTGAACAAGGTAGTTACGTATTCTTTTATATTTACCTACATATTTTCCATGCCCTACGCTTTTTACGACTTCCCCTTGTTTCAAGGGGAAGTGATTTGATGTGATTCTTTTTCACTCTGTAGGACTTTCTTCAGTAGTCCTTCTAGAGTAATTTGCTATTGATCAATTCTCTCCACTACAGTTTATCTGGAAACACCTTTATTTTCCCTTCATTTATGAATGACAGTTTTACTTGCCATAGACTTTTTAGTTGACAAGTCTGTTTTTGTTTCGATTTGTTTTCAGGACTTCAGTTTTGCCATTCCACTACCTTCAGGCCTCTGTTGTTTTTGATAAAAAGTCAACTTTTAATTGTAGTGTCATCCTCCTAAGATTTTCTCTTTCTCTTGGTCTTTCAACAGTTTAACCATGATGTGGTGGGTGTGGGTCTCTTTGAATTTATCCTGTTTGGTTATTGAGCTTTTTGAAGTTGTATAGTCATTTTTTCACCCAATTTTGGAAATCATAAGTGTTTATTCTTTCAATACATTTTCCTTCTCCTTTCTCTCTTTCCATGGTAGGCTGGTAATTGTCCCATAAGTCTGATCCTCTGTTCATTTTTCTTCAATCTTTTTCCTCTCTGGTTCTCAGTCTGGATAATTTCTATTGTTCTGTCTTTAGGCTCACTTATTCTTGCTTCTGGCATGTCAAATCTGCCATTCGGCTCATGTCAATTTTTCATTTCAGTTATTTACTTTTCAATCCCATAATTTCCACATAGTCCTTTCCAGAGCTCTGATTTTTATTATGACCCCTACTTGTTGATTCATGCATTTTGAACATGCACATATGTCACATGGCTCATTTGAAGACTTCTCTGCTAAAACCAATATCTTTATCCACTCTTAGAAAGTTTTAGTTCTTGTTTTTCCTGTGTTTTAGTTCATGTGTAGCCCACACTTTTCTGTTGTTTGGATGTTCTATAATTTTTGGCTGAAAACACTGAAATATTAGGTAATTTATTATGGCAATTCTGAGTTCTGATGATTTTCACATGTGAGTTGTTATTCTCTCTGTTTTGTTTTGTTTTGTTTTAAACTTGCTGTGTCTGTGGAATTATTCTCCCCTACAGTGTCTTATTCAGTTTTTTTTTTCTTATTATTTTTATGGTTTCATCTTATATCCTAAGGATCACACCTGTGCCTGCATAGTTTAGTGGTTAGGCAATTGTTGAGCCAGATTTTGTGATCAAATACTTCTCTTCAGTCAGGCTTGCATCCTTTCAGCTTGGTGTGTGATTTAGAGAGTGCATTTAATGTCATACATCTCCTCGTGAGCCACACACATGTAGAGGATTTACATAGTTACTCTACGGCTCTCTGATGTGTGAGACATCCTGGTTATAGGCCTGACTAGTATATCATTCTGTTGTTCACACCAGCGAAACCCCACCTTCTCGATTATCCTTCTTGTTTCCTACTGAGTTTGCTGCTTTTATTGACAATGCCCCAGTGTAGGAATTTTGCCATACACCAAATCAGATCAGCATCTTAGAGTAATAAAGCTGTTCAATTTTACAACCAATCCTTCCTTCATAGCACTACAAACTTAACTGACCTGGGGGAAGGAGAAAATGGGACACCCTTTGGCCAAGAATCCCCTCCAGTTTGTATCTGTAGCTCACGGGTTTTTCATGAACAAATATGTCTCTATTTGTTGTTGACTATGGGTCATTTTCCAGAGCTGTGAAGTGGTTGTTTCTGATAATATTGTCCAATTTCAGATTTGTTTAGGGTGGATGGGGAATAGCCAACATATCATCACACTAGAAGTCCTTGGGCTTGTCCACATTTAAAGACATACTGATCTGGAAACTTCTATATGGAAAACATTATATATTTGCTAGTTAGAACACTCAGTGTGAAGCCTATCTGAGATTTGACTTTATACCCCTTCTCTGCTTGTAATCAAATAATAGGACAATTACTTTGTATGTTTGAAATGACCAACCACTAGGTAATGATTTGAGTGAGAGTCTTCTAGTGCTGCAATGACTATAGAACAGATTGTCTATGTATCTTAATAATGTCAAGGTGGTCTGGACTCTGTAGGTATTTAAGTCAGATCACTATTAATCAAAAAACAGCTCTTTGGTTTTTTTGTTTCCTTTTTTTTTATTTTTTTATTTTTTATTTTGATGCTCCCTGGGAGAAAGATACTGGGCCATCACTGTCCTTCCAGCAATGACCAAAAAATGGAGGTATGAATGGAGTACATCTTTCAAATTCCTATAGCATTCCTGCTAGAAAAATATCCCTGTGACTAAAAGCTATAGCTCTGCTCTTGGGCACATGGCAGGTGATTAGGACCATTATTTCAGAATCTACTAATGGTAAAGAAGGAAATACCTCAAACAGAAAGTTCTGGACCAAATCTCTTAGCAGCCCTATTGGTGTTAAAATTGGTGTGTGAGTGTGTGTGTGTACAGTGTGTGTGTGTGTGTGTGTGTTTTAAAGGCTGTGAATGGAGAGAAGCTTGTGACTGAGAATCGTGAAACATTTGAATAGCAGAGCCTCACAAGAGGCTTCTTCCTCTCACAGGGATGAGGAGATATTACCTTTTGACCTTATGGTAGTGAAAGGTTGGGCTTGTGAGAACCAGCAGCCTCCTAGTCAAAGGACTGACTGCAAGTTTTCTGAATTCCTTTAAGCCAGAGGAGGAGAACACTTATAGGAAGAAACAGAAGAACAGAACTGCTTGCTGACAGATGGTGGCTCTAGAGGACATTGTTGGACATGATAGAGCAGGGAAGATTAGCAGAAACACTGGAGGAGAGGGGAGACTTTTCCAAACAATATAACCTGAGGGTCTGACATTTGGGAATGAGGGTTAAACTACAACAACAACAACAAAATTTCTCTTATCCAAAAACAGGGCCACACTGGGGCGCCTGGGTGGCTTAGTCGGTTGAGCGTCCGACTTTCGCTTAGGTAATGATCTCGCGGTTCGTGGGTTCGAGCCCCACGTCGGGCTCTGTGCTGACTGCCAGCTCGGAGCCTGGAGCCTGTTTCAGTCTGTGACTCCCTCTCTCTCTGACCCTCCACTGCTCACGCTGTCTCTCTGTCTCTCCTAGAAATAAAAAAAAAAAAAAACATTAAAAAAAAACAAAAACAGGGCCACACAATCACAAGGAGAAGAAAAAAAAAGCTGCAGTATTTACTTAAATACAACGTGTACCTTTAAGGGAACCAGCAGATAACTACAAATTAGTAACTAACCTCGTCATCATTATCATCACATTCTTATTATATTAGGTGAATCATTGTTTTGGAGTATTAAAAAAACCCAGTGTGACTAACAAAGTTTACTTTCACATTTTGATATATATTGTTAATGTGGCAACACAAATGTACACCTGGAGAGGCTTTCTTCTAAGGTGATGCCTCTCTACCACCTGTCTAACAATTCATTGTAGCCCTGGGGCATTTTTTGGAGTCAGCTATTTGTAGTAAAAGGGAACTAATGAATAGTGAAAATGCCACTAAAAAAAAAAAAAATTAGAGTGCCTTTATCAGAAGGCACAGATGTTAACTTATCAGATGCAAGGAAAAGAAACTCTTGCTAATTGGATCCTATTCTCTCTCTGTCAGTTTCATTTAAGGAGACATTTAAATGTACACAGCTGGAATTTGGAAGTTCTCCTTAAACAAGACTACATAAAACCAAGCTGGTTTAGAGTACTTCTGTGTCTACTTCCTGTGTCATTTTTCCCCCTAGCTTGGCTCATCTTGGCATGAAGGTGTTACAATCATTGGAGTAAATTATTAAGCAAACAAGAAAAGTTTCCAAAAGATAGGAAGGCATAGGGTATTGACATCAAGAACTTAAGTTGTTCAATTTCCTGGCACAAACTGACTTACACTAGGCAAGGCGTATTTCCAAGCCAATCTCTCTTTGCAACCGATTTTAAGAGAACCCCAAGACTTCAGAGTGGAAAGTGATCCCAGGTACTATTTAGTGCATCCATTCTTTTCATAAGCAAGAAAGTTGAAGCTCAGACAAGTGAAATGGCCACAAAAAATCAAAGAGTTATATCCATGACAGGTCCTCACCAGGATCAAGCCTCCCTGAGTCTCGGGTTAGTGCTGCCTTTACTACACCATCTTTCCTCATTCTCAAATCACATGAAATTAAGATGTTATTGATTCTGATACAAATTCTAGTATGTGTGTAAGAGGTGGTCCCCACACCAGTGAACAACTCTTCAACATGACTGGGTGTCCTGGAATTCAATCCTGACACTATCTGTCTACCTGGAGTTAGCATCAGATCCCACAGGGTAAGGACTCAGTCCCACAAAGCTTAAACAAAACACAACAAAGCTTAATATTGGCCTTTAAATAAAAGAAGTGTAAAATTCTACATGTAGTTCAAGTGCATGCTGTATACTTCTGTATCTCTATGCTGGTGTGAAAGATGAAAAAAAATCAAATAAACAAGACAAGTTTTTCCAGATGGAAACAAACAAATTGTTAGAATCCTCCATTCAGTCACACGCAGATTACCTGAAGTGACTTTGTTACTCTGTTCCCCTAAATCAAAGAATTTATGGTGACCCCAGCCTGCTAACTTTACTGCATACTCAATATTCCATATATCATTCTTGATCTTTCAGTGACTCAGGTACACAGTGGCAGGCGGTTTTTCAGAGTATTTCGTGGCCCTTCTACAACTTAGTTCAAGTATTCCTTGGCAAACTCTTATTTTCCTGCTACGGCCACACACACAGAATATCAACTTCTTGTGAGGGGGGCCACCTGGGAGGCTCAATCAGTTTAGTGTCTGACTCTTGATTTCAGCTCAGGCCATGGTCCAGGGTCGTGGGATCAAGCCCCCATGGGACTCTGTTCTGATCATGGAGGCTGCCTGGGATTTTCTCTCTCCTCTTCCCTTCATGCATTCTCTCTCTCTCTCTCTCCAAAATTTAAAAAACAAAAAACAAAAAACAAAAAACACTTCCTGAGAGGAGTTTAACCTAGCACAGTGCCTACCAAAATATCTGACCCATGTAAGCTGCTATCTCCTCCCCTGGATTCATGTTCTCCAATTTGCATGTTCATTTTGTGATTTAAAAAATACTGTGTTCACCAGATGTGGTATTCACATGTTCATTTTTTTGGACAATAATCAAAAACCCCTTATTCTTGTTTAATTATCTTTTATTTTATTTTTAAAATTATTTTTGGGTAAAACCAGGACCTTATCAAAATTTTGCTAGGAAACACTTTGAAGTTAAAAGCTAACACTCCTAGTGTAAAAAGAAAAATTGACTCCAACAATAAAGAACTTTTGAGAACTCTACTCCCATGTCTTTTAAGAGCTGGTGATATGGTAAATACTAAATAGCTAGAACTGTGACAGAATCCTCAGGAGTCAGCCTTCTGGAATAACCTCAGTGATGATACACAGCCAACCAATGGAAATAACTCTTCTCCCACATCTCTAGAGATCAAAATGTGTACCTGGCTCAGTACCTGGCCAAACACATCTGGAAATGCAAAATGGCAGACTCAGGGGCTTCACTATGGTTCTGAAAACAGTGGCCGCTGAGGGTGATGGGTTCCGCGTCCAGTGCAGAGAAATTGGCTCTCCTAACCAGGTAGGACTGCAGATTGAACCGAATCTCCATAGGTGAACACAAAGCCACCCTCCTCCAGCGTTCAGAACAACTAGACAAACATTCTAGAGCCGGTTTCCATTAAGACACATTTAAAACCAGTAAGCGTACATTTTAGGTAAATGTTATGGTTTTATATGCAATAGAAAAATAAACGAATGAGGCTGAGCACCAGGGACGGCATTTATAGTGAACAAGACTCACTAGAACCTCCGAGCTGTCTGTTCAAGGGGTCCCTGTGGGGCGAAGGAGAAGGAGGCCTGAGAAGGTAGGTTTGGGAGAGCTTTGTATTTCTCAGAGGTCTCTGAGTAGGACAGCTTAGGGGTCACTGAAGCGAATGACCTATCTTATAAATTAGACTTCAACCAGCATAAATGCTGCTGAAATCATGGACCAATTGTTTTGGTAGCCTGTCGGAAATCATTTCTGACCTGAAAAGAGGCCAGCGGCGTGGTGTGATCTCCAGGCCCTCAGCTCTCACGCTGCGGGAGAAACAGAGCAACGCAGGAGAAAATTCTTATCACAGAAGCTCGGCAACCAGATCTTAAGGCCCAGCAGTGCCAGTCGCTCTGCTTACCCCCTCCCTCCCTCCTCTCCCCTCTCTGCTCCCTTCTCTGTCCTCCCTCAGTGAGTATAGAATTCAGTCTTTTATAGAATCAGAATGAGTTGATATAAGCAATAGGAACAAAAAACAACATCAAAAGAAATTACACCGCCATCAAACTATCTCATAATATCATTAGTGACCTAAATTAAAGCAAGGTAATTGCCCCAACACACAACAAGCAGCCACGAAGAATATTAACAACACTGGAAGCACATTTCCACACTCTGCCAGGAGCCAGGCTCAACACCAGTCCTGCAATTTTTGTGCAGATCCACTGACAAGGCTTTTCTCTCGAGTTTTGAAAAATAAAACCAATGAAACTCACCTGTCTGTTTTGTTTTGTTTTGTTTTCTGGCTCTTGTTTTTAGGATCCTTCTTGTTAAAGTAACAGAAGCAGTAATGGGACCCTTGAAAGGTTGGCTGCGTTTTGAGTAGGTCACTGTCATAGAAAGTACTATAAATGCTAAATTAGCCATGGCTGTTGTGAGAGAGCCAAACTGACGTGCTTGCGGACATATAGGTCAGCAGCATATTGGCTGTGCTTCACTTAATTTTCTGTAATAAGTTGGGTAAGTCATTTAACCTCCATTTTTTAACCTTCTAAAAATACCCATTTTAACATTTGTGTTTTATATCAGCAACTTGTGGGTGTCCTAAGGTTAAAAATAGGTGAACACTGGGGCGCCTGGGTGGCTCAGTGAGTTGAACATCAGACTCTTGGTTTCGGCTCAGGTCATGGTCCCAGGGTTGTGACATGGAGCCTGCATAACATTCTCTCTTTCTCTCTCTCTCTCTCACTCTCTCTCTCTCTTCCTCTGCCCCTTCCCTGCTCACACACACACACACACACACACACACTCTCTCTCTCTCTCTAAAAATAAATGAACATTGAAATGAATCTATTTTTCTCCTTCATACCTTCCTAGAGTCAAATTTGAATTGAATAAATTGGAATAAAATGATCAGCGGTAATTCTATGGATTGGAATAAACTGGCTCCATCAGTACCATAGGAGACGTCCTCATGCATTTCATCTGGTGGGATTACAGCTTGAAGCTGAGGGTCCCTCTTAACAAACCCAGCAGGACTTTGAGCCGCTATTTAAGTTACACGCAGCTATATAGCCCCACATCAGTTCTGCCTATGAAGACAGTGAAGACAGGGTGTAATAAAGGTCTGTAAGGAAATTAACAATTTTTATTTCTTATGCTTTTCATTTTTTAAACTCTTATGTTTACTTATTTTTGAGAGAGAGAGCATGAGCAGGGGGTGTAAAGAAGGAACAGAGAGAGAGAGAGAGAGAGAGAGAGAGAGCATTCCAAGCAGCTCAGCACAGAGCCTGATGTGGGGCTCGAACTCACAAACCATGAGATCATGATCTGAACCAAAACCAAGAGTTGGACGCTTAACCTCCTAAGCCACCCAGGCGCCCCTCTTAGGCTTTTCAGTTGAAAGCAAATGTTTCCATGTTCCTCACTCACTGCAATTTTATTCTTCTGCTTCCTCAGGAGCCTTAAACAAATAGGGCATGTCCAACAGGCCACTGCCTATCTTGTTCTCACTGATGCTTAACGGACAACCAAATAGGGTCTTTGACCAGGGGATGCATGTGGGCAGACCGCTGAGCTCCTTCAGAACAGTCAAGATCTAGAAACTTCCACAACCTAGAGTAATAGCATAATGCTTGACAAATCAAAACGACCCATAATTCTTTTGTGGAGTGAAAACTCGCAACCTACCCTACACCCACACCTGTGTTATGTTGTCTTCATTTTAGTTCATTCCATTGAAAATAAAACTTCATATTATTTCGGGATGTCTGGTGCTGACTTTTATTCTCCTCTGGTACCTTTTTGTAGTCATTATTCCACATCCCCCCAATAAACAGCTTTGGTGATTCTGAAGACAGACGTGATTGAGTGAAAAGGGCCCTAAACAGGATGCCTAGACACTACTGTGTGGCCTTGGGGAGTTAGAAAGAAAGACTGGCTTTCTATATCTTTATTTCGAAAATGGAAATACCAACTTCTACACAGGATTGACAGGCAGGTTAAAGAGATAAAACATGCGCTTTGCATCATTCTTAATGACTATTAGCTAAATATTAATTATATGTAGATATAACTAATATACACTATTGATGGCAACATGAAAAGTAGAGTTCATTGTAGAGATCATATAGCCCGCCAGCCTCAGTTTACACATTAGAAAATGGCCTCAAAAGATTCAATAAATTTCCGAAGTCTATACAACAAATTCGTAATAGACAACAAGCCATGGCACCTGACCTTGAATCACTGCTTCTTTCCATTGTCTCATTACCAGATTACTGTCTGAGTGTCAGATTCATTTTAATGTAGCAAAATCTCAATTCCAATGTAGAATCTGTATCTTTACTGTACTGGATAGTGACTTGTCTCTAGGAAGTGACCAATATATTTTGTTTTTTAAAGTCAGTGAATAAATAGAATCTTTAAATGAACAACTAGAGAAGTCGTTCCAACTTGGGAGCATCACCTGAAATCCCCAGATATCTTTGCAAGTTCAAGTTCAAGTCTTTCACAACTTGAGAGAGAAGGTACTACTTAGGGCATCTAATGGATAAAGGCCAGAGATGCTGTTCACACCCCATAATGCAAGGACAGTATTCTGCAGTAAAGAATTATCCTGTCCAGGGGTGACTGGGTGGCTCAGTCTGCTAAGCATCTGACTTGATTTTGTCTCAGGTTATGATCTCAGAATCATGAGATCGAGCCCTGCGTCAGTCTCTGTGCTGAGCATGGAGTCTGCTTGGGATTCTCTGACTCTTCCCGTCTCTGTTGCCTCTCTCCTACTTGTGCTCTCTCTCTCTCTCCAAAATAAACATTTAAAAATTATCATGTCCATATTATCAATATTGTGGTGGGAGAGAAAGCCTGAACTAGATCCACATTCAAGATTCCCAAGTTATTTCTCTTCTACTTATAAAAGTAATTTATTCTAGGTCACGTGGGTGGGTCAGTTGGTTAAGGCTCCTACTCTTGATTTTGGCTCAGGTCATGATCTCACAGTCTTGTGAGTTTCAGCCCCACATAGTCTCTGCTCTGACAATATGGAGCCTGCCTGCGATTCTTCCTCTCTCTCTGCCCCTCCCCTGCTCACACTCTTTCTGTCTCTCGCAAAATAAATAAACTTTAAAAAATACATATAAATATAAACATACACAAATATATACATGTAAATAATGCATTCTTACAAATTTTACCTTCACAATCATTTTGAATTCATTTTCTCTAAATGGTATATAAAGTCAGTAGTTTCAAGTGTAAATAAATAAAAATTGGTAAAAATAATTTGGTTGTATTTCCTTCTTTTTGATTACTTGACATTACTTGGTTCAAGTTAAGGAAAAGGAGGTCCAGAGAAGAACTTTCTTTGAAAACTGGGGTATATTTTTTAATCTAGTCATTCTCAAAAGTTAGTGAGGGGGCCCTGGATAGCTCAGTTGGTTAAGCGTCTAGCTCTTGATTTTGGTTCTGATCATGATCTCAAGGTCATGAGATCAAGCCATGTGTCAGGCTTCACGCCCCAGATGTGGAACCTGCTGAAGAGTCTCTCTCTCTCCCTCTGCCCTTCCTTTTCTTTCTTACTTGTGCTCTCTTGCTCTCTCTCTTTCTCAAAATAAATAAATAAATAAATAAATAACTAAATAAATAAATAAAATGGTGGGAGGGCTGAATGGCTCTGTGGATTAAGCATCTGATTTTTAATTTTCGCTCAGGTCATGATCTCACGGTTCGTGAGTTCATGCTGCACAGGTAGCTTCATGCCAACAGTACAGAGCCTGCTTGGGATTCTCTCTCTCTCTCTCTCTCTCTCTCTCTCCCCCTCTCCCTCTTCCTCTCCCTCTCTCCCTCCCTCTCCCTCTCCCTCTCTCCCTCCCTCTCCCTCTCCCTCTCTCCCTGCCTCTCTCCCTCTCAAAATAAATAAATAAACTTAAAAAAAAGAGCTAATGAGCACCAGAAACACCTGGAAGTCTTGTTTAAATGCTATTGCTGGCTCTACTCCCAGAGTTTCTGATTCTGGCAGTCTGATATAGGGATGGAGGATTTGTATTTCTAGTCAACTCTGAGATGATGCTTTGACCGGTTGGGGGTGTCACTATGAGACTCACTGTGTTAATATCCTAATCTCACTGTTAGGTTGGGTGTGTGTTCTGTTTTGTTTTAAATCCCCTCTGCTTTGTTTAGAATGCAATGAGCAAGCCAATAGCCATTTGGTTTTGATGACAACATTTCAGTGGATCAAACTGGAGCCAAAAATCAACCTAAAAATTCTGTTCTTTAGGCTGTTTTGTTTAGCATGCCAGCACATATTAATAAAGTCTTCTGGGAATGCCGTAGATATCTGGAGATGACATTCCTCCTGCACTCTATCACCTTTCTTGTGTCTAAAATGTGTTACCATTGATTCAATGACATGTTAGACACTTAGACAACTGCCAGTCTGATGTTAACAGAGTTAACTATGAAAGAAACATCCGTGTAGGTTCTGTTTATTACTTTTGCAATTAGATTTGCATACCATTGACGCCTATACCCAAGCGTGCATTTGTGTTCCAGAAATGGTGAGACAACAATGAGGCCAGATCTATGGCAAGTTCCCACAGAGCCTACTTTTCCCTCTCTTGCTTACATGTGTTTTCCTACCCCGTGAATTGGATGAAAACCGGGAAAAACAAGAGTAGGAATAACAGTGCTTACTCTAGCTGGAAATTTCTAGTCCACAACAGCAGGCCTGGGTTTGATTACATCTAGTAATCAAGCTGTGTACAGTATGACTTGACTTAATGTCTCAGGAAATGTTTGTCCATGCCTTGGAAAGCTTGATTCTGAAGATTGTACAATCCATGGACTTGGACAAGATGTCACAGTCCATCATGTTTTATTATTATTATTATTATTATTATTATATTACTATTTTGGGGATAGAAAAAACTCTTTAGGATAAGTGCACAGTTGGTTAATAATTGGGCAATATTAGATTTCTAGGCATGGGATAGAGGAAAGTATTTTAAAAGGAAAGCAACATCTTAATGCTGCCGAATTAAGTGAGACAGCAGTGAGTTCTGTTATATGTCAATTATAAAGTCCAGCTGAAATTAACTTCGCATTTCAAAAGACAGTAAATTAGATGTCTGTGGATTTTACTCAGTTTATACCTTTTTAGCTATATGCATATACCTACAATACATGGGCCTTGAATTCTGTGAGAGAGGAGGGTATATGTTTCATTACTTTGTTATGATTTAGGGGTCCAGAGAAATGACTGGTTTGTGCTAAGCACTTTCAAGCTCATATTAGTACAATTCCTAATTGTTATGCCCAGCAGACATCTGTTTCAGAAGTCTGGGAATAATAGCACCTGGGTGGCTCAGTTGGTTGAGTGTCCGACTTCAGCTCAGGTCATGATCTCACAGTTCATGGGTTCAAGCCCTGCTCAAAGCCTGGAGCCTGCTTCAGATTCTGTCTACCTCTTTCTCCCTCTCTGCCCCTCCCCCACTCATGCTGTATCTCTCTCTCTCTCTCTCTCTCCCTCAAAAGTAAACAAATGTTAAGGAAAAAAAAGAGGAGTCAGGGAATACTTCACTGTGTGCATGCACACACACATTGTTATCTGTTACAATATACAACCAGGAATATAAACAGTCACTTATTCCAAATACTTAAGTCTGAAGTTGTTAACTCAGTGCTAAGTGAGGTCATAATCCAGAGATAATCCAGAGCCTATGTTTGATTCATTCGTTGATTTATTTCTTCTATTTCTTCTTTTACTCATGATATATGATATATGTCGGATGCTAGTTTCTGTTCTATGTGTAGCTGCCCAGATTCCTACTGGCAAATTTGTCTTTATACATCAATATGTTAATTGGAATTAATGATTCAAACAATTGCTCTTAATATAAGTGAGTTAAACAACACAAAATTTAACTACACAGTAATAGGGCTGACTTCTAAAGTCCTATTTAACCCCATGATTTGATTGACAATGAGTACCAATGGAAGATTATAAAAACATTTTGCAGGACTGTTATTAGCGGTAATTAGTGAGTATTCTTATTTTACATATCATAGTCTGCTCAAAAATACGGCCTGTGAAAAAAATTATTAATTCTAAAAATTGCATTAACAATAGCCAGACGAAGATCCAGGGTAGCCAAACAAAAATCCCAGACCATCTAAGAAATTTCAACAGTATTTTGGGGTGCCTGGGTGGCTTAGTCGGTTAAGCGTCCGACTTTCGCTTAGGTCATGATCTCGCGGTTCGTGGGTTCGAGCCCCGCGTCAGGCTCTGTGCTGACTGCCAGCTCAGAGCCTGAAGCCCGTTTCAGTCTGTGACTCCCTTTCTCTCTGACCCTCCCCTGCTCACGCTGTCTCTCTCTCTCCTAGAAATAAATAAAACATTAAAAAAAAAAATTTTTTTTAAATAAAAAGAAATAAATTTCAACAGTATTTTATCATTCTCAAGGGATGATGTAAAATCATAGACTTTAATACTAAAAGTGAATTTAAAAATTTAAATTTAAAACAGTCAAGAGAAAAATTTGAGGTCATGAAATCCTTTGAAGGAAACAGAAGCCTTCTGGAGTTTATAAAACTCAGGTTGGAAACCCTTGACTAGGATAATACTTTAACCCAAATTTGAAAAGAGAAATAAAATTAAACCTTTCATTTAGTACTAGGTCTGTTTCAAGCCCTATAATAGGCTGTGTAGGAAATAGAAACAAGCGTACGAAACCCTGATCCCAATCACTGAGAGACTGATGAGTATTCTCTCTTATGTGGCCTTTATCACATCTATTTAGACTTCTGGCCCCTAAAAGGAGAATGTCATACTGATGTTCATATCTCACTAGGGAAAAAAGAAAAAGTCAGGTCAGAAAGATACACCTTTTTTTAGAACGCATTTTTCGAGAAAATGAAATAGAGATAACTTGACTTTGATCATTACTTTGTCTCACCAGAAAAACTCCTTGACTTCTACGTGAAATAAGTCAGAGAAAGACAAATATCATGATTCCACTGGTATGGGGAAATGAAAAGGGGAGAAAAAAGAGACAAACAAGCAACCAGGCTCTTAAACATAGAGAGCAAACCAATGGTTACCAGGAGGAGATGGGTGGTGGGATGGGTAAAATAGATGAAGGGAATTAAGGTGCAGTGGGTACAGAATTGTTAAATCCCTCTATTGTACACCTGAAACTAATATACATTGTATGTTAACTCTACTGAAATTAGAAATTAAAAAAGAAAGAAACTTCTTGACCTCTAGTATTAAACTTGATCTCACCAAGAAAGGAAAAAAATGTTTGAATATGTTTTAGGAATTCATAATACAATGAAAATAAACTCTGGTTGTATATAACATTTATTTCAAATATGAATAAATAGGATAAGCCTAGGATGGATGATAAGATACAAATTTGAGTGACATTAGAAGTGGGAGGAAAGGTGTTACATAGAAAAGCATTACCCCTGGGGGTGCTCACCTGTTCAGGTGATTTTGGGGACTGTGATTCAACAATTTTGATGCCTCTTGTTGAGCAAATAATTAATGTTTCTAAGAGTGGTCACTAACCTTCCATTTTAATTCGTCTTATTTGGAAATGATATTTAAGGTTCTGAGATGGAAGAAGCATCAATGGATGGTTTGTTTCCTCCCCAGTAGAGAGTCATTATACAGAGACAGTCTTACCAGATACAGGGGAGACACAGGCAAGCTTAGATGTTAGCTCCCTTCTCTGGGGCACCAATGGGCAAGACAGAGGAAGCTCCCAGACAAAGAGAGAAGATAAAGGCTACACATTCTCTCTCTTCCAGGCAGCCCATACTCTTGTAGATAAGGGGACAGTGATTGGATACCTATGTGTAAGAAGTGACTTCTGGAAGCAGGTCCCAGAGGTTGAATGCCTATTGCCTGGGGAGACCATCATAAACTTTCCTCCTAGAGAGCAGCTCAATATAGCCCCATCTCTTAAACGACATGGCCAGGAATTTAGGGATGGGAGTGCTTACTCATAATTAACCTACCACCTATTCAAAAAACATGGATTCTAAGTCATACCCTTACTCAAATATACTGTTGGTGCATCAGTGTAAACTCTTATGCTGTGACCAACTTTCATCACCAAGTTTATAGCTAAACCTGCAGATTACGAAGCACACTAAAAACAGAAAGCCTCCTTCCAGTGGCTAGGCACACTGATCAAAGGAGAACACATTTCAGGCTACGCCGAATGGGTTGCGCATTGCCAGTGATAAAAATCCTTGGGAAGCCTGAGAAGGAGGATGAGTAGGATAGAATGCTTTCTGAGGAAGTGTAAAGAGAGCATCAGGCTTTACCTCGTGTGCAGGTAAATGTTGTTGTTCTCTATAATTCCTTAGGTTAGTGTTTCAGAAATACATGACCTAAACAGGTAGGTATCTCTAGATTTTTGGAGTCAAAACTTGTCCTTTTAGCTCTGTTTTCTGTGGCCACCTTTCACTCCCTCACTTTCTGGACTGTTTCCCACCATGTGTTTAAAGGACACCACATCTCAATGAAGACCCACAGCTAAACACGCTGGCTCCAACAATATTATTGCTTGTGTATGCATGCTTGTGTCTACATGCATGATCTTTTCTTTCCAGCTTTCACTGTACCAAACAAAAGACACAGGGATGTTCATTTTAGTCCTTATTTTAAATTGGATCTCTATCTGCAATGCAACTAAAGAATATTCCCATATACAACACTATCCACAGTACACCAGCCAATTTGGGAGATGGATTCCCGTTGAAATGGGAAATAACCAGTTATTTTCATATCAAGTGCCACAAGTCGGTTTGAGTCTTATTTTTCTACCCATTTTTGTAAAGTTATAAGCTGAACTCCTGATACTCTCTTTGGTACAAATTATCATTTTCTTCTACATGCACACAGTCTGCTTTTTCTGCTCTCAGAAATTCCTTTGAGATGAACAAATGATCCATATGCTGAAAAGGTAAATGGATTGTGCACATGAATGATGCTATGGTTGTTAATTTACCATAGGATATCAACATTAAAATGAGGATTGCCATTTGCATGGGAAACATTGTGAGGTTTTTTTTGTTTTGTTTTGTTTTTTGTTTGTTTGTTTTATGTGCGAGGGATTTTCAGTCTTTGGAAAAGAATTCTTTACCCAGAACGTAATGGCTAAGCATGTAAAATCCAATGTTTCCAGGCTGTCCTCTCATTTCTAAGTCTAGACTCAAGTGAATCTTGCCTTTGGTGTAAAACAGGTCATTTACTCTTCTGCCCCTTTTCCCTGTCTGACTGAATTTAAACAAACCTATCTCTAAAACATATACAAATCAAATTCAGTGGAGACATGAAAACATCTTAATAGCCTTTTATTCAAGTCAACGTTGCTACTCAAAAAAATTAGTGAAACACAAATTATTGCACTTGGAGAATTATGCACATTTTGCCTAATCGTGTATAAATGAATGTAGAGGGAGCATAATTTTGTAATTTTCAAGTCAAGAACAGAGGTGAACAGGTTTCTAGGCATTTGACAAATACAGCACTTTCACTAGTAGCACACATTTTCCCCACAAATATGGGTACCTAATGCAGCCCTTATCCTATGGAGCATTTCATTAGTTGCTATGTTGGAAACTTTTTTTAATCTAAGAAAATTTCTAAATGTGGACTATAGTTAACCTTTCAGTGCAAGCCAAGCTAAGAATATGAAAAAAGAAACTATGTTAAAAGAAATAGCCCTACTGAGAAGTGCTGTGGAAAGCCCTTGTCAACTACATTCTAAATGAGATGGATAAATTTTCAAGTGGAGACTTTTTCCTCAGGGACATAACCCCCAAACTCGGCCAAGCTTCAAAAAACTATAGAGCACATAGAAATTCTGTACACACCATAGACGTTTGACAAGTAGCTTATTGAAATAGGAAATTATGTTCTTTAGAACTAGAGTAATGAATTTATTTTTCTAAACAATTTAATATGTTTTTCTTTGTTTTTTTAGGTTTGTTTATTTATTTATTTTGAGAAAGAGAGAGAGAGAGAGAGAATCCCTAAGCAGGCTCTGCTCTGTCAGCACAGACCCTGTTGTTGGGCTTGAACTCATGTACCATGGGATCATGTCTTGAGCCAAAATCAAGAGTCAGATGTTCAACTGACTAAGCCACCCAGGCACCCGAATACATTTTCATTCTAAGTGGCTCAAGCCAATCATTAAGACATAATTTATAAAACATCCTCTTAATTTAAATAGAAAGGACCCTATACTTGAAGGTGGATTGATTGACTTTCTAGTGGGTAGTTATGGTATTGTGATATAATAAGAGTTATGTGTTTGATCTTCCTTCCTGAGTCCAAGCATAAGAGCTTCTAAAGCCCTTGCAGTTTCCTGAATGTTTGAGAGGACCATCTTTTGTTATTGAAAATAAGGCCTTGTCAACCACACCAGAGTTTATGCTCATGAGGTGACCTTGGTGGGCCTCTAGAAAGCTTCAAAGTGGAGGTTGGTTGCCAGAGGAACCGACTCCATGATTAGAGGTTTGGGACTTTGAGCCCCATCTCAGAAATTTAGGGACTAAGAAGATAGAGATTGAATTAATCATCAAAGGCCAGTGATAGAGTCTCTCATGCCAAATAATACAACTTTCATTTAAAACCAGAAAAGATGAGATTCAGAGGGTTTCCAGATTGGTGAGGACAGAGGGGTGCTGGGAGGGTGGTGTACCCAGGGAGGGCACAGAAGCTTCTTGTGTCTGCCCCACTCACCCCACCAAAATATCGTGCGCTACACATTTCTTCCATGTGGCTATTCTTGAGCTATGTCCTTTATAATAACCCAATGATAGCAAGTAAAATGCTTTCATGAGTTCTGTGAGCCATTTCAGCAAATTCCTAACTTGAGGAGGGGATCATGGGAACCCTCAATTCATAGCTGATCAGTCAGAGGAGCAGGAGGCCTGGGACTTGCTAATGACATCTGGTGACCACTGGGGTTGGGCTAGTCCGAAGGGACCGAACCCTTAACCTGTGAGATCTGCTGTGACTCCAGGTAGTGTCAGAATTAAATTGAATCGGTGGGCACCTAACTGATGACCAGAGGGTTTGAGAACTCATGGTTGGTGGGGAAAAATCAACACATTTGGTGTAGGAAGTGTTGTGAGTGGGTAACAACACATCATAGAAATTGCCTCTAAATAGCTTCAAAATACATAGAAACAATATCTTGAACTCTTTATGTGTTCACGTTGCCAATGATTCTTAGGAGAGAAATAAGAAATTGAAAACAGTATTTTTAGCACTGCATACAATCGCTACTTTTCCCCCAAGACAGGCTAGAATGTAGACTCCAGAATTGGCACCTGCTTTGTAAGTGTCCTATCCATCAATAACTTGGCAACTGTGGAGCAGCGTAACAGAGGGTTGGTAGAGGAGGGTACACACAGAGCCCTCACACGGCATGTCCTGAAATAGATCTCTCTGTACAGGTGGACAGAAGATGGATGACCCTATGCCTTACGTCACCTTCCAAATGGGAAGAAAAGTAAGCAGTTGTACTATGGAATGTGAAGTTTCTGCAAAAGCAACTATGGATTTACAAAACTATAAACCAGGTGGATTTTATTATTGTGGTTCATTCTACCACACACACTTAAACAGGTATTGCATGTCTTTTATATGTTGAGCACCTCTTTTAACATATAGGTTGTATTATATGATTCACATGTGTGACCATCAGATCAGGAGGTAGCTGTCATTTAAAAAAAAAAAATAGTGTTACTTCCAGATCATAAGAGAAGGAGGGACAAACCTGGTGGGGGAGGACAGTGGACATGGGGAGGCTCCAAGATCAGTCAGGAGGCAGAGGGGTTAGGAATACTGGGGCAAGAAACTTCATTGTGGCTTCTGTGAGAAAGGATGAGTGAGGTAAGATAAGCATATTTAGGATTGGCTAGTTTGAATAATTTCAGTTGGCTCAGGGGTGTACAGGCTGTCCCTAGTTTTCTGGTACTTATCCCTGATATGATTAGGACAGGGGGTAGTGTCCCAGAGTATAACTGCTCAATAAAAGAAGTAATTGGGGTATAGGATCTGAGTTGGCGATTTGCAGGTGAAGGGTATGCTCTGTTATCCCTAGGAATGAGTCAGCCCTGGGAGGGGCAGTTCCTCCTGGGTCAACAAGACCCCCAAAATATCAAAGCATCAAGAATACAGAATAAAGAGGCATAATTAATACAGCACCTTGTTAGGCACTTATGCTCTAAGAGTTAATAAGGGTACAAAGTAAAAAGCATTGAGCAGGGAGTTTAAATCTCAGCACAATGTAAATTTATGTAAACTGTGATCTCCTTCAAACCTATTTTTTTCTTATTTTCAAAATGAAGAATATATGTACCTCCAGGGTTGTTGCGGGGCTTAAACAACTATGTTTGTGGATATCTATTTTACACATAGTGTAAAAATACAGTGTCTGCCATACAGTAGATGTTTAATAGATGCATGTTTTGTTTCTTCCCTGAAGCCCTAGGAACCCAGAGAGACTCACCATAATGGAGAGCTAACATGTGACGGTAATGGGGCTCGTGTACTCTCCTGCCCACCAACGACAAAGAGATTGGCTCTACAGGCACAAACATTTCATCACGAATGGGATGGGGGTGGAGAATGATACAATATTTTACCCCTTGGCAGCATTACGGAATCTTCCAATGTTTGCCTACTTTTCTTTTTAAAGATAAGTTGCAGGTCCATATGCTCAGCCAGAATTTTAAGATCATGAAATTTCCATCAGGCCAGGAAATTTTATTTTGCTTTTTTTTTTAAAAATTGGAAAGCAACAATTTTCACCATTTTTTCTTTTCACCATTTTTATTTCAATTCTAGTTAGTTCACATAGAGTATAATACTAGTTTCAGGAAATTTTAAGAAGGAAAATGTGCTACATTTTTTATTTGCTTTATTTATTTATTTATTTATTTAATTTGCTACAGAAAATAAAAGTGACTGCAAACCTTCTTATCTATCTTCATGAATCTAGAGGCAAGAATATGTGTGTGCAGGCCACACTTGAGTTGCCATGCTTCAATTCGAAGGCAAATTCCTTATAAATATCAACAGTCCTTACCAGAGTGATAATTATCTGTTTAGGACACATCACGCATCCCTTCGAATCCCTCAACCATCTCTTACTATATCTACTACTGCAGTGACGAGACAAATAGGCTTTAGCCAGGTTTTCCCAGGTGACACCTGAGAGAACCTCATCTCAGACAGGTGGCCAACTACCTCTTGCTTCCTTCTCAAGGACTTCTCTAATCTTGCAGCAGATAGAGCCGTATGGATTAATTCTGCATTCCTACCGGTCCAGCATCAACTAGTGGAGGAATCAATGCCTGCAGCACTGAATTGACCAAGAGAACCTGGGATCTGATGCATATATACCTCTCCCTTTTGTCCTCAGAGGGATCAGTTGTGAGATAAGTTTCATAAAGCTCCTGAGAGGAGCCCACAGGAATGACAGCTCATTATCCCGAGTGGTGGTACAACCGGGGACACATCCTTGTGTTAGCTGCCCTTCTTCCCTGTTTCACAACCCTGTTTTTCATTTCTGATCTCTAAAATTTCATTACACATGAAGTATCTGCACCCAAGCCTTTGTCTGAGACTCTGCTTTCAGGAGAAACAAGGCTAAGACAATTGGTACTGGATGTGACCTCAGAAAACAGACCCTCCTAAGGAAATGTTGGTGCTGGATTTATGTGCTGGTCAGACGATAGGAATCCTACTGCAGGTAGTAGTGGGTGGTGATCAGCTGGGGCAGGCACCGACAGAAAAATGTCTAAGAGTCACACCTGAGGTAGACTGGAATAAGGTACAAGGCAAGGTGGCGTGCTAGATTGCGTAATAGCTGTGACACCTTAACAGGTAACGTTTGCCTTTGTTGTTTTCTTTTATTATTCACTTGGTTTCCATTTAATTGATTTCTGTACTTTATTAGGTTTAGAGTTTGGATTTGGGCTCTTTAGCTTTTCAAAATAACTTGAGAGTTTTCTTCCTTCCCAGTAAATTTCTAATTTTTTAATGGAGTATATTACATCAATGTATTTGAGGATGTTGTACCATTGTTGCATCCTTTAAAAAATCCCACTTGATTGTTGTTTGTGATCCTTTTCATGTATTGCTGTATTTGATTTGCTAATATTTTGTTGAGATTTCTGCATTTCTATTCATTTAAGAAATTAGCTTGTACATTTCTTTTTGTGTAGTGTCTAACTGGTTTTGGTATCAGGATAATGCTAACCTTGTAAAATGAGTTTGGAAATATTCCTTCATATTTTGGAAAGACTTTAGAACAATTGTTATTAATTCTTTTTTTACATGTTCAGTAGCATTTACCAGTGAAGTCATTTGGTTCTGGACATTTGCTTATTGGGAGGTTTTTGATTACTGATTCAGTTTCCATATTCATTATTGGTCTTTTCAGAGTTTCTATAGCTTCATGATTAAATCATGGAGATTGACTGTTTCTAGGAATTTATCCATTTCTTTCAGGTTGTCCAATTTATTGGTGTGTAATTGTTCATAATAGTCCTGTAATCCATTGTATGTGTAGGTTATCAGTGATAAATCCTCCTCTTTCATTCATAATTTTATTTATTTAATCCCTTTCTCCATTTTTCTTGTTGAGTCTACCTAAACATTTGTTTATTTTGTTCATCTTGTCAAAAAACCAGATCTTAGTATCTTAGATCTTTTATATTATCTTTTTATTTTCTATTTCATTTACTTACATTCTGATTTTTGTTATTTCCTTCCTTCTGCTAACTTGGGCTCAGTTTGTTCTTTTTTTTCTGCAAGGAAAGGAAAACAGAAACAGAACAAGATTATCTGTATATCATGTTAATTGCAGCATCATTCATAAGAGACAAGAGATAAAAAGAAGAAAGTGTCCATGGATAACAGATGAATAAAGAACGTGTGAAATTATGTATATATTATGTAATATATAAATATATTGCGGGGGTGGGGTGACAGGTAGTTGGGGACAGAACACAGGTTTTATCAGTGGCTCATATACATTTTTTCCACCATGATAAACTTCTGAGTTAGGTAGTAGTATGATCTTTATAAAAACATAAATGAAGTTTGGAGCTCCTGGGAGGCTCTGTTGTTTAAGCGTCTGACTTCAGCTCAGGTCAGGATCTCAGGGCTAGTGAGTTTGAGCCCCATGTTGAGCCCCGTGTAGGGCACTGTGTTGACAGCTCAGAGCCTGGAGCTTGCTTCAGATTTTCAGATTCTGCGTCTCCATCTCTCTCTCTGCCCCTCCCCCACTCACATTCTCTCTCTTTCTCTCTCAAAAAAGAGTAAGCATTAAAAAATTGTAAAAAGGAACTGATATTTACAATGTTCTCCAACTTTCTTGCCCCAGCTGAAGCAGAGATATGTTCTAAAAACACAACGTATACTTCATCCTTCTTGGCTGTGTTTGCATATCCATGAATTCAATGACCCTTTCATTCTATATCCATAATTATTTAATAAGCAGCCCAAGTGCTAGATACTATTCTAGGTATAGAGGTACAGAAGTGAAAAAGAAAAAAAAAAACTAAAACAATATCTTCTTTTTTGGAGTTTATATTCTATCAGTGGGAGACCAACAATTAAAAAACAAAACAAAACTAACTAAAATAATGCCAGGCAATGATACGGGCGGTTGCTATGCACTTGCTTGCTCAACATCTATTCATCTGTACTTCCAGTGCGTTTTTCTGGATCACGAACAAACAAAACAGAAATGCCAAAGATTATATCCTAGATTCACTTGAAGTAACATTGCAAATGGGACTTTAGGTTTTATAAGAAGTGAGATCCGAAGATAGCAAGTGAGAGAAAGACTATGGGGCATTCATTTCACTGGTGCAAATCGCAACACAGTTACATGGCCCTTGAGGTGGAAGCTTTAACACATTCTCTATATTCATCAGGTAGCAGGCAGCTTTGGTTGTGACAGCAGATCTTTTGTTGGCCTAGTAGCACTGGTAGTAGTATGCCCCATGTAAACCCTCAAAGCAAGAATAATCACGGCTTTATCTGAAATTAATTTAGGGCATTACACATTTTGAGCTCCTACTTAATGGAAAGAAGTGAATGTCAGAAAGGCAAGTTGAGGTTCTAGATGACTGATACAAAATCCCTGCCTTTGCAAGAGTTTACAGGCTAACTCTAATAATTCAAGATTATATATATGGCAAATAGAAACTCAAGGACTCGGCCCTGGAGCAGCACTCGGGGAGGAATAATCGTCTGTCTCTCTGCTCCTGAACATCGTCATCACCCCTCATGACTGACCTCTTCACAATGGTCTTTCTATTAAAAACAAGATAGCAAATTCTGACACAGGGTTGGTACATTAGAGCATCACTATTTCTCTTGCATGTGCCATACCTAATCATGTATGCCAGTCATTAAAATACCATCTCGAACAAGCCTGGGAAAGGAGCAGACCATTACTTTGATTCAAGTCTTAAGGATACATCATCCTGACTTTATGTCTTAATATTTGGCTTGATGTTCTGTTTTCCTCCCCATCAATCAGTGCTCCCAGGACATCTGATGTGGGTCAAACTGTGGAAAGTTCATATTAGATTACTCTTCTTCTCACTTGTCCTGTGATGTCTGACAGTCTCCCTCCAACTAGGTTCTGGAATGATGAGCTCTCCATAGCCTTAGGAGCCAACAATCTGGAGATGCTCCTACAGCCATTGTCAAAGACTATAGAGGTTTCCACTCACCACACTATGGAGTTAATTTGCCTTCATGACCTGTCAGCCTCTAGAGATCACCTAACGTCATCTCAGTTGTGACATGGATCTAAGAATGGCAACTACTCCCAGGCGGCTAACTACATCACTCCATCTTTTCTAATGGACTTCATGATGATAGATCCTGCTCTTAACATGGCCATTTATGTCCAGAAAAATCAATCACATATTTTTTAAAGATGAAGAAGCAATTGTTAAAATGATACCTTCTTTACATTATTTTGGTGACAATTCAGTTGCTGGAAATTCTAAGTAATTTTTTTTTGAAGTATATGTGGCATACAATATCTCATTAGTGTCAGGTGTACATCATAGTTATCTGGTACTTTTATACACTATCAAATGATCCACATGATAAGTCCAGTTAACGTCTATCACCATACAAAGTTATAATATTATTGACTATATTTCTTATTCTGTAGAGTATAGCTTCATGTAGACATAGCTTCATGTTATAGGGAGAATTTGTACCTCTTAATTTCCTTCACCTATTTCACCTGCTTCCCAAACCCTCCCCACCCTGGTCAAAACAGTTTGTTTCCTGTATCTATGAATCTGTTTCTGTTTTGTTCTGTTTGTTCATTTGTTTTGTCTTTGCTTGTTTTTTAGATTCCACATACAACTGAATAATATAGTGTTTTAGATTCCACATATAAGTGGAATCATACAATTTTTGTCTTTCCCTGACTCATTTCACTTAGTATAATACCCTTTAGGTTCATGTATGTTATTGCAGATGCCCAGGTTTCATTCTTTATGGTAGTATTCCATTTTGTATGTGTGTATGTATATATATATATATACACATGTATGTATATATATATACACGTATATGTATATATACACATATATCCATATATATCCATTACACATATGTATGTATACATATGTGTATGTGTAATGGATATATATGGATCACATCTTGTTTATCCATTCATCTATTCATTGATACTTAGGTTGCTTCCATATCCTGGTTATTATAAATAACGCTGCAATAGGTATATGAATAGATATACGGGTACATGTATCTTACCAAATTGATGTTTTTGTTTTATTTGGACAAATACTAAGAAGCTGAACTGCTGGATCATATGGTATTTCTATTTTAAATTTTTTTTGAGGAACCTCTAACATTTACTATAATGGCTGCATCAATTTACATTCCCACTAATACTGTACCAAGGTTCCCTTTTCTCCATACCCTCACTAACTTTTTTTATTTTTTGCATTTTTGGTGAAAGTCAGTTTGACAAGTGTAAAGTGATATCTCACTGTGGTCTGGAATTGCATTTCCCTATAATTAGTGATGTTGAGCCTCTTTTCATGTGCCTGTTGGCCATTTGTATGTCTTCTTTGGGAGAATGTCCACTCAAATCCTCTTCCGATTTTTAAATGGGGTTGTTTGGTTTTTGATATTAAGTTGTATAAATTATTTGTATATTTTGGATATTAACCCCTTATTGAATGTATGATTTGCAAATATTTTCTCCCATTCAGTGGGTTGGGTTTTTTTGTTTGTTTGTTTTTTGATAATAATGTTCAGTAATTTTGGTTTTCTAATAGAGAAGGGTACACAGTGTGAACAAAATAGGGAAGAAGATACAAAATATTCCTCCGGGAGGTTTTCAGTTGTGACCTATGAGATAATTACTGAGTTTATTATTGACCAAATCCTTTCCCATGCATTATTTCAATGAATTATCCCAATAACCAATGCTGTAATTATCGCCTTCATTATTACTTTCTTAATATCCTAAGATATTTCAGCAAGTGGTGAAGCTGGACAAGGAAATCTTTTTTTATAATGAATCCCAAGCAGGGGTTGCACTTTCAGAGCAGAGCCTGGTGTGGGGCTGGTCTCTGCAACTGAGAGAGCATGACCTGAGATGAAGTCAAGAGTTGGACCCTCAATAGACTGAGCCACCCAGGCACCCCTAAACAGGAAATCCTTGAGACTTTTGGGCTTTCTTTCCTCTTTTAGCGTTAGGTAACTCCAGTTCTCAGTTCTCAACTCAGGCTAAACATCTAAATACAAAAGGAGAATGCTGTATGGCTTACCTTTTTAAAATAATAATCTCTTATGTTTTTTAAAAATATATAACTTATTGTTAAATTGGCTAACATACAGTGTTTACAGTGTGCTCTTGGTTTTGGAGATACATTCCTATGGTTCATCGCTTACATACAATACCCAGTGCTCATCCCAACAAGTGCCTTCATCAGTGCCCATCACTCATCACCCATTTCCCCCTCTCCCCCACCCTACCATCAAGCCTAAGTTTGTTCTCTGTATTTAAGAGTCTCTATGGTTTGCCTCCCTCCCTCCCTGTTTGTAACTATTTTTCCCCTTCTCTTTCCCTATGATCTTCTGTTAAGTTTCTCAAGTTCAACATATGAGTGAAAACATATGATATATGTCTTTCTCTGACTGACTTATTTCACCTAGCATAATATCTTCCACGTTGCTGCAAATGGCATGATTTCATTCTTTCGCATTGCCAAGTAGTATTCCATTGTTTATATAAAATACATCTTTATCCATTCATCAGTTGATGGATATTTCAGCGCTTTCCATAATTTGGCTATTGCTAAAATGCTGCTATAAACCTTGAGGTACAAGTGCCTCCATGAATCAGCACTCCTGTACCTTTTAGACGAATTTCCTGTAATGCTATTGCTGAATCTTAGGATAGTTCTATGTTTAATTTTTTGAGGAACCTCCACACTGTTTTCCAGAGTGGTTGCACAAGTTTGCATTCCCACCAACAGTGCAAGAGGCTTCCTGTTTCTCCACATCCTCGCCAGCATTTGTTGTTTCTTGAGTAGTTAATTTTAGCCACTCTGACTGGTGTGAGGTGGTATCTCAGTGTGGTTTTGATTTGTATTTCCCTGATGATGAAGGATGTTGAGCATCTTTTCACGTGTCTGTGGGCCATCTGGATGTTTTCTTTTGAAAAGTGTCTATTCATGTCCTATTGCCCATTTCTTTACTGGATTGTTTGTTTTTTGGGTGTTGAGATTGGTAAGTTCTTTATAGATATTGGATACCACCCCTTTATCTGATATGTCATTTGCACATATGCAATAGTCAGTTGTCTATTAGTTTGTTGATTGTTTCCTTTGCAGTGCAGAAGATTTTTATCTGGATGAGGTCCCAATAGTTCATTTTTGCTTTTAATTCCCTTGCCTTTGGAGATATGTCAATCAAAAAATTGAGCATCCTAAAATTTTATAAAGGAAAAAATATTTTGTACATTTTATACATGATAAGTTATAAATACCACTGATGTGAAATAAATCTAGATAGATAGATAGATAGATAGATAGACAGATAGATAGATAGATGTAAATAATGATAAATCAGAAAAAGCAAATGCACTCTATGTTAATAAGATCATGCTCTGGCTGTTTTGAAGGGTTAATATGTGATACAATACAAGCAGATCATGTTGGACGACAAATTGGGTTTCCTTAGTTTTTCATTTAGGTTCTTTGTTTAATGCTTTGTACAACAAGAAACAGATGTCATCAACTGAACAAATTATTAATTTGCTTGTAAAGAATTGTGAAATATTTCTGCCTTTTGTCTGAATAATCTTTTAATTATATAAGTTTATAAGTACAGAGTGTAAAGTTTTATGCTTTATATCTCTCTCACATTTTACCTATATATTTCTAATTGTTAATGATCCTATTTGATAGTGGTTATTGCTCATATGGTTATGGTATATCTAAAAATAATGATGTTGATAACTTTTAAATGCCTATTTGTTGAACATTATGACACATCAGGTGCAAGCTTCTTAATTACATATTAATATATATTTTATTTTATTGATTGATTGATTTTAGCAATTCTGAATTTTTTAATTTATTTATTTTACAAATAGTTTATTCTCAAGTTGGTTTCCATATAACACCCAGTGCTCATCCCCTAAAGTGCCCTCCTCCTTGCCCATCTTCCCCACCCCCACACCCATAAGTCCTCAGTTTGTTCTCAGTATTCAAGAGTCTCTCATGGTTTGCCTCCCTCCCTCTCCCCCACCATTTCTCCCCTTCTTCTCCCCCATGGTCCTCCGTTAAGTTCCTCCTAATTCTCCTATACGTGCAAACATATGATATGTGTCCTTTTCTGCCTGACTTATTTCGCTAAGCATAACACCCTCAAGGTCCATTCATGTTGCTACACATGGCCAGATTTCCTTCTTTCTCATTGCCATGTAGTATTCCATTGTAGAGATAAACCACATCTTCTTGATCCTTTCGTCCGTTGATGGACACTTAGGCTCTTTCCATGTTTTAGCTATTGTGGAGAGTGCTGCTATGAACATTGGGGTACATGTGCTTCTATGCATCAACATTTCTATATCCCTTGGGTAAATTCCTAGCAGTGCTATTGCTGGGTCATAGAGGAGTTCTATTGTTAATTTTTTGAGGAGCCTCCACACTGTTTTCCAGAGAGGCTGTACCAGCTTACATTCCCACCATCAGTGCAGGAGGGTGCCAGTTTCTCCACATCTTGGCCGGCATCTAGAGTTCTCTGATTTGCTCATTTTAGCCACTCTGACCGGCGTGAGGTGGTATTTCAGTGTGGTTTTGATTTGTATTTCCCTGATGAGGAGGGATGCTGAGCATCATTTCATGTGTCTGTTGGCCATCTGGAAGTCCTCTTTGGAGAAGTGCCTGTTCATATCTTCTGCCTATTTCCTCACTGGGTTGTTTGTTTTTTCGAGTGTGAGTTTGGTGAATTCCTTATAGATTTTGGATATTAACCCTTTATCTGATATGTCATTTGCAACTATCTTTTCCCATTCTGTTGGTTGCCTATTAATTTTGTGGGTTGTTTCCTTTGCGGTGCAGAAGCTTTTAATCTTGATGAGGTCCCAATCGTTTATTTTTGCTCTTGATTCCCTTGCTTTTGGGGATGTGTCAAGTAAGAAGTTGCTGCGGTGGAGGTCAAGGAGGTTGTTTCCTGCTTTCTCCTCTAGGGTGTTGATGGTTTCCTGTCTCACGTTCAGGTCGTTTATCCATTTTGAGTTTATTTTTGTGTCTGGTGTGAGAAAATGATCTAGTTTCATTATTCTGCATGTTGCTGTCCAGTTCTCTCAGCACCATCTGTTAAAGAGGCTGTCTTTTTTCCATTGGATATTCTTTCCTGCTTTGCCAAAGATTAGTTGGCTGTATACCTTTGGGTCCAGCTCTGAGTTCTCACTTCTATTCCATTGGTCTATATGTCTGTTTTTGTGCCAATACCATACTGTCTTGATGATGACAGCTTTGTAGTAGAGGCTAACGTCTGGGATGGTGATACCTCCCATTTTGGTTTTATTCTTCAATATTACTTTGGCTATTCGGGGTATTCTGTGGTTCCATACAAATTTTAGGATAGTTTGTTCCAGTTTTGAGAAGTATGCTGGTGCAATTTTGATTGGAATTGCATTGAATGTGTAGAGTGCTTTGGGTAGTAATGACAACTTAACTATATTTATTCTTCCTATCCATGAGCAGGGAATGTTTTTCCATTTCTTTGCATCTTCTTCAATTTCCTTCATACGTTTTCTATAGTTTTCATCATACGGATCTCTTGTATCCTTGGTTAGGTTTATTACTAGGTATTTTATGGTTTTTTGTGCAATTGTGAATGGGATCAGTTTCCTGATTTCTCTTTCTGTTGCTTCAACATTGGTGTATAAAAATACAAACGATTTCTCTACGTTGATTTTGAACCCTGCAACTTTGCTGAATTCTTGGATCAGTTCTAGTAGGCTTCTGGTGGAATCTGTCGGGTTTTCTATGTAGAGTATCATGTCGTCTGCAAAAAGTGATAGTTTGACTTCCTCTTTACCAATTCTGATGCCTTTGATTTCCTTTTGTTGTCTGATGGCTGATGCTAGGACTTCCAGCAGTATGTTATACAGCAGTGGTGAGAGTGGACATCCCTGTCGTGTTCCTGATCTCAGGGGGAAAGCTCTCAGTTTTTCCCCGTTGGGGATGATGTTAGCTGGAGGCTTCTCATAGATGGTCTTTATGATGTTTAAGTAGGTTCCTTCTATTCCAACTTTCTCTGGAGTCTTTATTAAGAAGGGATGCTGTATTTTGTCAAATGCTTTTTCTGCATCTATCAACAGGATCATATGGTTTTTATCTTTCCTTTTGTTGATGTGATGTATCACACTGATTGATTTGCGAATGTTGAACCAGCCATGTAACCCAGGAATGAATCCCACTTGATCTTGGTGGATGATTCTTTTGACATGCTGCTGGATTCGATTTGCAAGGATCTTGCTGAGGATTTTTGCATCTCTTTCATCAAGGATATTGGCCTGTAGTTCTCTTTTTTTGCTGGCTCTCTGTCTGGCTTGGGAATCAGAGTGATGCTGGGTTCATAAAATGAGTCTGGGATTTTTCCTTTGATTTCTATTTTTTGGAATAGCTTGAGAAGAATTGGGATTAATTCTGTTTTAAATGTCTGGTAGAATTCCCCAGGGAAACCATCAGGTCCAGGCCTTTTATTGGTTGGGAGATTTTTGATAACTGGTTCGATTTCTTCACTAGTTACGGGTCTGTTCAGATTTCCTATCTCTTCCCGTGTGAATTTTGGTAGTGAGTGTGTGTTTAGGAATTTGTCCATTTCTTCTAAGTTGTCCAATTTGTTGGCATATAATTTTTGATAGTATTCTCTGATAATTGCTTGTATTTCTGAAGGGTTGGTTGTAATAAGTCCATTTTCATTCATAATTTTGTCTATTTGGGTGCTCTCTCTTTTCTTTTTGAGAAGCCTGGCTAGAGGTTTGTCAATTTTGT
This sequence comes from Hyaena hyaena, assembly GCF_003009895.1. Lineage (NCBI taxonomy): Eukaryota > Metazoa > Chordata > Mammalia > Carnivora > Hyaenidae > Hyaena > Hyaena hyaena. Next base: position 497,852 of record NW_024081089.1, on the reverse strand, counting down.
TTATTTTCTCAAAAAAAAAAAAAAAACAACTCTTGGTTTCATTGATCTGTTCAATTGTTTCTTTGGTCTCTATGTTGTTTAATTCTGCTCCAATTGTTACTATTTCTCTTCTTCTACTGGGTGTTCTTGTTGCTCTGCCTCTAGGTCCTTTAGGTGAGCTGTTAGATTTTGGACTTGCGCTTTTTCTAATTTCTTGAAATAGGTCTGGAGTGCAATGTACTTTCCTCTTAGAACTGCCTTTGCCGCATCCCACAGATTTTGGATTGTTGTGTTTTCATTTTCATTTGTTTCCATATATTTTTTAATTTCCTCTCTAATAGCCTGATTGGCCCATTCATTCTTTAGCAGGGTGTTCCTTAACCTCCATGTTTTTGTAGGTTTTCCAGACTTCTTCCTGTTATTGATTTCAAGTTTCAAAGCATTGTGATCTGACAGTGTGCATGGTAGGATCTCAATTCTTTTATATTTATTGAGGGCTGCTTTATGTCCCAGTATGTGATCTATCTTGGAGAATGTGCCATGCCCATTTGAGAAGAAAGTGAATTCCCTGGCCTCAGGATGTAAAGTTCTAAATATATCCGTTAGATCCATCTGGTCCAATGTGTCTTTCAAGTTCATTATTTCTCTAGTGATTTTCTATTTGGTTGACCTATCCATTACTGTAAGCAGAGTATTAAAGTCCCCTGCTATTAGCACATTTTTATCTATAAGATTGTTTCTGTTTGTGATTAATTGTTTTAAATATTTAGGTGCTCCCATATTCGGTGCATAGACGTTTATGATTGTTAGTTCTTCCTGATGGATGGACCCTGTAATTATTATGTAATGCCCTTCTTCATCTATTGTTATTTTCTTTAATTTAAAGTCCAGTTTGTCTGACATAAGTATAGCTACTCCGGCTTTCTTTTGATTTCCAGTAGCATGATATTTATTTCTCCATCCCCTTACTTTTAATCTGAAGGTATCTTCCAGTCTAAAATGAGTTTCTTGTAGACAGCATATAGATGGATTTTGTTTTTGTTTTTTTTGTTTTTTTTTATCCATTCTGCTACCCTATGTCTTTTGATTGGAGCATTCAGCCCATTTACTTTGTGTTGTTTTTGAAATATGTGGGTTTAGAGTGTTTGTATCCTTTGTAGGGTTCATGTTTTTGGTGGTGTCTCTGGTAACTTTGTTCCTTGCAACATTTCATTCAGAGGGCCCCCCCTCAGGATTCCTCGTAGGGCTGGCTTAGTGGTGACAAATTCTTTCAATTTCTGTTTATTTGGCAAGATTTTTATCTCTCCTTCTATTTTGAATGACAGGCTTGCTGGATAGAGGATTCTTGGCTGCATTTTTTTTCTGTTCATCACTTTGAAGATTTCCTGCCATTCCTTTCTGGTCTGCCATGTTTCAGTAGATAGGTCTGTCACCACTCTGATAGGTTTCCCTTTTTATGTTAGGGCCCTTTTCTCCCTAGCTGCTTTCAAAATTCTCTCTTTGTCCTTGTAATTTGGCCTTTTTTACTATGATATGCTGTGCCGAAGATCGATTCAAATTACATCTGAGGGGAGTGCTGTGAGCCTCTTGTATTTCAATGTTTACTTCCTTCCCCAGGTTAGGGAAGTTCTCTGCTCTAATTTGTTCCAGGACTCTTTCAGCACCTTTCCTTCTCTCTTCCTCATCTGAGATTCCTATGATACGGATATTGTTGCTTTTGACCATGTCGCTGAGCTTTCGAACTCTTCTTTCATGTTCCTGGATCAGTTTGTCTCTTTTTTTTTGTCAGCTTCTTTGTTTTTCTATAATGGTGTTTTCTAAATCACTTATTTTCCATTCTGCCTCTTCAATCCGTGCATTGGAGGCCTCTAATTTCTTATGTATCTCATTTATCGCATTTTTAAATTCATAATGCCTATTTTTATTCTCCATTTTGTCTGTAGCAATAGTTTCTTTGATGTCCCCTATGCTTTTTTTCAAGCCCAGCTATTAATTTTATGATTATTATTCTAAAATCTTGTTCAATTATGCTGCTTATATCTATTTTGAGCAGTTCATTAGCTGTCAATTCTTCTTGGAATTTCTTTGGAGGAGAGCTTTTTCGTTTCGTCATTTTAGTTAGCTTTCTGGCTCTTGTTAGTTTTAAAGACTTGTTATGCTCTCTGCACCTGTGAGCGCTGCTGTATCCAAGAAGACTCTTTGACTGTCAAGGGCCTATCCTTTCAGAGAGCGTTTTTTTTTGAATGGTATCTCTGGGTCTCTCTTGTTGAGACCTTGGTCATTTTATTTTCCTACTCATAGTGATATTTGGGACTCTCCACCATGTGTACTCTGGCTTGTTTCTTGAGATAGCCCTGGAGAAGAAAACAGACAGACAAACACACAGGGAGCAGGGGCACACAAATGCACAGACAAATCCAACTAACATGCAAACCGAAAGAGAAAAGGAAAAAGTTAAGAGAAAAGACTAAGGAAGGAGGGCGAATAATAGAGAATAAAAAATACATAAAAAGGTCAAAAAGAAGAAAAGAAAAGGAAAAAAGAAGAAAACCAATGGACAAAGAACAGTTTAAAGCATATAACCAGATTTCCCAGCTACAGTTAAATAGCCGTGTGTATGCAGTGCTGGTTGAAGAGCATAGAGAAAGAGAGAGAAGACGGGGTGGGGATGAGGCAAAATTGGAACTAGAATGAACAGGCAGAAGGGATAAGAAGCTTTTTACAAAGAGCTAAAGGGTGGAGTATGGTTGGATAGGTGTGAGAAGGATGCTGGTGTTATCCAGAGAGACTATATAGTCTAATTACTCCTGAGAGAAAGAGATGAATATGTCCGTAGGTGTAGAATTTACATCTACAGAATGGACTAGATGTGGCTTTAAGCAAGCCGGTGACCAGAGTTAATCAGGTCAGTGTTCCGGGAAAAAGAGAAAAAGAAAAAAAAGGGGTGGGGGGGAGGAGGGCAGCTCTCAAGCAGGGATGGGCGTGGTGTGATCCAACGCATCAGGCGGAAGTTCTGACTTAGCGGTTGTGAGGAGGAGGGTGGCGGTGCACCAGTCCCTCCTTGAACCAAGCGCTGCACCTCGCTTTTTTGGGTGTGTAAACTCCCGTGCCAGGTGGGTCGCGCTCTTTAACCCAGGCCAGCTAGTTTCCACGTGCAGTCAGCGCGCCTGACTGAAAACGTGACAGCCACAACCTGGCAGGCGATCCCCTCAGGGCAATTCCAAGCGTCTTGCTGAGCCCTGGGGGTGAAGCCAGAAGCCGCTGCTCTCGTTCCTCCAGGTCGGGCTGGTGAGCATGGGCCGGGGTTTGCCTGCAGGGCACATCTGGCCCACTGGAGAGAGGGAAACCAGATCTCTCTGTGTCTCATCACCCGAAACACGAACTCGCAGGCAAATCTCCCAGTTTTTAGCCCTTTGCCTTCCTTCTAGAGTTCCAGCCAGCTAGGAGCACGGAGTTATGGGCATGGTTCCTCCAGAGATCCAGCCACGGCCAGGAGTACAAAGGTGCAGTGAGCGTGTGCGCAGCCCCTCAGGGATGAGTTGGCATGCGGGGACCTGGCGCGCAAGGATTTGGCGCGCAGGGTCCTTCTGTGCCCCAGCGGAGGTTTTTCTGTTTCCCAGCGACAGGGACCGTATCTTGAGTAATTTAGTACTCTCTCTTTTTCCCTTCACTCTCCACAGAGGGGGATCGCCCCCGTCCCTGGAGTCTCCGATCCCCGACCCGATTTTATCTTCCCCAGTTCGCACTCATGTTAGAAGGCTCTCTCAGTGGATTCTGCATCCTTTCCCAATCTCTTGGGTTCTGTAAGGTTTCCTATGGCTTCAGATCTTTTCTGTGTGAGATATGGGGGCGAGTGCAATGCACAGAGCTCCCTACTTCTCCGCCATCTTGCCCCTTGAGCCTCAATATATATTATATTTTACATATATTATCTATGATGCCTCTAAAACCCAGCTATTAAAATCCAGGCTTAGGGAGGTTAAGAACTTGTCAAATGACATGTCACTAGAGATGACAGAGCTTAGATTTCAACATTATACCACGCTTTCTACCCCTACACACCAGTTAGCAGAAATCTGTGCACTAACTTATATGCTAACAAACAATGAACAAGCTAATGAGTACAGAGTGTAAAGTTTTATGTTTTACATCTCTCTCACATTTTACCTATATATTCCTAATTGTTAACGATCCCATTTGATCACTAAAATTAATTTTGCATTTTAATATTCAGAGCAGCATTTCTAAAATAAAGATCAACAGTTTTATTTTTTTAATCTGAAGAGATCATGTATTTATGGATGAATAACTTCATTTATGGGAACTCTGACATCAGTAGTACCTTGAATTACATCACATTTATGGATGAAATAGTATAGTTTGAGACATATTTTTCGTGTTAAAAGCCAACGAAGTTATATGTCAGAATAGAATTGCTTACTAATTATAAGTCAAAAAGTACCTGTAATTTTCCCGATGTCATTCTATAATTTTTATTGTGTTGTAAAGACAAGTATAGTAAGAGAGGTGTTTTATTGGAACTCTCTGTTTTTATTTGAATTTTCAGTGTTAGGTAACTTTGGGTTTGTACTGCATCTTTTGTGTATAAGTGATATCATGGTCATGAAAATTCACCATTCATGTGAATAGCTAATGAAAAAAAAAATCCTGCTACCTTCTGGACAGTGAAATCAAACTTTGAAACTAGACCAAGAAGACAAAGAATCGACCTTGGAAATGAAGAGACCATAACTAGACAGTAGAGGGGTTATAAAGTAAACTGGAATGAGCAAAGTAGGTAGCTACATTTTCTACCTCTAGATTATTCTCCCTGAGAGCTACTTTTCTTGTATCTAAAACGATAAGTTTAAATAACATGGCTACATGGTTTCATTAAAAGTTGCTAAGAGAGTGGATACTAAAAGTTCTCATCACAGGAAAAAAAAACTTTTTTGTAAATATATCAGACGATGGACATTAACTAGCATTAACTAAATTTATCGTGGTAATCATTTCACAATATATGTTTGCCAACTCATTATGTGGTACAGCTTAGATTTATACAGTGTTATATGTCAATTATATCTCAATAAAACAAAAAATAAAATACAGTGGGAAACTTGCACTTGATATTGTATGTATGTTCAGCTTTTAGAACTGTGAACCTAAGTGTAATGGCAGTGGCTGTTTGATTAAACTGCATTGAGGGCTCTGACCTTTCAATGTCCCTTACTTTGTTTTTAAATAGATGATGACACATCCTTAAAGTGTTCTGTGGAAGGCACATGTTGGAAAATGAGTTATAGACTTGTCTCTACATTGATAAGTATCTTCTAATAATAATTTTGTTTTCCTATAAACTTGTGTGCTATTTAAATATGTTCATTTCTGGTTGAAGACATTTTTGTCAAAACGTGTTTTGAATATATATTTGGTTTCAACAATCCCTGCTTTCATAAGTACTTGCTTTTTTTTTTTTTAACATTTTTATTTATTATTGAGAGAGAGAGGCAGAGCATGAGCATGGGAGGGGCAGGGAGGGGGGGGAGACATAGAATCTGAAGGAGGATCCAGGCTCCGAGCTGTCAGCACAGAGCCTTATGTGGGGCTCCAACTCACAAACCGTGAGATCATGACCTGAGCAAAGCTGGGTGCTTGACCAACTGAGCCACCCAGGCACCCTCACAAGTACTTGTCTTAATATAAATGTTATGTGGGTCCATTTGGGAATACTTCTACACATTACACATTAAGAATTTTTTTTTTAGTATTTAGCACTTAATATATTCAAAGAAATTCTTAAATGAGTACTTAAGTCTTTTTTTACCTTTACTTTTTTTTTTTTTTGGCAAAATAGCTCTTTTGCTTTTGATGCAATTACTTAACATTGCATATGATGTTTCATTTCCGATATTTGGATCCTAAGTTTGTTGACATAAAAGATTGTGTCATACATAATATTCCAGTGGCCCTGGAGGCATGACGTTTAGCTTACGATTGTGTTTAAAGGTTTCAGTCTTGAAGTTGAGATGGTAATTCTACATCTTCAAGGCAAGGCTGCACTCACTAAAAATACATTTTGATATCAGTTTCTTGAGTAAAGTTTTAATCTAACATTTATTTGAGGGACGCCTGGGTGGCTTAGTCGGTTAAGCGTCCGACTTTCGCTCAGGTCATGATCTCGCGGTTCATGGGTTCGAGCCCCGTGTCTCGAACTCAGTCTGTGCTGACTGCCAGCTCAGAGCCTGGAGCCTGTTTCAGTCTGTGACTCCCTCTCTCTCTGACCCTCCCCCGCTCACGCTGTCTCTCTCTCTCTCTCTCTCTCTCCTAGAAATACATAAAACATTAAAAAAAATTATTTGAATGATCTATCAAAGAGAAATGAAAAGATTTAAATAGAGGAAATAATAGTGGCTGAACATGGCCAAAAGTAACAATACAACTGCCTTTAACAACTTTATCCCCAATATCACACAAAACATTTAAAACACTACTCCCTCAGAAAGTTTGAACCTTTTGAGATTGGCAACTTCTGAAAACACTTTGAAAATATTTTGAATAACAATTACATGTTAAGGACGCTTGTGTTAATTTGAACGGACACCGTAACAGGTAGGCATCTTGCATGTGATGAACCATCTTATTTATTAATGCAAACTATATTTATTGGTATGGGGTAGAGAACCATGGCACAAGTAAGGGACATGTTTAGATGAATTGAGTTAGAAACTTATTTATTTTAGAAATTGACCACTTTAAAAGTTCTAAGCTAACCATCTTCTATTGGAGCTTGATTTTCCAAATACTTATGGCAGGTTTGCCTTTAATTCAAAATGAGCCCTTAACATCCTCCCCCTACTGAGGTATCCACCGGTCTGAGAGTATTGAGTGTATGTCGGTTCATGTTGGATACACAGTAAGTTGAAAGTTCAAGAATTTTATTAAGTATATTATTAGGAACTAATTAGTTGCCCTTGAATTCTACTTTTATCATCTTATTAAGGTACACTTGACTAAAACTGAACCTATCTGTATAGGTTGGCTCTATTATCTCCATTTATAGCTGAAGGAACTAAGACACGGAAAGGTTGGAAAGGAGCCAAAATTATTAAAAGAAGTTAGTGGAGCCAAAAAGGGCTGAGTGCAACATTAACTTTAACTGCCATTCAGGTTAAGTGGAAATTAATTCTATAAAAATACTACAAATTTACTTCTTTTTCCATAGACTAGGCAAAATATATATTCTGGATTTATCATTTGGGGCTGTGTTGTAGCAGAGATAGCTAATTGTTCCCAAATACCCAGTTTCATTGGTATATTTTATTCTTTCATTGGTAATAAAGTTCTATGTTTTATTGGGCACTTGGACACTCAGAAAAAAGACTACATTTTTCAGGAGCAGCAATAGCAGCAAGAAATGGACATCTGACCTCATTCTAGTCTATGGGCTGCAATTAGCACATGTGTGACCTCCTTATTGCACCTTTAGATGAAATAACACTCAGATGGAGACTGGGGCAGCCATCTTTGACAAGGAGATGAAGTCACACGTGAAGCATGGCAGAGTGAAAAATAGAGCCTGGATCCACAATAACATGAGATATGTCAGTCTTACTCACTTTTAGACTATTACGTGGCAAGGGGATAATATTTTATTTTGTTTGCACCACTGTGGGATCTTCATTAGAACAGCCAATATCACTCCTAACTAATGCACTATGTAACAAAACTGTCTTTATCTTTGCGTTTTAACACTTTTATTTTTTTATGTTTACTTTTGCTTTGAAAAAGCTTTAGAATAGGACTAGAATTAGTCAAGAGAGCATATATATATATATATACTTTACATATATATGTATATACATATATGCTTTTTGGAATTGTATACTACACTTTTACTTATTTATTTAATTTTTAAAAATTTTTAGTCTTTATTTTTGAGAGAGAGAGACAGAGAGTGAGCATGGAAGGGACAGAGAGAGAGGGAGAGAGAGGGAAACACAGAATCTGAAGGAGGCCTTAGGCTTCAAGCTGTCAGCACAGATCCCAACGAGGGGATTGAACTCAGGAACCGCAAGATAATAACCTCAGCTGTAGTTGGACGCTTAACTGACTGAGCCATCCAGGTGCCCCTATATATTTTTAATTAATTTATTTATTCTTGACATACAAAGAGAGAGGGAGAGAGAGAGAGAGAGGGAATCCCAAGAAATCTCTGCACTATCAGTGCACAGCCCCATGGGGGTCTCAAACCCATGAACCATGAGATCATGACCTAAGCTGAAATCAGCAGGCAGACACTTAACTGACTGAGCCACCTAAGCACCCCTGTGCTAAACTGTTAAAGGTTTTGTAATTCATTTTAACTCTAGAACAATTTGAATGAGAGTCTGCAGAATAACTGGGTTTACTTTGTACCTTAGAGTTTGGCAGAAAACGTTCAAGATGAAACACACGGTGTTAAGAAGTTGAAAACAGATTTGTTTACAGCTTTCATAATACAGGTAAAAATGGAAAACAATTTTCAACAGCTTAAAGAATAACAATCTGAAACCTTGAAGCAGACTTTTGGTGAATAAAGAATAAACAGTCATAATTGCTTTTCTGCAGAGGCAAAGAAGTGTATTAAATTTGTTATTCAAATGTACATTTTGTTGCCTTTATAATAATAAATGTGCTAAATTCTATTGTTCCCTCATAAGATTAAAAACTATTAAATATTATTTATTCCAAGAAAACTGAAGGCTCTGGAAATGCCTGTGATTATAGGTAATTGTTTTATTGCAATTTTTCCTTGGATATAAGAAAAAAATGTTTATTAAATTGTAGTAATGGAGTTCTCCTGCATGTAAATTTTTGCTGGAGAATGTTCCATTCCTCTTAGGGAGAAGGGGGAGAAGTAACCACTAATCAGAGAAGGTACTCCTTTGAGCTTATTGGTTGAAGGTATCATTAAAATTAGAAAACTTTTACTTAAAAATTTCTTTATGGCACCTAGACAGCTTAGTCAGTTAAGGGTCTGACAGGCTCAGGTCATGATCTCGCTGTTCATGGGTTTGAGCTCTGTGTCTGGCTCTGTGTTGACAGCTCAGAGCCTGTAACCTGCTTCAGATTCTGTGTCTCTTTCTCTGTCCTTCCCGTTTGTGCTCTATCTCTCAAAAATAAATAACCATTGAAAAATTTATTTAAAATAGTTCACAATAAAGTGTATAGATATGATTTCCTTATTATTTCAAGTTCCCTAATCATTAATTTTCTTCATTTTTATACTTTGGAGACTATCACCAAATGTAGAAAAGAACTTTCAAAACTCATGGACTGTACATAAACTCTTACTTCTAAACATCTAGTGATAGTAATAAATAAATGGTTACTTCTAAGTTGATTTTGTTATCTTTTTATGTTCTGTGCAATTATGTTATATAAAATAACTGTGCGAAGATACTGATTTATTTTTGAAGTACACTGGTAGTTTTGAATCTAACATATATAATTTACATTGAAATGTGGTTAGTTAAAATACTGAGATTTTCAATTCCTAGACTTAGAAGGCATCACAAGTGTTTTTAAGTTTGAGTGTTAATTGAAATAACAACATATATATGAATACATGAAGAATTCATTCTATAATATTTTTAATTATTTTAAAGCAATTCCCTGCATTAAATGTATTCCAAGGCATTCTCTGTTAATTAATGTGGAATAGGAGCTAATTCTTTTTCAATAGTTTTTTATGCCAAAAGGCAATCAACAGCCCATAAGCATTAATAGAGGCCATTTTGGGGTCAAACAAATAATAAGCAGGCTACAGAGCAGAATGAGGTCATGGCGAACAGACTCTAGCCAATAAGTCTGCTGGCATAGACAGTTGAATGCATTCTCACTGTAATCTACAGGGTTCAGCAGTGATTAGCCCTTACCTGCCGTTATACTCATGTCTGAATCTCTCTTCCTTCTCTCTCTCTCTCTTTCTTTTCTGTTTTTGTCCCTCCTTCTGTCTCTCTCTTTCTCTCTGTCTCTCTCTTTTCTCCGTCTCTACCTCTGTCTCTGTCTCCCTCTCTCTCTCTCTCACACACACACACATTACTTAATGAGTTCCACCTGTATGCCAGTTTCTATGTTGAGAACTAGGGATATAAAGTAAATGAGGAGCCCTACTTTTTTTAAAAAATATTTTTTTTTACATTTATTTATTTTTGAGAGACAGCGTGAGACAGAACATGAACAGGGAAGAGGCAGAAAGAGAAGGAGACATAGAATCTGAAGCAGGTTTCAGGCTCCAAGCAAGCTTTCAGCACAGAGCCTGATGTGGGGCTCGAACCCACCAACTGTGAGATCATGACCTGAGCCAAAGTCAGACACTTAACCGACTGAGCCACCCAGGTGCCCCTGAGGGGCCCTACTTTTAAAGATTTAAATTTTAATGATGATAAGAGGTTTATAGATTACAGTACGTTGTTAATAAAATGTATGCACCATTTCCTTCCTCTCTCATCTTGTTTGTTTGTCTACTAGGACTCTGGCATCACTAGAAAACTCTCATAGAAAGCAACATTTGTGTCTGAAGTCATTCTCTATAGTGGCTCAAATTATACACATATTGACTGAGTGTTTATTATATGACAGGCAGTTTTCTGATATCTTTACAGGCATTAACTCATGAAATCATTGTAACAATTTTAGTAGTAGCCACTATTATTTTCCCCATTTTTCTTTTCTTTTTTTAAAATTTTTTAAATGTTTTATTTATTTCTAGGAGAGAGAGAGAGAGACAGCGCGAGCAGGGGAGGGTCAGAGAGAGAGGGAGTCACAGACTGAAACAGGCTCCAGGCTCCGAGCTGGCAGTCAGCACAGAGCCCNAGAGGGAGTCACAGACTGAAACAGGCTCCAGGCTCCGAGCTGGCAGTCAGCACAGAGCCCGACGCGGGGCTCGAACCCACGAACCACGAGATCATTACCTAAGCGAAAGTCGGACGCTTAACCGACTAAGCCACCCATGCGCCCCTATTTTCCCCATTTTTCATATGAGGTAGAGGCAACCCAGAGAGCAAAATTGTCCGGTGCCAAGTGAGTAATAAGTGAAGGGGACAGTATTTGAATTCAGAAAGTTTGGTGTACTGGGGCGCCTGCATGGCTCAGTTGGTTAAGTATCCAGCTTCTGCTCAGGTCATGATCTCACAGTTTGAACTTGAGCCCCACGTTGGGTTCTCTGCTGTCAGTGCAGAGCCAGCTTTGGATCCTCTGTTCCCCCCTCTCTCTTCTCTCTGACCCTCCCCTGTTGTTCTCTCTCTCTCTCTGTCAAAAATAAACATTTTAAAAAAAGAAATGCAATTTCACAGAAGGAAGGAAGGAAGGAAGGAAGGAAGGAAGGAAGGAAGGAAGGAAGGAAGGAAGGAAGGAAGGAAGAAGGAAGGAAGAAAGAAGAGAAAAAAGTTGGTCCACAACTTCTTTCATTAATTATTATCGTCTTCTCCTTTACCACGACTTTTCACTTAGATCATGAATAGAACTACTGCTTATGTGTTGCTTTATTATGATGTTGATCTGAGGGGAGGGTGAATGTTATGCAGCTTTAAATTGAATGTAATAACAAAGATCAAAGCTTTAGATGTTGGTGAAGTAGCTAAACAGTATTTTCACATTTTCACATATATATCTATATATACCTATAGGTATATATCTATACATACATAGATATCGATACCTATATATATAGATATAGATAATAGATATAGATATTTTTCTGCTATAAAGAGCAAAGCCTAAAATCCCTTAATATCTCATTAAAAATTTGACACATAGGCTGTAACAATTTCACATGATGTATTTGGTAATTTTTCTCTTCCTCATTTATCACTGATGACTAGTGTGCCCCCAGCTCAGCAAGAGCGTGTTAAGCCAAGTAGAAAGGAATTTGGAACCCATGAGATTCATTCCCAGCAACCACGTGTAGAAACCTGCTTTTCTATCACTGATGGATGTGTTGTGAATAAATACTTCATACCCCTGTCCTGCTGGCTACCTGAGATCTAACTTGGTCATTGGACTCATAAGCATTGATTCATTGCAATATTCTCAATTGTTTCCTCCTTCCTTGCTTATTATCTTTTCTAATTGCTAATGAGATTCTGGTAAATGACCACTTGTTTGTTGGAATTTTTAAAGGTATATTTAATTATGCTGCAGCTTCATTTCCATTCTTTTTTAAATGGTGGATTAGAAGGGCACCTGGGTGACTCAGTTGGTTAGGCACCCAACTCTTGATTTTGGCTCAGGTCATGATCCCAGAATTGGGGGACCCAGCCCTGCATCAGGCTCACACTGAGTGTGGAGCCCGCTTAAGATTCTCTCTCTCTCTTCCTTTGCTCCTCTCCCTCCCTCTCTCTCTTTTCTCAAATCAAAAACTGAAAATAAAATAAAATGGTTGATTAGATAGCCTGACAATGCTAACTATAAAAGATGTACAAATATGAGATCCTCTACAACATATTCATCTTCCAATGAATATTTGAACTTTCAAGATGTGAAGGAATGCAACATTAAGATTGAACCCTAATATGAACTGTGGGCTCTAGGTGATAATGATGTGTTATTTTCAGTTCATCAACTATAATAAAATCCTCTCGTGGAAGATATTGATAATAAGATAGGGTGTGCATGTATGGGGGCTAGAGTATATGGGAAATATCTCTACCTTCTGTTCAGTTTTGCTATATTACTAAAACTGCTCTAAAAATAGAGTTGATTACAAATGATATAAAAGAAATCCTTGGAGATCATATACAACAAAGGAACTAAAAATCACAATGGACAGCCCATGCTGATATATTTCTCTAATGAGGAAATTTGCCAGTTGAAGTAATGAAGATGCTTGAATTTTAATAATTGCAATAGGAAACATTAGGAATAGCAATAGGAAGAAGGACCTTAAGCCTGCCAAGATGGAAAGCTAGAATGGAGACACACCCAACACATGTAATCCTCACATTCTCTAAATACTATTATTCCAGAAAAGAGATATTACAAAGTTAAGTAACAGCCAGGGCTCTGAGCAAAAGAAAAAGGTCTCCTAAGAATTTTGATCTATGGGCATACCTTCAGATGAATCTAAAATTCTAATGTAGAGCATCCTCATGACTAAAGAAACAAAAACCAAAAAATAACAACTTAAAGCAGCCTTATTTTACATCTACTCTAAGCACTTTAAAGTGATTGTGGGGTAGCTGATAACAGTGAATGCCAATTTTCTCAGGATAAATGTAGTCATGCAGGTTTCAAGGATTCTCACAGATGAAGCTCTGTCAAGAATGAGCTCACAATCCAAAATTATGAAACACAAAGAGAAATGAATCATGATGAGCAAAGTTCAGCAGCTTTGGACACCAAAGAATGTGATAATGCAATTAAGTTCTAGGTCCAGAAAATACATATTATTTTTAAGAAGCTGAAGAAAAGCATTGATGCTAAATAAATAAATAAATAAACCTTATTTTGAAATTTATCAGCATATTTCCCCCAAATCAAAATCAAAACATGGAAATGGAGACATGAAGACACCTAGAATTGATCAATACCAAAATACTAGCTCTGAAAATATGAGGATTATTATTGGAGTCATACAGTGGAAATGTTATATGAAATTATATATTATTACATTATTTGTTATTTTAAAAAAAGAGAGAGATAAAAACTACTTAGTCCATTGTCCAAACTAATGAGCTGGCAATAAACAAAACAAAAAGTACACTAATCTAAAGAAAGTAGAGAAAAGAAAATCATGAAAATTAGAGCAGAGCTAAATTGGAAAGAATCCACAAAGTCAAAAGTTAGTTCTTTATAAAGATTAAGAAAATGAATGAACTGGCAAAAAAAAAGATAGAGAGAGAGAACAAGAATCCAAATTAAGAATGAAAATAGGCGAAACAGGTACAGAGAAAGTAAAAATGATAAAAATACAAAGATAATACAATATAGCGATGACCTTGATAATTTAAAATTTTACTTCAAATAACAGATCTAAAATTATAACTTATTAACAATGTATCAAGAAGAAATGAACACCTGAAAGGGACTTATAAGCAGATGCTAAGTTACTTGTAAAATATACACACGCATATCAATTCAACCTCCAGACCAGATCATTCTAGTGTTAGGTTCTACCACGTTTTCAAGTCAAAGTGAACTGCTAATACAAACTGTCTTAAAAAATAGGGTGTCTAGGTGGCTCAGTTGGTTAAGTGACAGTCTCCTGATTTCAAGTTATGATCTCATGGCTCATGAGTTTGAGCTATGTCCCACATAGGGTTCCACACTGTCACATTGCAGAGTTTGCTTGGGATTCTGTCTGTCTCCCTTTCTGTTTTCCTCTCTCCCTGCCTCTTCCGTGCAATTGCTTTCCCTTAAAATAAATAAACTTAAAAAAAGAGAGCGGCAAACCATGAGAGACTCTTGAATGCTGACAAAAACTGAGGACTGATGGATGTGGGGGGGGGGATGGGGGGATGGGCATGGAGGAGGACACTTGTGGGGATGAGCGCTGGGTGTTATGTGGAAACTAATTTGACAATAAACTATTTGTAAAAAAAAAAAGCTGTCTTAGAAAATAAAGAGTTAATATTGAATAACCTACTGTATAAAGATTAATAACTTTGATAACAAAACTACATAAGGGCAGCCTAAGAATCACTAGTGGTCAACCTCGTTATTAATGAATATAAGTTAAACATTTTAAAATATGAGCAAACTGAATTTATCAACTAATATGTAAATATGTAAATTTATGGAGACAGTTTTGTGTTTAACAGAAGAGTTCAATGATTTATTTACATTCAACAACCCATGGCTAAAATCTACTACATTAACAGGTAAAAGGAGGAAAAGCCATTGATCCTCTCAAAGATGCGAAATAATCATTCAATCCAATTGAAATCCCATTAAAATACTTTATGACTTAGGAATAGAAAGATAAAAGGAATGTCCTTAACTTGATAATCAGTGTCTACCAAACCTAATTCTTGATGGTGAAAGGCAACTAGGATACTCTTAAAGCAGGAGCAAGACAAGATATTCATGACCATTACAACATTTCAACATAGTATTGATGGCTCTATCTGCTCCGTAAGACAATTATTTAGTATCACTGGTAAGTAATGTGATTGGAAGGAAATATTATAATTGATTACACAGAAAACGAGAGAATCTTCAAGTAAATCACCATAGCATAGCAAATTTTTAAATATTCACATATAAACTTTCAATCATATTTTCTGTTGTCATTCACTGTTAAGCTTCTTGAAAGAACTTGAAAGAACTAATATATTTTAGTATCACTTCTGTTCCATTTCTTTCTATCAAATTATTTATTATTATTTTTTTACAGAAGTACAATTGACACCCAATGTCACAGTAGTTTCAGATGTACAGCATAATGCTTGGACCAGTCTATAGGTTATGCTGTGCTCACCTCAAGTGTAGCTGCCATCTGTCACCATGCAATGCTATTACAGAACCATTGACTACATTCCCCATGCCTGTGACCTAGTCATTCTATAACTGGAAGCTTGTACCTTCCACTCCCCTTCACCCAGTTTTACCATACCCTCACGCTTTTCCACTCTAACAACCATCAGTTTGCTCTCTGTATTATTAGTATTAATTTTCTCTGACTTCTTGGTGGCATTTGACATTACTGCCTGTTTCTTCTTTGAGACTCTCTCCTGCTATGCTATATGGTGCCAACCTCTTGGGTTTCCCTCCTCAATGACCAGCCACACTTCTTCTCTACCTGACCGCTACATGTAGGAGCTACTCCCTCTTTCCCTCCTCTGCACTCACACTAAGCTATACTGATCCCATGCATTTAAATTTTCTATCTATACGATAACCCCAAAGTTTAGGTGTCATGTCATTAGCAAGGTTTATGAATAAAAGGAATAGCAAAAATATTATTTGATTTCTACAGTCCAGTGAAAATTGAAGTGAAAAAATTTTAAGGATCTAATTTAAACATAACAAAAAAGTATATATATATCCAACAAAATATGTGAAAGAACATTGCACTGAAATTTTAAAACTTTATTGAGACGTATTAAAGAGAATCTAAAAATATTTAAAAAATATATAACTTTTCATGGATAAAAGCACTCACTAGTGTAAGTAGTTTACCTAAATTAATCTTAAAACTAATTTAATTTCAACCAAAGTCCAAACATTTCTTTTGGTCACGGGAAGGCAAGGGATCAAAATTGCAAGATTTTCCTATGGATGATCAATAAGTCCATGACTACCCAGAATAAGAAGGTAAAAGACCATGCCTTCCAGATAGCAAGACTTATTAGGGGTGCCTGGGTGGCTCAGTTGATTAAGCATGAACTTTAGCTCACGTCATGATCTTGCTTGTCATGACTTTGAGCCCCATGTCGGGCCCTGTGCTCACAGCTTGAAGCCTGGAACCTGTTTCAGATTCTGTGTCTCCCCCTCTCCTCCCCCTCCCCCCCTCCCGCTCATGGTCTCTCTCATGAGAAGAAATAAAAAATAAAAAAGAGACTTACTATAAGTGCATAATGATTAAGACAGTAGGATTGATCTGCATATAGAACACAATAGAAAGCCTAGAAACAAAACCATACATACATGCAGGAGATCACTTATGACAAGTTTTTACTGCAAATCAGTGGGGGATGGACAGACTATTCAATAAATATCAGTTAGCCACATATTTTTGACAGAATATTAAGTCATTAATATACAACACAGCTATCCAGCAGCTAGGGAGTGGACACTTCAGTGTACTGTGGTTTTATGATAGAATAACGCACAGCAGGTCAAATAATGAGCTGGTACTAAATATATAAACATGGCCAAATCTTGAAACAAATATCAGTAGGTCATGTGTGGCATGATATGAGAAGTGTAATTTGTAAAACAACTGTGTATTTAGGAAATTTAAAGAAGCTTATGTATGCAGTAAAAGTATAAAGTATGGGAATGCTGGCATTCACAGAAAAAGAAAACAGTATTATCTGGGGATCAAATTGGAAGAGCAGCAAAGGCAATTTCATCTCATTATATGTTTAATAATAACTTTCATACATGAGGTATTAGGAAAACAGACTTTATATCATTGTTTAATGATATAAATGTTTAATCGTAATTGTGACTTTAAAATATTTTAAGATCTTCAAGATAGTTTTTAAAAGAGAAAGAAGAGAGGGAATAAACATACCTGGTGCTCATAGTAGAGAAAAGGATGCATTTGTCTAAGTGATGCACTTTTCAAAAAATCAGTGGAATGAGAGGAAAAGGTAGAGGGAAGTGAAGTATGAAATCAGGCAACCTAGGTTCAAAATTCAGCTGTTGTAAGTAGTTTTGTGATTATGACAAATCATTTCTTCACTGTGGTAAGTTTATTAATTTTTCAAAAGTTTATTATGTGTTGTTGTGAGAGTTGTGAATCTGAGGTAGGCGTTTTCTATTCTCTATTGTCCCTATGTTTTCTTCCAGCCTAATAATTAATGTTTCTTAGTATTTTTTGTGGTCACTAACTGTGTTCTTAACTCTTTGGTAGGCACTGTAATGGATGCAGTAAAAGCCCATCAATGGGATTCTATAGCCTGCTTTAAAAAAAAAAAAACAAAAAACCTCTAACTTTGTCCTTAAGCCATCTACTCTCATCTCTTATTATTGCAGATAGACGATTATAAATATACCATTAATCTAGGAAATTAAGCAAAACAACCAAACCCTGAAAATCTGAAAACCGCCATTAAAACTGTAAAGAAATATAGTTGCAATGTTATTTTTTTCTCTGACCAGAGGATTGACTTTTAAAAATTATTTCTTCTCACCTTTGTAATGTCATCATACTCTTTATTTATATTTTTTCCACTTGCTCTGTCATCCCTCAGAAACAATCAGGGATTGAACTGATCTAACTGAATAAACACATGCACTGCATCCCTGAGGCTGAGTGTGTTACAGAAGGAGAATTGCCCTCTCAATAGCGAACCGATTTCCACCTGTTGGGTTAGCATTGTGCCTGTGGCGTGTTATTGAACTAAAGGTCTTAGGTGGGAAATTTCCAGATCCGAAGTGGATGTTGAATCCCATTTCAGCGTCGGAGTATTTTCCACTCGTTGATAACTTAGGCAGATGGCTTTCCCGGAGCTGTCGAACTCTCAGTTAAAATACATTGTTTTCCTAACAGGCTACTGAAACCAGCAAAAATTCTAGGGAAGAAAAGGAAACCTTCCACAAATCAACACAGTAACACCCAAGAGTCACTATAATTAAGAAACAGTTCTTGTGACTTATGCTAACATGGAAAGGCTAGATCATATAACCACAGGTAAATACAATGAAATGTGAGACAGACTATTTGAATGAGCTACACATTTTCCCCCAAGAACAGAGTGTGTTCTATGCCACAGGTGTTTCAGTAATTGCAGTATGTGAGGAATATATCATGTTTAACAGACCTTGTACGCACATTTCCACCTGTGCGATGTGGTGGTCTAATTTCGATACTTCAAGCTGAGTATCAGATATACATGATTCCATGTTGTTTAATAAGGCTTAGCCCGCTCAACAAGTGCTGTAACCCTGGTCTCCTCCTTATTCTGCTATTGATTAGTCGTATGATGGGGTAAATCACTTGGCCTTAGCTTGTCTACATTTCCTCAGGTAAAATGGCTCAATATTACAGAAGAGTTTTGCAGACCCTTTAGGACTAGGATAACTTTGATTCTCCCTCAACCAACTGAAACCCCAAAAAATGGAACTGGAAATTCTTGGTTCCAGAAAAATGTGAATGGGTGGCTGACATTTGAATCAACAGTTCCGAAAGGGAAGTGAATTCTGAAAGCACAGAGGAGTTTGAGTACAGCCCTATTGCATCAATTTCATTCCTGTAGAAACCCTCAACTTGAGTTATTCCACTAGAAGTCATATTCCAATGACTCTGGACATGGCCTTAGATGCCACAGTATCATAATTCAGTGCCTCACCTACACACAAAGCATAATCTGCCTGCTTTGTTAAATGATTTAAAATCAATTTATGTAAAATATAAGATTACAATTAAAAGTACAAGCTCAGCATCACATGAACATAAGAAAAATATACTTTTATAAAAAACATGATATTTCACTTTGCATTTGCTGGCAGCTAAGGCATAGGCTGCTAAAAGTGGGTATACGATTCTCACTACCCAACAGAGGGAAAACTAGTGTTTTAATAAGTTAAGCAATTATGTGATCATGGTGTTTGAGGTTTGTCGTTTCATTGTGTTTCTTCCCAGGGAACAGTAAGAAGTTTTCTCTGTGAAATTCCCTTGCTTTACCGTATGATTTAAATCCATATTTTGTGGTACATGGAAAAACCAGACCTGATCCCCCACCTCTTCTTAAATCCCTGCCTTTTGCCATGTCAGTTTCAAGGGCTCTTCTGTTCTAGCTCTGGCCTCAGCCATGGCGTTGCTTCAGCCGCAAGACTCAGCAAATGGAATACACACAGAGGATAGAGAAGGGTTTGCATGATTGGGTGTGATCTCTCTGGAGCCTCTGCCATTGCCCTGCAAACATGCCTTGGCTGGAAGAAAGACACAAGGAACAGGCCAACGTGCCCCAGTCTCCCCAGCCAGGATCTCTGAGATGAGCCATGGGTGATCCAAATTCTGGACCTATTACGGCCTCAGCAGCCAAAGTTGGTAGAGCTGTATACACAGCTACTCCGGGATGTTTCAGCTTACTACTTACTCTGAGCCACTGGGATTTTTGTGGCAAATAATTTTGCAGCAAGAGCTAACTGATGTGTGTATGTTTTATGGACGTCTGAGGTATCCCTCCTCATAATCATGGACACAGGACTTGATTATCAAATTTATAAAAGCAGCCTAAACACATTTGTATTTTAATTCTAACGCTGCTGCCTTTTATCAAAATGAGCCACCATCGGATCTTGCCCTCTTAGTTATTTTTCCAGTCAATGCTGATGTTGGTGGGTATTTTGTTTTTGTTTTTGTTTTTTTATCCAGACAATGTCAGCCAGGGGTCACTGGACAATAACCTAGGAGACATGGACTGCAAATGGGCCACAGTTTAATTTTGCTACTTCTTGAAAGGATTACTTTCCAATGTGCTACTTGATAGTACATTTTTATTCTGGGGTGAGGTTTATGGGGGATGGGTCCAGGGGTGTCTCTCAGGTAAGTTAAATTCATAGAGGAATCTGTTAAAGGGAGCCTGCAACCATCCGCACATTGATGTGTGGCATTCTTTTCCACATGGAGATAGGAAGGTATCTTGGTCAAAGTCATAGACCTGGATAGTGTGTCTGCTCTTCAACCTGAGTCACTCAGGCCGCTCTTCTGTTTAATAGATCTGGTCATGCTGAATGAGTGGTCACCATTTGGAAATAATACAAAGGGGGTTCTGTCTTGCAAGGTATGTTGATATAAGTTAATGCTTCCCTGCAATGCACATGTAGAAAAGTGTAATATTTGTTCACTGTCTATAGTTAACAGCAATCTGTTTACATGGAGAAGCCATGTGCCCATTGGATCTGAAAACCAACAAGTCCACCTCACCGCCCTTGGGGAATAAGAATTCATATATAGGTTCCAGTGTTAGCTGCTCACCTAATTTTGGTTGAGGCTGTCTGGAGTATATGACTCCGATGGCACTTTTGACTTTCTGGTTCTGTAAGCAGAGACACTTAGGTTTCATGGGTGGGTAGAATGTAGAGAACAGCTCACGATGTTTGAAGTTTTGGCTTTTCCCCAAAAGACCACAAGTTTCTTTGAGAAATTGTTTTACCTTGTGAATTTCAGATTTTCTTCTGACGAATGGGAGAGCTACAAAAAAGTGGTCTTTAAATGTCTTCCCTCTGTTAAACATTATACTATCAGTGTGTGCATTAATGCTTGACTATTGCTAACAAGGTTTTCATGTTTTGGGTTCGGGAGAAGTAGGAAAACCAAACACTCTATAATGATCTGATAAATGATTACATCATAACCATCTTAACTTCCTAGACATACTGTTTCTAGGTTATTGATGATGAGCATTTGATTAGATGCTAGGTTTCTACAGCTTGCTGAAAGTCAAAATAAACTGATTTTTGACGACCAAAACAAGTCATCCACTCCTACGTGTAACTTTTCTAAGATCAAAATGCGCTTATGTCATTACCACTTGATTTCAGAAATATAGATAATTAAATTGAAATATTTATTCAATTTATTTAATTTATTTCAATTCAAAATATGCAAATATATAAACATGCCACATCTCCACAACTTTCATATTAATGAGTATATGTTAATAATGTGATGCATTTTAAAAGCAGTCACTGAAGAAGTTGGAGAAATATAAGGTGTCACTTTTATTAATACATAATTCCTACACTCATGTTAAATTTTTAGAAGACAGAAGGATTTTGATTTTTAAAACATCACAATTCAGTATGTGTTAATATGGTATGGGTCTTACTCTATGCCTTAATAAGTAATACTAAGATTTCTTATTGCTTACCTAGGAGAATTACAAATAATTGTTGAAATATGGAAAAAACAGGATTTCAGATTTTAAAAATTTTTTTGTTTTTATTTGCATCCCAGTTACCATACAGTGTAATATTAGTTTCAGGTGTACAATTTAGTGACTCAACATTTCCATACAACACCTGGTGCTCATCATGACAAGTGCCCTCCTTAATCCCCTTCATCTATTTCACCCATCCCCTCCCCCACCTTCCCTCTGGTAACCATCAGTTTCTTCTCTGAGATTTCAGATTTTTTTTTTTTTATCCAGTATACGGTAAAAGAAAAGAATGGGAAGTTAGAAAAAAAAATTATTACTGAAAACGCACTATGACTTAGGAAGAAATTAGGTTTAAAATAAATAATAAAGGGGCCCCTGGGTGGGTCCGTCGGTTAAGGGTCTGACTTCGGCTCAGGTCGTGATCTCACGGTTGGTGATTTTGAGCCCTGCATTGGGCTCTGTGCTAACAGTTCAGAGCCTGGAGCCTGCTTTGGATTCTGTATCTCCCTCTCTCTCTCACCCTCCCCTGCACACACACTCTCTCTCTCAATAAATAAAACTTTAAAAATTTTTAAAAATAAATAAATAAATAAATAATAAAGTTAATGTCATCTTTTACATTATTACTAGATTTAGCTTAAAAAGGTAGAGATTTAAAATTTCACAAATGTATCTCCCCAAAGTCACCCTGCAGACTACTTACACATATGTATCTGTATTTTTATGACATGAACATTGTGTTGGGAACTCAGACTCTTTCCCTCTTAGTCTTTTTAATTGTCTTTGAGCCTCTGCCTTGACCTTGGAATTTACATTTAGATGACTCCAAGTCTGAACTGGTATGGGGTGGGTTTACAAGAGCACCCACTTTTCTAAAGTTTAAAGCTTAAAACTTAAAGCAAGTATACAGAGCCTATTTCGATCCAGGAAATTTGCTAGGTAATGGGAGACTTATAAACAGTAATAATATTTCTTGCCCTAAGAAGCATCCCACTTACTCATTCACTCATTCACTCCTCTAAATTCCCTTCCTCTAAATTGCCTTTTTCCAAAGACGTACAGTGCTGGCAGGTGTGGATGCAAAACTCACTAGAAAGCAATCTCATCCTTGGGGTGGACACTGATGTTTATTTCTTGTTATCCATTCCTTCTTCCTCCATTATTTACAGAACTCTGTCTTTATGCTGTTAGAAAAACTGACTTTCTGCCTGCAGCTTATGATGATCATGTGACTCCGTTCTAACCAGTGAGGTGTAAATGTAATGGGTAAAGCTTCTGGAAAAGTAATGCTTTCCTGCAAAAGAGAAGAATCACACAGAGGCACGCACACATGCACACACACACACACACACACACAGCTGTGATGTGTGAGGGTGAAGCAGCTATTGGTGAACATGAGGACTAAAGCCACAAGCCGAAGATAGCCGATGAGGAAGCTAAATATGGTCTGAAACTCTAAGAAACTCCCAAGCAGCTCTGAGCAACTGACTGACCACATCTAGACTTGCTGTGATGTCAAAAATATGCAGTATCCCATTCCTTTCGTACTCTACTTTTCTCAGGAGAAATTCTCTGACTCTATCTATTCCTTTCCTTTGATTTATATGATTTTTTTTTTGGTCTCAGAATTTTAAAGGAAAAAGTGGGCATTTTCTGATGAACACAAAAGATGGAAAGAAAGAAGGGGTATGAGGAAATTTTAACACAGAGACTTGCCTACGATGAGTAGCAGGGTTGAGACGAAAACGAAAATTCTAAAAGTCGGCTATGTTAGCTACTTGGCCGTACCGTTCACCTTAAAAATGACACACCTGTATGTAGTGTAGAAAAGATGGATGAATTCAATCACCCAAACTTATATTTTCTCTAACGTTAGATGTGAGCCAGCTTTGCTGTCATTATTACCAAAAGGAAAGAGTGGCTTTTCTCTTGACCTTCACTTTGTTATAACCCTGTCCTGGTCACCATGAAAATGAGGAGCAGAAACACAAAGCAAAACACACCCTCACGCAAACTCTCAGTAGCTAAGTGAGACATTCGAACATAGGGTTTAGTATACCTTAAAAATGACTACGTCAAGTCTCCCTGGGGTAATTAAATAATTTCGTACCTAGAAAGCTGCTCTTCATTTGATTATGAAACATGACAAATCTTTATGGGGTCCTATTGCCTATATCTTTAGAAAGTGAATATGTATTTTGGTAAAACTGATGTTTGTGACCCAGAGGGTCAAAATTCCATCCAAGAATGCTTATTTTGTACACTTTCATGCATGTATCATTGGTTAGCATGCTCTAATTTAAAAAAAAACAACAACAACAACTGATCTTATTGGTGACCTAAAGGCCTTTTCTTGTTTTCCTAGTAACATAAGGGGAAGGAGAGGGGGAAAGGTATGTGGGAAGGGGAAAGTTGCTGGCTTTCTGCAGCTTCATTCAATACAGCACATCCCTTTCTAGAATTTCCTTTTCCTCCTAATCTTTCATAACCTGAAATTTTTAACTTTCAAGATCTGGGACAAATATTTTTAATTTTGGTTAGTTACTGAGGTAGTGCCTTTCTTCATTTATTTATTTATTTATTTTGCCATGGTTATAGACATTCTAAAGTCACAATTGTGTATGAACAGTTTAGGGAGAGATTCTTAAAAAAAAAAAAAAGATAGAGGTGTGTCTGGCTGGCTCAGTCACCATGGGACTCTTGATATAAGAGTTGTAAATTTGAGCCCCATGTAGGGTGTAGAGGTTACTTAAAAACAAAACCCTTAAAAAAATTAGGAAGAAGCTATTAGCATCAATAAACACTCAGAGAAAGTCACAAATTTAATTCTTTATGATATATTTATCAATTAGCCCCCCAAACAACTTTGCTTTAAAAAAAAAAAGAGTCTAAAATTTGTTGTAAATTTTCCTTACATTATGTTAATAATTCTTGGTGTGAGTTGTGGGTATGTGTGTGTGGAAACAATTATCATGTTAACACATGATTCATAGCATATATGTTTGCAAATACCTTCAATACTAATATGTTATTTCTTCCGTATGAGGTTTAACATTCCAGACTAAGTGTTTAAAAATACATAAAAGGAGCAATAGAGAAAACAGATGTTCACACGCCTTGCTTTCCATAACAATTAATAAAAAATAAGAAATATAACCAAATAAGGTCACCCTTGGACAGTGCTAATTATTATTTGGTGTATAACCTTCAACTATAGGAGAAAAATATTTGGGTATTTATACTGGCAGTTTTAATGCTGCGAGATAGATACTTAGTAGGAAACACACCTGTTGCCAATGTTGCCAATTAATGTAACTTTATGGCAGATCTTTATGAGTCCAAACCTAACACCTTTCTATTGCCTTACGTGTCATTAATACCATAACACCAAAGACAGTCAACATTAACACTGATTTACAAGTTCTCGTATAATGCTTCAAATAGTCATTTTTCAACGTTTTTTCCCCTTTTTGTCTCCTAACTCTAGTCTTCCTTCTCCCCCCTCCCTTTCTCCCTTCTCTCTCTCTTCCCCTCCCTCTCTCCTTCCTTCCCTTGCCTCCTTTTTTTTTTCTTTTAAATGTATCAGCCAAGCCAACTTTTACCTTTTAGATACAGACCTTAGAGATAAAATAATATTAGTGGCACTACCCCTGAAAAGTAAATTGTGTTTCACTTTTTATATCAAAAGAAAGCTGTATTTTGCTCTGATAGATGTATGTTTCTTGTATCACAATAATATTAATTTAATATTAAATATTAGATTAAAATTAAATGTATGTTTCTTGTATCCATACAAGACAGCTTAGTGAAAATGGAATTTTACAATTTAAATTGCATATTGATTTCTTTTTTTCTTTTTCTTTTTGGGAGAGAGAGAGAGACAGAGCACCAGCGGGGGAGGGGCGGGGGGGGGGGCTTGAACCCACGAACCATGAGATCATGACCTGAGCTGAAGCCAGCCGCTTAACCGACTGAGCCACCCAGGTGCCTGTGCATATTGATTTCTTTACTGGCTCCTCTTTTTTTTTGGTACTTAGAATCTTAGGGGAGAAAAAAAACCTGCTAGGTAAAATTTCCAGATATTCTTTTAATCTATGACCAGCTAATTGGAAATTTCCCTATAATTAAAAGAAAACACCTAGAAATATATTCCATACAATGCTTGAAGAAAGGCTTTGGTGCCCCAGTGTTCAGCTTCCAAAGCTGCTAGTACTTTGGCAACGTGAAGTAGAGAAGTAAAGGTCTCAGTTGTGACTGTGCCCCAAACCGATCTGGTCTTGAATCTGTAGCAGATCAAACAATTTTGTTTTGTTTTGCTTGGGCAAAGACCCAAACACAGTCTTGGACAGAATGGAGAATCCAAACTCAGTCTCCCAACATCTTCCTCCCTCCCTCCCTCCCTCCCTCCCTCCCTCCCTCCCTCCCTCCCTTCCTTCCTTCCTTCCTTCCTTCCTTCCTTCCTTCCTTCCTTCCTACCCCTTCTCTCCTTTTTCTTTCTTCATTTTAGTTACGTAACAACACTGAGAATGTGATGCTCGTGGTGAATTCTTTGACCCACCGGTTCTGTGGACGAATCTTCCTTGGGATCTCCTGTGGGGAAGAAAGTCCAGTCCCCAAACCCACACACACCATAGCTGTCCCAGTTGGATCTGTAGAGTGAATCACAAGAGTAGAATGGCACTATGTAACCAAATGCAGGAGTTTCCGGATCCGGAGGAACACTATGGGAGGAGTTTCTTGAATAAAATGTTAAGAGCAAATGGAAGAAAATGCACATATTTGGATGACAGCTGCAAAAGCTAAAGAAAACTAAAGAGTTTCATGATTGCTCAAAATCCAAGGCCCAGCTTCATAGTTACTCACTCCCTGGCAGGGATCCAAGCATTTAAATATGCACAAAATAAACTATCTGCTCTAGTTAATAAAAGGTTCACTTAAAGCAATTTATAGGCACAAGCAAAATGTAAATACTTTGGTTTAGAAACGTGGTCATGCAATCCATGACGAGAGCATGGCTTCATGATGTGCTCTTATTTCCTGACTGTAACCACTCAGATCACCTCAAGAAAGATGATAGGGTATGGGGGCGCCTCAGTCAGTTAACCAAAGAACTCTTGATTTAGGCTCACTTCAGATTCTCCCCGTTCGTGGGTTTGGGCCCAGTGTCAGACTAAATACACTGACAGTGCAGAACTTGCTTGGGATTGTCTCTCTCCTCTCTCTCTCCCAAAATAAACAAACTGAACTTAAAAAAAAAAGCGTGGTGTCATAGTGTGTCAGATCATAAGTGCCGCCAGCTATAAACTGAAGGAGGGAAAACTAGATATTTACAGGAAAAAGTGTAGGTTAACTGTTTTGATTATGATTTAGTATGTGGTCAGGGCTTTCATGAAAAATAAGCTCCTGTTATGTAATTTTCATGGGAAAAATAAGCAGCACCTTAATCTCTTTCTGTGTGTTCATGTGGGTGCTCTCCATTGAGAAAGCACAACCTAGATGTGGTTCTTAGAAATTGTGCCACCTTAATGAGTCACCGAGGACCAACAGACAGTACAGAGCGTCTCTGATTATCATGCGATCATGGTGTTAGAAGGGATCTGTTTTGATTCCTCTTTCATAAGCTGAAATGTTGTTCTGCTTTGATAAAAAAGAAATCTTTTATTTTTTCCAGCCTTATTGAGATTTTACACAGAAAACTGCCTATAATTAAGGTATACAATTTGATATGTTAGGACATATGCATCTACTCAAATCACAATTGCCACAATCCAGATAATAAACACACCCATCACCTCCAAGTTTCTTGGTATCTCTTTGGTTTGGTTTGGTTTGGTTTTCTAGTGTGTGTGTGTGTGTGTGTGTGTGTGTGTGTGTGTAAAGAACATTTAACATAAGATCTATCCTCAACAAATTTTTAAGTACGCCACACCTCATTGTTCGCTATAGTCACTGTATTGGACAGCATATCTCTATAACTTACTTATCTTGTATAACTGCTACTTTATGGCCATTGAACAACTCTCTGTACACACCTCTCTCCATCCCCTGGTAACTGCCATTCTATTATCTACTTCTCTGCCTTTGAGTATTTTAGATACTTCATAGCAGAGTAATAATATGCTCTGTCCTCTGCTTTGTAAAGCTACTACTATAATTAAGAATTCAACACAATTGTCTACTCCAATTTCAGAAAGCTTTAATTGTGTAGAAATAGTTCATTTAAAAATATGAAATCTTTGTCTCTATGGCTTCTGTTTATTTTCATTCTACCCACTGAGACCATCTAAGACAAATCCTTCACAATAAAGAAATCAGTGACTAATTGAGATCTCTGTCTCTCTCTCTCTCACACACACACACATATGCACACACACAGCACATCATGTCTGGCGAATATCTATTAATCCTTTTATCAAGATCAACCTTATTCCCATGAGAAGCCTTTTCTGCTTTTCTTTAGATGTTTCTTCTTTATGTTCTCATAAGATCCTATTTTTCTTCCCTCATAGCAGTTTCAGACTTACCAAATATAATTAACTATTTAAGGTTATGTCTTATCTACTGGGCAATGAACGTAACCAGAGAGGAAAAGACATTTATATTGCTCCAAAATGAATTCCTGCCACCGAGCACAGTGCCCTATACCAACTAAACACTCAGCAAATATTCGGGAAAATGAGTAAATGCAGAGTGCAGGGCAAGAGGAGTGATTGGTTAAGAGACAGTGGAATATGAAAACAAGAAGACTTATGTGCCACTTTTATTGGGTTTCAATGGTATTCTTCAGTTAATGGGGAATCATGGAATTTTCCGAGGAAGGAATGCACGATAAGAGGATGTCACTCACTGAATGGGACTACACCCACTTAATCCACCACCTACGTTATGAAATAGAACATCATCAGCTACAGATGACCTTCTTCTACCCATCTTGGCCAGGACTCACCCTCTTTCCCAAAAGTAATCACACGCCTGGCTTCTAACACCATGAAGTACTCTTACCCATATTTGAACTTTGTGCAAATGGAATCAGGCAGTATACTGACTGGCTTTTTTTGCTGAGTACTTTTTAGTGGGATTCATTCATGCTGTTACTTTTTCAATAGTCCATCCACTTCAAAGAGTCATAGAGTGTTTCATTGTGTATGTAGAGCTCAATGTACCCATTCTACTGTTAATGGGCAGTTGAGTTGTTCCTGTGGGTTTATGGTTTTAACTACCATGATAAGACTAGCTTGTTTCAATTCTGGAGATTCATCCAAATCTTTGCATCTTTCAGTAGCTCCTAGTAGTAATCCATGGAAAGTATGCCCCATAATTGGTTTAACCATACAGACCTTTAATATTTGTTAAGGTCATTTTTTAAGTTTTGAAAGACAGAGAGAACACACCAGGGAGGGGCAGAGAGAGAATCCCAATCAGGCTCCGTGCTGTCAGCATAGAGTCCAATGTGGAGCTCCATCTTGTGAACCTGGAGATCATGATTAAGCAGAAATCAGGAGTCGGACACTCAACCAACTGAACCATCCAGGTGCCCCAAACTGTACATTTCTTGAAAGGGATTTTGATGGCTTCCAGTTTTGGGCTCTCACAAATTAAAGCTTCTCTGAACATTTGAGTGTAGGTTTTTGTGTAAACTGAAATGCATTCTCTGGGATACATGCTCAGGAGTGCAATAGCTAAGTCATATGGTAATTGCATGGTTAGTTTTTAAGAAAGTATTAAACTTTTCCAAGTGGCTGTTTCATTGTACGTTCCCACTACCAATGAATTTATAGACCAACCAGTTTCTCCATATCTTCATCAAAATTTGGTACCATATATATATATATATATATATATATATATAGGTATCATATATATATTTTTTATTTTAGCCATTTTGATAAGAATGTAGTTACAGATTATTGTGGTTTTGATTTGCATTTCCTGAATGGCTAATAATGTTTAACAACTTTTCATGTGATTATTTGCTATCTGCATACCCTCTTCAGTAAAGTGACTCTTCATGTCTTTCATACATTTTCTAACTGAAGTTTTACGTTAAACCATTGAGTGTGAGAGTTCTCTATGTATTCTAGTTACTAATTCTTTGTTTTGTTGGGGAGTAAAATTTTACCTCTACCCTCTGGTTTTTTGGCCAGGCCTGACATAAGAATGAATCACAGAAAAAAGACAGATTTATGTAAATTTTACATGACATAAAAGTCCTCATAAGGAAACAAAGACTCAGAGAAATGGAAAATAGACTTTTTTGGTTGAAAAAAGAGAGGCAGCTTGTGAAAAAGGAACTGAATGATGTGAGAAAGCTAACACAGAGAATGAGAATTATGCTCACAAGGTCTGTTTTAATAGAATTCTCTCATTCTCCATTTCTCCTCCTTGATGATAAGAATGTTACTTTCTTTCTAGGACAAAAAGGGCACTTTCACATGGAAGTGTTTATCTCCTGTTTTCAGGACCAAGAGTGGAGATTAGAATGCCCTGCCTGCATCTGCTGTTGTTTAAGTACCTTAAGCTCAAAATAACCCTTAGGACAAAAAGCACATTTATTAAGGTAACATATTGTGTCATCTTTCAGTTGAATGTGTGGTTTTCAAATACTTTTTTCCCACTTGGAAGCTTGTTTTTTAAATGTTTATTTATTTATTTTGAAAGAGAGAGAATGAGAGAAAGATCCTATGTGAGGGCAAGCAGGGAGAGGGGCAGAGAATCCCAAGCAGGCTCCACACTGTCAGCACAGAGTCCAACGCGGAGCTCAATCTCAAGAACCTGGAGATCATGACCTAAGCAGAAATCAAGAGTCAGACACTCAACCGACTGAGTCACCCAGGCAGCAGGGGAAATTTGCTTTTTGTTCTTTCCACATGGACTTTCACAGAGCAAACTTTTGACGAACTACACTTTTGATGTCACATTTAAGAACACTTTGCCTAGACTTAGCTTCCTATTATTTTCTCTTATTTTTTTTCCCAAAAGTTTTAGAGTCTTACATTTTATATTAATTTTTGTGGTCCATTCTGAGATAACTCTTGCATAGGTGGAAAGTTTATATAGAGGGCATTTTTTTTGTGTGTTTGCTTTGGTTTCTGGATATCCAGTTGCTTCAACATCATCTTCAGGGCGACCTTTCTTTCCCTGAACCTTTGTCAAAATCAGTTGAGTGCATTTTCAGACTACAATTTCTGGTTATGCGATTCTGTTTCATTGATCAATGTGTCTTTTCTCCACTAAGATTACACCATTTTGGTTACTTCCACTATTTGGTAAGTTTTAATATTAGTAATCTTACCCACTTTATTCTTTTTTTGTAAAGTTTATTTATTTATTTTAAGAGAGAGAGAGAATGTGTGCACACATATGTGAGAGAATGAGCAGCAGTGGGACAGAGAGAGAGGCAGAGAGAGAACTCCAAGCAGGCTCTGTACTATCAGTGTGGCATCCTATGTGGGGCTTGAACCCACGAACTGTGAGATCATCCCTTGAGCTGAAATCAAGTCAAACACTTAACCGATGGAGCCACCCAGGAGCTCCCATTTATTTGGATATTCTTTGATTTATTTCATGAGCATTTTGTAATTGTTATCATCTACATCCTTTACATGTTTTATTGGATTTTTTATCTACATGCTATCTTTTTTCTGAAGCAACTTTAAATGGTATTGCATTTTTAAAAGTTTTTTATTTTGTTTATTTTTTTAACATTTTTGTTTAGTTTTGAGAGACAGAGAGGGAAACAGATAATCTAAAGCAGCCTCCAGGCTCTGAGCTGTCAGCACAGAGCCTGAGGCAGGGCTCGAACCCATCAACTGTGAGATCATGACCTGAGTCAAAGTCAGATGCTTAACTGACTGAGCCACCCAGGCGTCCCACTGTTGTGTTTTTTTAATGTTTCATTTATTATTAAGAGACCGAGAGAGAGAGAGAGAGAACAGTGGGGAGGGGCAGAGAGAGATGGAGACACAGAATCTGAAGTAGGCTCCAGGCTCTGAGCTGTTAGAACAGTCTGATGTGGATCTTCAAACCATGAACAGTGAGATCAGACCTGAGCTGAAGTAAGATGCATAACTGACTGAACCTTTCAGGAGTCCCTAAATGGTATTGCATTTAAAAAATATTTGTGTGTATATGTTCATTGATGTTATATAGAAATGTAATCAATGTGCAAGTGTGTGTGTGTGTCTTGAATCTTACAACTTTGCTGAACTCATTTCTTATTTCTTAGAGGTGTGTGGGTGTGTGTATGTGTTTCCTTAGATTTTTTTATGTCAATATCATATCAGCTACAAATTGAGTCAGTTTAATTCCTTCCTTTCCAATGCCCATGTCTTTGATTTCTCTCTCTTGCCAAGTTCTGGTGACTAGAACTTCTACTACTATGTGGAGTAAAAGTTAGAGTGAGCATCCTTGACTTACTGCTGATTCTAGAGGAAAAACATTCCACTCTTCACCATTAAGTATGATTAAATACAATGTAAGTGTAGGTTCTTTTGTGGATGTGTTGTGTCAATGTGAAGAAATTCTCTGTTCCTAACTTGAGAGTTATATATGACTTGGTATTGGATTTTGTTGAATGCTTTTTCTGTATCAATTGTTATGATAATATGATTTTTCTTCCTTAGCTTTGTTGAGATAATGGATTTTATCAGTTGATTTTCAAATATTGAGTTAGCTTTGCATACTTGGAATGAATTCCACATGGTCATGCTATATAATTCTTTTTTATACATTTTTGGATTTAGTTTGCTAATATTTTGCTCCTGAAAATCATCTGGGCCTGGAGAGTTTCTTTTCTTTTTTTTTTTAGGAGCTTTGTAATTACAAATTCTATTTATTTGGGGGTTATAGGACTGCTCAGATTGCCTACTTCATTTTGTCTGAGTTTTGATAGTCTGTGGTTTTTAAAGAATTGATCCATTTCTTCTAAGTTGTTGAATTCACTTCCCACCCACATACATCATTGAATTTGATGTGGTTTTCTTTTAAGCAGCATTGGATCATTTTTTAACTTACTCTGCCAACTTGTCTTTTGATTGGTGTTTAAACCATTTGCACTTTTCAGGTAATTATTGATATTTTGTGGTTATATCTGCAATTTTATTGTGTTTTCTCTTTAGTTTTCTCCTCTTTGTGTCCATCTGTTTTTCTTGTGTATCCATGAATTATTTAAATTTTTAAATCCAGGATTTTAGGATTCTATCTTGATTAACATATAGACATACCACAGAGATATTGCAGACATATTACCTACAGACAACTGCAATAAAGTAAATATCACAATTCTTTTATCACAATATTTGATTAAAGAAATCAAATATATTTTTTTGGTTTCCCAATGCATATAAAAGGTATGTTTTCACTATACCATAGTCTGTTAAGTGTGAAGTAGTGTCATTTCTAAAACAAAACCATGTACAGGGGACTGGGAGATACAGGCTTCCCGTTATGGAATGTGTAAGTCATGGATACGAAAGGTATGGCATAGAGAGTATAGTCCGTGGTATTGTAATAGTGTGGTAGAGTGAAAAGACCGTAGTTACACTTGTGATGAGCACAGCATAACACGTAGAGCTGTTGAGTCACTATATTGTACACTTGAAACTAATGTAATATTGTGTATCCACTGTACCTCAATTTAATTAAAAAATGAGACAAGCTTATAAAATTAAATTGTATTTTCTTACATATTTATTTCTGTAAAATGACTCTAGGCCAGATCATTTATCCTAAGAGCTACAAGTGAATTTACTGAGAAAATAATTATATTTTAGACATTTAAAAAAGCTTTTATGAAATACCGCATTTTATTTTCAGATGAAATTTACAAAGCTTTGAAAAATAGAGAAGACATGGATGTTCATATCCCTATTTCTTTTTAACGAGTACCAATAAAAAATAAAGATACAAACAATAAAGTGAAACTTAGGAAAACAATATACATACCTTGATTAAAAAATACTTCATTGCTAGGGATGCCTGGATGGCTCAGTCAGTTAAGCATCTGACTCTGGCTCAGGTCATGATCTCACAGCTTGTGAGTCTGAGCTCTTCATCAAGCTCTGTGCTGATAGCAAGGAGTCCCCGTCAGATCCTCTGTCCCTTTCTCTCCGCCCCTCTGAGCTCCTTCTCTCTCCCTCTCTTTCTCTCAAAGTAAATTTAAAAAAAAAGCTTCATTGTTAAAAATTGTGCTAACCATCATCTAAGTTTTCAGCAAATCATAATCACTGATTATAGATAACTATAACAAATAAACAAACAAAAAAAAAGATTCAGAATATTGAGAGAATTACCAACATGTGACACAGAGCTGTGAGGTGAGCAAATGCTGGGAAGGAATGCACCAAAAGACTTGCTCAATGGAGGGTTGCCACAGACCTTTGATTTGTAAAAAAATACAGTATTTGCAAAGTACAAGAAAGCAAATACAATAAAGCAAAGCACGGTGAAACAAGGTACGCCTGTATAGTGTTTTTGAATGTATCTCTACATAGTTTTCATGGTGGTTGACTGGGTATTACAAAGTGTATGAATGACTTTTTTTAAAGTTTATTAATTTATTATGACAGAGAGAGAGAATGCACCGGGGGGGGGGGGGGGGGCAGAGAAGAAGGGAGAGAGACAGAATCCTAAGCAGCCTCTGTGCTGTCAACCCAGAGCCCATGGAGCTCAAACTCATGAAGTGTGAGATGGTGACCTGAGCTGACATGAAGAGTTGAACACTTAACCAAGGGAGTCACCCAGGCACCCAGTACATGCATGATGTATAAAAGTCTATTGGAATCAACATTGTACTACACCTGAGCAAAGTGTGCGAACCTCACATTCATTTATATCCACTTCCCTTTTCCTCTTGCAAATATCATTGTTTTGGAAATCAGGTCATGTTGAAATTTCTGTTTCAATCATCACTGTTTCCTCCTTCCAGATGTTTCAAGACAACTTCCTTGACCATTTCTTCTCTGAAGAATTTACTCTACTGGATCTTTAAGGGTGATCTGTTAGAGACCAATCCTTTTTGTTTTTGTCTTCATTTTTTCTTCTTCCTTGAATGATAGTTTTCCCAGATATAGAATTCATCTGATAGTTTTTTTTTTTCCGACACTTGGCAAAATACTGTGCTCCTTTCTTTTGGCCTCTGTGGTTGGACATGCGAAACCTGATGGATTTCCTGGAGGTAATGGCCCATTTTTCCTCTGACTGCTTTCAGGATATTTTGCCTTTATTTGTAGTCTTCAAAACTTTAATTATAATGTGTCTTTGTTTAGATTTCTTTGGGTTTAATCTGTTTATACTTTGCTCAGTTTCTTGGATCTGAATGTTATGTCTTTTGCCAAATTTGGCAAGTTTTCAGCCATTGTTTCTTCAAAGATGCTTTAATTCCCCCAATCTTTTTCTTCTCTCCTTCAGGGATCTGCTGATACAAATGCAAATGACGGCTCTTTCATTGCTGTCCCACAGGCTCCTGAGTCTCTGTCCATTCTTTTTTTTTTTTTTTTTTTTTGGTTTGTTTTTGTTTTAGTTTTCAAGTCTACTTTACCTCTGTTGTTGAAATTGGGTGAGTTCTATGGAATTCACTAATTCCACCCTCCTGATCTCCATCTTCTACTGTTGGGACCATTTAGTGAAATCTTTGCTTCTTAATTTCTTACTGTGTATATGTTTTTAGTTGTGTAATTTCAAACTGATTGTTTTTAATCATTTCTCTCTCTATGCTGTGTTTCTTTCTCAGTTTTTCATTTGTTTCAAGACAATTTGTAATTAGTTGATCAAACATGTTTATGAGTTTGTTTGTTTTTAACAAAGAGGGAGACAAACTGTAAAAGATTCTTAAATACAGAGAAGAAACTGATGGTTGCTGGTGGGGTGTGGGGTGGGGGGAAGGGCTAGATGGGTGATGGGCGTTAAGGAGAGCACTTGTATGGATAAGCACTGGGTGTTACATGTAAGTGATGAATCACTAAATTCTATTCCTGAAATCATTATTGCACTATATGTTAACTTGCTTGGATTTAAATAAATAAAAAATTAAAAAAAATAACATGTTTATGACAGCTGTTCCAAAGTGCTTGTCAAATAATTCCAACATCTGATTGATAACCAATACTTGTATCAGTTGATTGTCTTATCTTATTCAAATTGGAATTTTCTCAATTCTTTGTATGACAGGTAATTTTTATTGTATTCTAGACATATTATCTACTATGTTAGTAGTGTTGCAGAAATCTGATCTGGATCATTGGAGGAAGAACTAAGCAGGACTCAGAGATCTTGGAAGGGAGGAAGTTTATTTTACAACACTGGGCTCAGAGGAGATCATTCTCCAGAGGTCTGAGCTCCCAAACAAAGGTGGTCATTTGCTTATAAAATTAAAAGAAGTCCACCCATACCAGCAGAGGTGTTTAAAGCTGATTGGATGTATAGGGTTAGGGTGCCTTGGGGTCATCTATACACAGAGGTAGGGAAAGGAAGTGGGTGTGGAGAACACCTGGCCTGGGCAGTTTGGGCAGTCCACCATTTTGACCTGTATGACCTCAAGGAGTTTTCCTTTATTTTTTCCATTAGTAGGACTCTGGATCCTGCTTAAATGTTTCATTTTAGCAGGCAGTCACCTTATTGAGGTTTAGCACATGGATCTTGCCCTATATTTGCAAGCTGGTGTTCTAATGGAAGTTTATGTTTCTGAGTTTCTGGAGTATTATTTTGGTCTGTTTGGCTTATCTGGTGTTATTGGGGCTGCTTCTAGTCTCTGCTAAAGTTGGTTGTAAAGGATTTTTTCTCAGCCAGTCAGAGGGATCAGAGAGATATTTCTCCGTAAGAAAGGGGAACATAGAATTTGTTGACATCTTAACATCTTGTTGATTTCAAGGTTTGCAGTTTTTAATAAAGGTGCTATAAATGTTTATGTGCAGGTTTTTGAAGGAACGTGAGTTTTAACTCCGATGGGTAAATACCAAGGAGCATGATTGCTGGATCATATGATAAGTGTATATTTAATTTATAAGAAGTTGACTATCTGTATTCTAAGGTAGCTGCTACATTTTGCATTCCCTCTGACTGACTTCTATATAAGAGATGAGCTAGAAATAAATGGCAAAAATTTATAGGAAATAGTGTTATTAAAGTAGAAATACAATTTTTCTGAACTGTCAATACTATTTAGAATAAGATCACTGCCAATTGCTAGAAAAATAAGAGAACATGGATGACTATTGGAGGAGACTGGGAATGATGGGAATGATATCAGTATAAGGGAGAAAAAATAATTTTCCCTCTTCCTTCTGAGTCCTTTATTGAGACTCCTGTAATAAAAGACAGATAATAAGGGAAAACTAAACAGAAGTTTATTAACCTCCTGTATATGTGCAGAAATACCCAGGGCAAAATGAGTAACTTCCCAAGATGGCTTCCAATTGGAGGATTAAATACTATATTAATAGGGAAGGGAGATACAGATCTCTTAGGAAAGAGTGATTTTCAGGAAAGATGAATGATACTTAGAAGAACAGGTAAAATGTATGACAGTGTATGACAAGGTCGGTCTAGATGTG
Source organism: Hyaena hyaena (assembly GCF_003009895.1). NCBI lineage: Eukaryota > Metazoa > Chordata > Mammalia > Carnivora > Hyaenidae > Hyaena > Hyaena hyaena. The sequence goes on along the minus strand of NW_024081089.1, from coordinate 460,786 downwards.
GTGGCAACTTCCTCTTCTGTAATAAGCCCCAATCTTCTCTGGTTGAGGAAGCTTTGAGGGAGATGAACTATGGTGTTTGAATTCCCTTTGGGGGATCTTTCTGTGGGCAGGTAAGAGAAGTTCAAAGAAAGCCTCTCCCTGCATTTGTTTTGTTTTGTTTCATTTTTTCCAAATGGCTTCTGCTCAAGATAACCAATAAGGCAACATCGTGTATTTTGGGGTGGCATGTCTTGCTACCCTTGATCAGCAGTATCAGTCATCTCTGTGTGAGTGATAACCACGAACTCAGCACACATCACATACTAGAAACTATACATTCTTATCCACATCTCACTTAATTCTCAGCGCACACCCTGTGTATAATACATATATCTAATCTGTATAAAATGAAACAGAGTAGATTTTATTATTCCATCTTAATGGTGAAATTAGCCTCAGACAGGTTAGCTACTTTGCCCCGAATCTCTTAGTTATGAAGTGTTAGCACAAGCATTGAACCCTGAACTCTTCCTTAGTCAGGCAGGGAGTCAATGCTAGGGAAGGACTCCAGTCTCCGAGGTGATTATGGAGCACAGAGCAGGAAATCAGCTGGAAGTCTTGGCCTACTCAGGTTGTGTCAAATTGTTGGGACAGGGGGGAGAGTGTTGTGGTTTTGTTGACATACAGGACCCTGCACTTGCTGCAACAGGTATACTTGATTCGTTCTGCGATAACAACACTAACTAGACACCCCCAGTTGCCGGTGGGTATGGACCTCTTCCAGTGTATCAGAGCCATAGCTGATCAGGGCCTGCTCAGGAACATGGCAGGAGCTGGCAACAACCAGCTTTGGAACTAATAACAATTAGTATCAAAGATGATTTCATTTAAACTTTAATCTCATTATTAAAGATAATATCATTATGCAAAATGTAATACAGAGCAATAGCTATAGCTTATTATTTTAAGATAATAAGCTCTTAGGTTGCTGGTTTATGGAAAAATACAAGCTGAGCCAATGTTCTGAAATTAAAAAAAAAAAAAAAGCTTGATTTCAGGGCTTTTTTCTTTCCATTTTGATTCATGAAGTCAAGTGTCATAGGAAGGCTATTGTTCCTATTACCTAAAGAGAAATCACGGAGACCCAAGACTGTGCTTTTTTTTTTTTTTTTTTTTTTGTCTTGAAAATCTATTAGGACTCCACAATTGTATAAATTTCACGGTTATTTTTATTTTATAAAATAGAAAATGATTACAATTTTGTGTAATGTATCATACAGGTTTAATAGGATTGCACTCTCACCAAGGACTGTGGTAACAAATAAATGCGATCGGAAGTTGCTGACACGACAGGAACCTGCTAGTTCAACATAAACGCTTTCTGTAAATGAATCTAGCCTAATTTCCCTATACATCTTGCCTACTGCTTTCAGCTCTGCTCACAGGAGAGCAGTTGCATGGTGCTGGCAGGAATCCACACTTTTGCCTTTCCTCTGCAGTTACGACACAGCGGTTCAGAGGCGCTGGCTACAAATATGGCAAAACTCACCAAAGGAAACAGGGACAAAGTGCTGACTCCAGATCTGGGTGTCTTCCCAAAAAGCTTACTGCCAAAAATCTACAGGTGCATCGTACATGAGAAAATTCGCACAGCACCAGAAAGGGGCAATCGTTTCTGAGTCCATTTCCCTTTCAGGCTGTGGGATGGTTGAGCAGTTTTCAATTGGGCACCTTTCCTATGTTAACAGTTCTCTGTTGTTCAAAGAAATGTAATGTTTTCTTAAAAGTCCTAAAGCATGAAACATTGAGGAGAGCCAGTGTTTACCAGAAATGGTGACAAATACTAATCTTTTAAATGTATACTTAAATCATATATAACCATTGATAGAGACTAGACTGAGGACAAAGTTTGGACAGTAAAAAAAAAATTCAATTTTTATCGAAACATGCATAGTTTGGGCAGTTATATGCACACCTTATTGGCAATTTTGCAGTAATCTCTCTGGAATTGAAAATAACAAGAAAAGTACAAGAGTTTAGGAGAAATTCTTTCAGGGAAAATGTTGATCCTTGAGCCATGTGCGGGTTAGGGGTACTGATACCCTACATAGTCAAAAATCCATGTACAGCTTGTAATTGCTGAAAAACTCAACTACTAATAGCTTGCTATTGGCTGGAAGTCTTACCAATAACAAAAGCAATTGTTTGGCACATATTTTGTATGTTATATGAAGTCTTACAATAAAGTAACTTATTGAAAAAACGTTTGTAAAAAACCATAAGGAAGATAAAATACATGTTTAGGACTGTACTGTATTTATCAAAAAAAATCACTTATCAGTATATTTGCGCAGTTCAAATCCGTGCTGTTCCAAGGCCAACCATACTTGGAAATCAAGCAGAGAACTAAAAATAAGAACATAAAATCATTTATTGAATCCCAGTCTTTACACACATTTACTAAGCGGACATTATGCATGTGAAGCTATGCTGAGTTGCTGGTGTACAAAGGTGATTATACCTGGTTCTTGATCTGAAGGACCTCATTGCATAAAAGAAATGGGCTTCATGGGAGAGGTGAGGGGTCATTAACAAATAACTGCAGTGTAATCGATTAACAGTGATCACAGAAATACATGAAATAGATTGTAGGAATTGTGAGTTGGGCCACTGCTGGGAGGTGAAGAGGAGGCAAGGAGACTTTCTAGGACAGAAAACTGTATGAAGGAAGACCTAGAGTTAAGAGAGAGCATGCCTAAGGACTTTTGTCTCTGTGAGGCACAGCAAGAAAGGAGGTAACTGTACCCCCCCCCAACCTTGATTTTGGCTTGGAAGAAGGGCTGCAGGTAGGTGACATTCACCGAGATAGAGGATATTGAATAAGTGATGTGAGGGAGAAGGTTGATGACTTTAGCTGGGGATGCAAGGCCTTCAAGGGTCACTGAAGAGATTTCCAGAAGGCACAGGTCACATTTCAAATTCCATGACCAGTACTTGGCTCAGAAGTCTTCTTGGAGTATCCCCAGAGGATGAACCAGTTCTTCAACTGTGTCTACTTCCCACTCACAACCCCATTCAGTTCCTTCTTCCCATCCCCTCCCAGCACCCCCACCTCCATTAGGACTTGGCAGGTCATGAAAGAAGAGCTTTCAAAAACACCTTTCTTTTTTTAATTTAATTTTTTGCTCCAGTGGAACACTTTCTTCAAAGAAATTACTTGGAAGTCCAAGGCATGAGCAACTCAAGTGGAACCACTTTGGGTCAGTAGAAAGGAATATCCCAAGAAGGAATGAAAATCCTCAACCTATTTTAGGGGAATTGGTAATGTCAAATCATCAACCTAACCAGCTCCTGGTAAATGGATAGCTGACATTTCCTTTGAAATGTCTACCTTTGATATTAGGTATATTCGTTTGTGCCACAAAGAATAATACTATGGCACAAAGAACAATATTAACATATCTAAAGAGAGAGAAAGGGATATTAAGAGAAGAAAAATACACAAAAACCACAGTAGTGGGCTTCCATGACTGTGCTACTTGGCTTCAAGGATTTTGATTCCATCGTTGTGTATTTTAAGTGCTAGAAGTAGACAATCATTTAACATATTGTATCTGAGGGACTTTTCTCTAAATCCACCAAAGAAAGCTTCTGACTTTGATTTAGCCTCTACAGGAGCAAGATCACAGGGCTGTCATTGCTTATCAATCTTCTCTTTGCTTCAATCTTGCATATTGGTTGGTTAGAATAGTTTATGTAAGGTCTACATTCCTGATTTTACAGAATAAATAACAAAGGAAATTGCTCAAAAATACCATCTTGTTGAGATTTTATTTACAAGATTGTTAGGTTAAGATATTGTACAGAGTCATATCTAGAGGTGGGTACTGGTTGCTCTGTTCATTCATTCATTTATTCAACAAGTACTTACTGAATCTTGATGTGCCCATTGTAGGGGTTGTTGATATGAAGGTATAGCTTTTGTATTCAAAAAGTTCTCCACCTAAGATCAAAACAAATATGCAAAGAACACATGTTAAAATATGGAAATTTTTATTTTCCTGACAGACCATATGACCACTAGAGGGAAATGTATTCAGTCAAAGTGAGTTTGGTAGATTTCTGCAAAATTTTCACAGAGTAGTATAAATTTGCTATTAGACTCCAAGGCAAGGTGGTTTGTGGGAAGAATAAAAGTATATTCAAGACAGAGTGAACATCTGTGCAAATAATATATTGCACTCGGAAGTGAAAAGAATCCCATAAACTCTGAGTATTAGAGAGGAGTGGAGGTCAGAAAGGCGTGTATGTCTTCACTCTCAGGACTTCATTCACTTCGTGGATGCCTTTCCCTAGAGTTTTGCAGTATACAACCTGAACCACTGTATGGGCATTCCCTCTCTGAGAAGATGGTCCCAGAAAATTAGTTTGGAGCCTGATAAAGAAGAGCTACTACTCCATTCTCTTGGTATCCATAATACTATTGCCTTCTGGCACTTCTGATTCTGACTGCACTCATTAGTCTTCCTATGGACTCTACTTCCTTCCATGCTACATAACTGTTAAGGATCATCAAGGTCCTCTACTTGGACCACTGCTCTGTTTTGCTCTCTACCTTCTCCCATGATTGGCAGACTTCCAAGGCCATACTCTTTGCTAAATAATGTTGCCTTTGCATAACTACCTCTCTCCCAAATTGACAGTATTTTCTGAGTACCCGACTTGTTCTTTCTCTGACTCAGAAAACAGCCATGGCATTGACTGTACTGTGGTTACCCCCTTGTATTCAAATAATTACTACTCCAGAAGGTTTCACTTTAATTGTTTTTAATTTAAAATATTTTGTTGGTAAACATAATGCAAGTACAGAAAACTGCATAAAATAAACGTGAGGCTTAACAAATTATTATAATATGAATTCCTTTGTAATAATCACCGAAGTCTTGAGAAATTGACATTGCCAGCCACATCCGAACCTTTCACACACCAACGCCCACTCACAGCCCTCTCTTCCTCCAACTCAGTTTCCTGACTTTTGTTATTCAATTTCTTACTCTGATTTATAATTTTATCACCCACTATGTATCTCTAAGTACTATTGCTTTTTTCTCTTAGCTTTTTATTTTGAAATAATTATAGATCAACAACATGTTGCAAAAAATAGCACAGATGTAGCATTCACCCAATTTCCTTCCAATGATAGCATCTTACATAACTTCAGGGTAATATCAAACTAGAAATTGACATTGGTTCAATTTATAGAATTTATTTGAATTTTACCAGTTTTACACACACCCATTTGTGTGTCTGTGTGTGTATGCACATGTTCATATCGTTGTATACAATTTTATTACATCGGTAGATTTTTGTGAACATCGGCACTATCTATTCACAGAACTGTTCCAACCTTTCAAGTATCCCACAAATTATCCTATTATATTCTTACACACCTCCTCTTCTGCCTATCTCATTTATCTAATCTTTAATATTAAGAATGTTGTATGAAGAGAATCATATGGTATATAACTTTTTGAGATGGAATTTTTAAGTTCAGTCCCATTGTAAAATATTTGTGATGCTATCAGTTTGCAGATATTATGAATAAAGTTGCTATGAATTTTTGCATACAGGTTTTTGTGCGAACATAATACATCTTCAGTTCTTTGGAATAAATACCAACAGTATAATGAAGGGTAATATTATAATTTTGAATTTTATACATAGTACAACAATATTATATACATGCTTATATATGTATTTAATGCATACATTATATATGTATACATATAAATTTTATTCTCTTTTTATTTCTTTAATCTAGTTACTGAAGAAGCTTGATCATTTTTTGTAGAGAATTTTTCACAGTCTGGATTTTGCTGGCTGCATTCTCATGATATAGTTTTATTTTTTATTAAAAAAAATTTTTTTTAACATTTACTCATTTTTGAGAGAGAGACAGAGTACAAGTCGGGGAGGAGCAGAGATAGAGGGAGACAGAGAATCCGAAACAGGCTCCAGGCTCTGGGGTGTCAGCACAGAGCCCGATGCAGGGCTCGAACCCACAAGCAGTAAGATCATGACCTGGGTCAAAGTCAGACCCTTAATCGACTGAGCCACCCAAGTGCCCCTCTCATGATATAGTTTAACAGATTCTACTTGATTCTACATTTCCTATAAATTATTTACTACATCTAGACAGCTAATCATATAAAATGTGGTTAATTTGGAGAGAGGAGGCAAGATCACTTCATAGATGGTGTTGAATTCCTCAAGAGGCGTGTAATGTCAGACCATCTCTTTGCATGATGTTGCCAGTATTGACATCAATTCCTAGATCCTTTAATCCATTTGTCATTGAAAAGATAATATTCCAGTGACATCTGAAGAAGATTAAAGTATCTTTTCCACTTCTTCACCCTTTCCTGTGTCCACATTGTACCTTTGCCTTGGCATATCAAAGTCAGAGCACATTTCCTGCCTCTTGACCTTACCCTTAGACATGTTACTTGCTTGGACCAATGGTATGTGGGTGGAATTGACTCTGTGACAGTTTTAAGCCTAAGTTTTTAGAGGTTTCTATATTTCCATTATCCATCTTGGGCTTCAGCCATCACCGTGAGGAAAGCTTCTGCTCAACCTCCATCCTGGGCTCCAGAATAGATACAGTTAGAACAGGCCTGGCGAGCCAGATCTGCAGTTTGAAGTTGAACACTCAGTTGACTCCAAGCTAAGTCCGCCTACACTTGACAGACCCACAGATCCAAGAGAATAAATAATTTCTATTTTAAGGCTTGAAGATTTGAAGAAGTATTTTATTAGGCTTCATTCTTATGGTAACAGCTACCCAAGAACACTTTCTTCCCTGGGGGCATTTTACAAAGAGAAACTTTACTCCTTCTATTTGGTTTTCCCACGGCTATTACTTGGTAAAGGGAATGCAGAATAAATTCTTGATTCTCTTTATTATACTTTTTCAAATGATTGGTTTTCTAGTATCCTTTAAAGTGACCCATTAGTACTTTTTCCTTTGTCTGTTTGTTGTGTGTGCATATGTGTCATCATGCTCGTGTGTGTGATTATGAACTCATGTATTTAACATATATGATGTGTTTCTTCATACTGCTGTTATTATCCTTATCTGTGCTTAATTTGATATTCGGCCAATAAGACATTCTCAAGTAGGCTCCCACATTCTTTCCATAAACTCTGAAGACTTTCCTGTTACCTGGAATGAGAATATCCCACAGGCTCCTCAACTTGTACATTTCCTGCCCTAGACTTGCAGATGGTCATTCTTCCAAGAAGTTCCTATGAAATGAGCACTGGGGATGCAATTCTCATGGCTACTGGGTTGGTTAGTCATTGTTTCTAGTCCTTTTCGATGAAGGAAACACCTTAAAAGTCTGAATTTAAAGTTGAGTTTTGAAAACGTGTGCAAATAGGCACATATACATCCACATAGAATTCTGAATTCTAAATATTATCCTCATTTTTAAGACAAAACACATCATTTTTCGTATTGGTATTTCTACTTAGAATTCAGGACTATAGCATGTTTATCTAATCTTTTTATCCCTGCAATCATAGATACTTGTTCCTTCATCATAATGATTCATTTATTTTAATGTTTATTTATTTTTGAGAGAGAGAGAGACAGAGTGCGAGTGGGGATGGGGAAGACAGAGAGGGAGACATGGAATCTGAAGAAGCAGGCTCCAAGCTCAGAGCTGTCAGCACAGAGGCTGATGCGCAACTCAAACTCACAGACTGCGAGATCATGACCTGAGCCGAAGTTGGATGTTCAACTGAGTGAGCCGCCCTGGTGCCCCTCCTAATGATTATTAATATTCCAGACATGGTAGAATTATATTAATACATAATACAAAATAAGTTGCCAGTATTGCCTCCAATGATAAGACTAGTAAAAACAGTTTAAAATACATACATATATATATATATACATATATATATGTATGCATTTTGCACACAATACATTCATTCTCTTCATGTCGCTTACAGTTATCCTGCACGCACATACAGCTCTTAGTTAGATCATCTCTACCTTACACATTTCAGTTCTATAGCTTCAATTCTCTAGTGTTTACAACTAGATTTTACATTGATGTTTTTACTTTTTTTTTTTGGTTGTCTGAAGCTTATTTTTTCTTGAAGTTTATTTATTTTGAGAGAGAGAGAGCAAAAGAGCAGGAGAGGGGGAGAGAGAGAGAAGAGAGAGAATCTCAAACAGGCTCAGTGCTGTCAGAGCAAAGCCCCATATGGGGCTCAATCTCGTGAACCATGAGATCATGATCAGGCTGTAATCACGAGTTAGACGCTTGAAGGAACCCCACACTGGGCTCCGTGCTGACAGCCCAGAGCCTGTTTGGGATTCTTTCTCTCGCTCTTTCTCTGCCCTTCCCCCTACTCATGCTCTGATCTCTCTCTCTCTCTCTCATTCTCAGAATAAATAAATAAACTTTGGGAAAAAATTGAATTAAACTTGAAGAGAGAGAGAGAGAGAGAGAGAGAGAGAGAGGCTTAACCTACTGAGCCATCCAGACATGCTGAAGCTTATTTTCTAATTGATTCCCAAGGATAGCTCATGGGAGATATATTGTTTGGGTTTCTTGCAATGTTAGTATATCTGTGGTCTTTACATGTAAAAGTCAATTTGCCTGGCTGTTAAATCTATCATTCACTTTGTCTTTTCTTAGCTATCTCATAGCTATCTTATAGTATTTTAGCTATCTTATCTAAGTATCTTAATATTCTTTTGTCTTCTGTCATGAACTAATCCTGTAAGAAAGTCTAATGACAATCTGATTTTGTTAATCGTATCAGTAAGTGGCTCACCTAAATGATTTTCTTTTTCTTTTTTCTTTTCTTTTCTTTTCTTTTCTTTTCTTTTCTTTTCTTTTTTTTCTTTTCTTTCCTTTCCTTTCCTTTTCTTTTCTTCTCTTTTCTTTTCTTTTCTTTTCTTTTTTCTTCTCTTCTCTTCTCTTCTCTTCTCTTCTCTTCTCTTCTTTCTCTTCTCTCTTCCCTTCCCTCTCCTCCCCTCCCCTCCCCTTTCCTCCCCTCCCCTCCTCTTCTCTTCTCTTTTCTTCTCTTTTTGAGAAGAGTGCATGCAATGTTCGGGGGTGTAGGTGGGGGCAAGGGAGATAGAGAATCTCAAGCAGGGTCCACACTCAGTGCAGCCACAAGGCAGGGCTTGATCTCACCACCGTGAGATCATGACCTGAACTGAAATCAGGAGTCTGATGCTCAATCAATTGAGCTGTGCAGGCGCTCCTTGATTTTCTTTTTCTTGAATGCTCTGTGGTTTTACAAATCCAATGACTTTACTAGAATACATGTCAGTTTTGAGAATTCTGAATTTATTTTCTCAGATATGCATTGCACCTTTTCAATGTATAATTTTGAATCTTTTGCTTCTCAGAAAGATTTTTTGGATTTGTGATTTTATAATTATTCTATTTCCTTGTTTTAGTTTTCTTCCTGGAAAAACTTCCATTTTATGTGTGTTGGGATCGTGACTGACTCATTTCTATGTGTGTCACTTTCTCTCCAGTCTTCAGATCCCATTCTCCTTTTGATTTTAAATATTTTTCTTCTGTATCTTCTGTATACTTTAAGGAAGTATCTGTTGAGCTTGTTCACTCTGTGTGCTTCTAGGTTCATTTTCCTTTCTGAAATGACATCTCCTTTATTTCTAATATTTTCTGGAGTTCTGTCACCTCAATCTCAAGTTTTTGCTAATTCTTTTTTATGCTATTATTTCATGTCTTGTATCACCTTCAATTTCTAGGTTGTAATTTTTTTTTTTGTTTGGAAATATTTTTGATATTTCACTTTTGTTTCATGGGCATTCCTCTCTGAAAGTCATTCACTTTCTATAGGAATATTACTCTCTATTTAATCTTTTTCCTTAAGACAACATTGCATAAATTGATCTTAGTTGTTTTATGCTGCTCCTTTTTTACATGAAATTAAGTTTTGCCAAAATTTAAGAGGGAAAGTTTATGATAGCTTCCCTATCTAACATCTAGAAAACTTTTATTTTTATTTTTTAATATTTTTATTTTATTTCTGAGAGAGAGAGAGAGAGACAGCATGAGCAGGGGAGGGTCAGAGAGAGAGGGAGACACAGACTCTGAAATAGGCTCCAGGCTCTGAGCTGGCAGTCAGCACAGAGCCCAATGTGGGGCTCGAACCCACGAACTGCGAGATCATGACCTAAGCGAAAGCTGGACGCCTAACCAACTAAGCCACCCAGGCACCCCTAGAAAACTTTTTTTTTTTATTTATTTATTTCTAGGAGAGAGAGAGAGAGAGAGAGAGAGAGCAGGGGAGGGTCAGAGAGAGAGGGAGTCACAGACTGAAACAGGCTCCAGGCTCTGAGCCGGCAGTCAGCACAGAGCCCGACGCGGGGCTCGAACCCATGAACCACGAGATCATGACCCAAGCGAAAGCCGGACGCTCAACCGACTAAGCCACCCAGGCGCCCCTAGAAAACTTTTAAAATAGCTCAATAACTCTCTTCTGCTATTCTTGTGAAATGTTTAAAAAATATGACACCTTACTTTCTGAGATCTCCTTAGCCTGCTCTGCTTCCTGTCTACTAGCCACCTGTACACTTCTATTTGACTCTTCTTTTTCCATTATTCTTACTGTTCTTGATCTGTCTTTATTTTAATTTTATTTTCAGCAGTTTCTCCTCAGTGTGAGTAATGAAACACACCTCACATACTTTTAGTTGTGACTGTTCCCAGGATTTAGTCAGTCCTGTGTGCTCAGGCCATTTCAGATCAACAATGTTCACCTCCTTTAGAATGTGTACCCCTCTTTACACTAGCAGCTACCCTCAGATGAATTCACTGAGATGTTTTGTTTGTTTGTTTGCTTGTTTGTTTCAGAGAGAGAGTGTGAGCAGGGGAGGGCAGAGAGAGGGAGGGAAAGAATCCCAAGCAGGCCCTGAACCATGAGATGATGACCTGAGCCAAAGTCAGGAGTTGGATACTCAGCTGACTGAGCCGCAACACTGAAGATATCCCAAAGTTTTCTTCAACGTCCCTTGCACAGACACTGAAAACTCATGGATTTTACAGCTGTCTGCGATTTCATCAGTGTCCAGTTGTATTTTGGTGTTTATAGGAAATAGAAATCACAAAAGAAAAAGTGACTGAGATTGCAACGGATGGAACTGAGAAACATCTGGAAAACATTAACAGTGTCTCACGCTAAGAAAATATTGGACCTGAGATTCCCCTGAATCCAGGTCATTTCTTAAGTATCCATTTTGATTTTAATTTAAAATCAAATTTAATTTCAGATGACATTGGGGTCAAACCTAAAATAGATTCCTCAGCAATTTTTCTTAGATTATTACACTGTGTACAGTGAACAGTTTCATCAAATGATAGTTTATCTCTTTTTAATGCTTACTTTTTCAGGATTGTTTCCATAATAATTCTCAAAAGTCATGACATTCATTGCTCTTTATGTCAGTATGCGTTCTGACTGAATCTACTGAATCATTCATGATTATATCTCAATGCAAATAATTGCTTTTTGTGTTAGGAACATATCTTTAAGTCAGCTTTTTTCTTTTTTGCATGAATGGAGCTGTTTCTCAACTTAATAGCTTAATAATATTGCGGGAGGGGAAGGAAGTTGCCATGTAATTGATTTCTATGTTTATACCAGCTTTACCCTACTAAAAAATGCATATTTTTGGTCTCTGGAAGACTTTAGGAATGCCAGAAATCTATGATAAAACCCATACACCGTACTCTTATGAACATATGATAAGGATTATTAAATTGGATTTTAATTTGAACCTCTTCCAATTACATATGCAAAGAAGTCTTTGCATTATGATGTCAAAAACAGAAGATATACAAACTTAGCTACTTCCGGCATCTGAGGAAAGTGGAGAACAAAATAAAGAATTGACAACCCTGTGACAGTCATACCTCACTCCTCCCTATGGTGTCCATAGCACACAGTGCTATTTAATCACTGTTTTCTTCCGAATCTAGATATAACCTCAGAATCTTTCTTTAACACCACACTCCAGGCAGCTACCACCAGCCAGAGTTAGCCCAGGAATTTCCATCTATTTGTCATTTCCTGGGACAGAAAAAAATAGCCATTTGGAAGCTGATTCTGATGCTGGCTGTGGCTGGTGGGTGAGCGGAGCCCCGTGGAAGCCTTTTTCAGCATCAGGCTTCTGTTCCCTGGCACCCGCAGGCTTGTTAAGCAGCCCAGCCTGATATCTTCACCCATTACTCTGAGAGAGCACTTGAATGACAGGCACGGAGCCAGTGTTTACCCTGTGGGGCTCATGACACACACAATGTCTGTCAACACTCCTATCACTTGCCTGCTTATGCACACTTTTTTTTTTTTTTTTTTTGCCTGATGTATTCATCACCAGACTGCAGACACCTAGTTAATCCATTTAGAACCTATCAGCTCTGTTCATCGGCTCATAAACCTATTACCTTGGAGGCGCCGTGCTAAGGGACACAGGTGCCAGACCAGTGCACAAAACCCAATTGAGTTATGCAGCAGGCAGTGAGGGGCTCCTAATCACGATTCTGACTGCATGGGGAATTGCCCGTGTTATGTGGTAGCAGCCACTTTATTAAATATCGATTTAAATCACGGCCTTTAATCAAATCTGATAGAAGACCCTTGTCACCTTCGCCCCTCTTCGACTCTTCCTCTCCCCTCCTTTTCCAATCAGCCCGGCTGGTGACATCGGAGCCGAGGAATGAATAGTTAGCAAGGAGTTCACCAGTAGAAAACCCTTTTCAACAGTAATGAGGCATTTGTGATAATCGAGTGATGAAATGTAAATGGGCAGTAATGAGCACAATTACGTCCACTGGGGACCCATCAGCGTGGCTTCTTTCCTCACAGATAGATGAGCTCTTTCTCTGTCATTGCCCACTGCTGACTGCATGAGGAGGGAGAGGCTGCCTGGCGCTGGGTGGGGGCGGCCCGGGTGGGTGGGTGCGGGAGCCGGGACCTCGCAAGTCGCACGCGGTGAGCTCCAGCCCCCACGGCCTTTAACACCTGGCCGTGACCTCCATCCTCGGAGTCGCCTCGCCAGCCCTCCCCGCTGGTCGCTCCCCGCAGTCCCTGCAGGACCCCGGGGCTCCCCTGGCTGCCACGCTGGAAAGCCGCCCGGTCGTGCTAATAACGAGCTTGCAGAACCTCGGCCCGTTCTCCTGGAAACCGGCGCGGTGGGACCCAGGCCCACTGGATGCGCGCGGAAACTCAGCGAAGGAGCGGGCCGCTTGCCAGGGCGCCCCAGCGCGCCGCTGCTTGCTCGTCTCTGCAGTCAGGAAACTAGCCGAGAAAGATGCTGGCATTTCCAGGAAGCAGGACAGCTCAGCACATCTGTTATCGCTCTACAGAGTTAACACAATCTGGCACGGCCCGGCAGGATGTGTTTTACAGTGAAACCAGTGGCGGACCGAGTCTCAGAGGGCAGAGGACGGAAAATGGTGTGTGATGTTCCAGCTTTCAAATTAGATGGAGATTTAAAAAACTACAAAAAGTCTGCCCTTGACAAAGAAAATATGCTGAAGATGTTTCAAGAACACACGTGAAATGAACTGCCGGTTCATTGATCGTGACTACATAATGAGTATATAGTCACGACAAAATGCATATGCATATGTATGTGTTTCTGTAAAAATAACTTTAGCAAGCAAATGCGGTTAAGTGTAGAAGGGCAGATGTAAGGGATTAGGGTTAGAATAAGAAAGCGGATTTTAATGAATATTCATCAGTAAATAGCCTGCTAACATTATTATTTTTTTCAAGTTTATTTATTTGGAGAGAGGGCGTGAGCAGGGGAGGGGCAGGGAGAGAGAGGGGAGAGAGAATCTCAAGCAGGCTCCTCACTGTCAGCTCAGAGTGGGAGGTGGGGCCCCAACTCACCAACCAGGAGATCATGACCTGAGCCCAAGCCCAAGAGACAGATGCTTAAGCCACAGAGTCACCCAGGTACCCCAAGCCTGCTAACACCATTTTATTAGAATTTTTCAATGCCACCAAATGTTAATATGTTTTAAGATTATATTCCCACTCTTGGGGTAGAGCCACCAATATTTTTCTTCTGATTTGTTCTTTGAACCCCGCGCCATGAACTATCTGCTTCGCCAGAGTTGGTACATGATAATAAAAAAAAAAAAAAATTAGGCCAAATTCTGATTCCATCAGTGGATCAAGCGCTTAAGTGCACATGACCACGGATCAATATAAGACACCCATCGTGGCTTAATAATATCATTTGTCCACAGACAATTTGACAAGATTAGTCAGGTTTTTTGTTATTGATTTTGTTCTTGCCATTTTCCAAACACCTATTTTAAGGACCATTTTTCTTAAGACCTTCGTTTTAAGGAGCACTCCATTTATGGAAAGCTGAGGTTCATGGGGGCTTTCATCTTTGTGTTCTTAAATGTATTTAGAAGGTCTGGCAACATGACTGCCTCAAGAAACTGACAAATTGCCTTTTGGTGACTTGCTTATTGGGTTTATCACTTACTTAGTAAATAGCCTTCCAGAAATCTGATTTTCTGTTAAATTGGCTTTCAAAAATTTGTATGACCAAATTAAAAAGAAATCAAGGCCACTCACTGACTTAGTATGGGCAGGTGTTGTCTCAAAGCATGACCTTGAGTCACTCAAGAACCCCAATCCTTGGACTAAGGTATATCACTGAAAGCTACGGAGGCAGTCCTATGTCAGGAAAATCTTAAAGAAAACATCAATATGGCATGAAACATTCTCCATATGGCTAGCCTTGCTTATGCTAACTACCTTTGTTCTTTTAACTTCACAACTGGTTTTCCCTCTGAGAAACTGAATGTAGTAGTTCCCTACAGACAGGGTACAGTTCCACACCTCTCTGCCTTCATTTATGCAGGGTCTTACAATCATAAGGACCTCAGCCCATGTCCTTCTTTACCTTCTCTTCATCATCGCTCAACTTCCATATCTCATCCTTCTTGGAAAGCCTTCTCAAGTTCCCAAGGCTGAATATTTGGCATGTTTTCCCAGCATTCATTGCTGTATCTGTTTCTTGGTTCTGCTTTGCATATTTTATTCATAGCAAAGTCCTTGGAGTTAAACAGTTCCAAGATGAATTTCTAGATATGTATCCCTTGCATGAGTTTTGTTGCCCAGAGCATAATAGTTCCTCAATAAATGTTTCTTAACTAGAAATGGGAAAGTTTTGACCTACTTTCTTGACTTAGTAAGTATTCTAGGACCAACTGCATCTTAGTCTTATTCTTTTATTTGTTTATTTTTAAAAAAGTATTATTTATTTTTTGAGAGACAGGGAACGAATGCAAGTGGGAGAGGGGCAGAGAGAGAGAGAGAGAGAGACAGAATCCGAAGCAGGCTCCAGGCTCTGAGCTGACAGCTCAATGCAGGGCTCAAACTCACAAATTAATTGTCTGCCTCTTTTTCCAAAACAAGCAAGGCCAGAAAATATCCAGAAAAGGTCTAAAGGTTCTATGAAGTTGTGAGTGTGTTAATAAAGTCCTAAGAAAATTCTGTCTTCCTCCCTGGTGCAATACAATCTAATCCACCAAATCTGAGTGTTTTCTGACATGAGTATAAATTCCAATATGACAGATAAAAAATGCTTTATTTGTGGCCTTTTTTTCCTTTCAAAATCAGCTTGCATTTACAAAGGACACAAAAGACGCATGAAATGACAACACAAGGAGAATAGCTTGACCTACTTAGAAGAATGAGCTGTTTCAAACAATACAGAACCACGTATTTGGATTTAACATTGCACAATAACAAATCCTTTTAGATCTATTAATTGAAATAGATCCTCCATTCAGCGAAAAAAAGGATGACTACCTGATAACATTTTTTGCCTGGTTAAAAATTCCATAACAGATGTTACTGTAATTCAGATGGCCATTGCCCACAGTTCATTCCTATCAAGAGGGCTGGAAGGTGCTGGCGTTAAGCTATTTCTTTGTTCATTTTTCATGACTTTTCCTTCATGCTGACGTTTAAGTACTGTGTTTTACTAATGCTCATCATGCCTACTATAGGAAAAGAATTACAACTTAAACCAGTCAATTCCATTCATTTGGGAGTGGGAGGAAGAGACATATAACAAGGAAAGGTTGGTTAAATTGGATGGGAGTTTGGAAAATTATAATTTTCCATCACCACATTATTTTGAGCCAGCACTACTATATATGATTTTGAAGTATGCCTAATTTTAAATGCACACATACCATTTTATCATTTTTTTCATTCATTGTTTTGTAAAAAGCTGTTAAGAGTAAGCCTAAAGGCCATACTTAAGCTTTCACTCTAAGAAATATAAAGAAACTCATTTGAGTCTTTTAGAAATAACACAGGTCTATCGTATATGGCACATATCAACAATTTATTTCACTTTTAACCTATCACATAACCCATCCGGCAGTTATTCATGGACGCAGTTAGAAGAGGCTATTTTCCCCCTGACAAAAATGGGCCATTTTTCCCTGTTTAGCAAAATCTGGAACACAGATCATTATAGTGCTTTTGGCAGCTAATTTGAACATCAGTGACTCAACTTTGAGAAGAACCTTTTTTTCTGCCCTAAAGAATCTCTGAGTTTTCAGACTCCAGTAATTGAAAAATCCCCAAACACTCACTCACAGAGGAGATACACATTACTGTAGGAACAGTCTACAAATTGTAAAGTATTCAATTTACATCCCCAGCACCTCAGGGCAGTTCTGAAGAATTTATATCTTTGGGAACCTTTGAACTAACAAAAGATAACATTTCACAGTAAAGTCTACTTGCATAAAAGTTTTTAACTCCGTTCTTTCCTTTCCTAAAGGAACTGCTCCTTCACTGGTGATTCACACTGAGAAAGAGTGTGGGTTCACCAAGAGGCAGCCCATTAAAAAGGTTGGGCAGAAAGATGAAAGAAAGAAAGAAAGAAAGAAAGAAAGAAAGAAAGAAAGAAAGAAAGAAAGAAAGAAAGAAGAAAGAAAGAAAAAGAAATTTAAAAAAATTTAAAAAAGCAAGAACATTTTTTCTGTCAACAAATGATGTCTGGGTTTACATTAATTATTTCTGGGCCACTGTGGCAAAGATACCATAACTCTCTGTTTTAAGATAACACAACAAAAAGGAAGTTTTATTCTTATGAGCATCCTTCAAATTTGAGAAAAAATGATAAAGGCGGTTTTCTGTATCTATCTGGTGTTCTCACCTGGGTACATAGATTTTTGATGAGTAAACATATCAAGTATCTTTGATATTTTTTAAAGGTTTAGGAAAAATGCTTTTATTGGAGCATTAACACTTAGAGCATCCATGAAATCAACTCCCTATCAAATAAACAGGTTCACAAATAAAAGCTCTTCTCCTTGGGACACCTGGGTGGCTCAGTTGGTTGAGTATCCATCTGACTCTTGGTTTCGGCTAAGGTCATGATCCCAGAGTCACAGGATCGAACCTGGCATTGGGCTCCATGCTGAGCGTGTAGCCTGCTTGGGATTCTCACTCTCTCCTTCTGCCCCTCTCCCCTCTCTCTCTAAAATAAATAAAATGAAAAAAGAATTTTTAACTCCTCCTTGTTAATTACCACGTGTACTTCCACAGCCAATGACCCTTAAATGATTTATTTAATTTAAAAAGTATGGTTCTATAGTGTTTGGTTCTTCTAACTTTCCAGCTCTTATAAATGAAGCACTAAGAACTTTGCAGTGGATTAAATTGGCACTATATTTTCTAGGTAGGAAATGATCTTTCTCTTCCCTTCCTCTGGTTTTTTGCTCCAAGATGATATCTTGTAGAATAATTACCACTCTTTTGACATCTGTGGCTCAGGCCAGTTTTAGTATTTGGATTGGAAATAGAAAAAGCCAAGGAAAACTCCTTTATGAAATCCTTTGTCAATTCCTTAATTAGCATATCCATTACCAATACTGCAGTGACAATAATGGAACATTTTAAATGCAATAGTTTGATGAGCTTTTTTTTTAAGTTACAATTGATCAATGTTTCTGTTAACTAATAACCCAGGAATCCACAATCTCATAAAACTGGTTTATTCAGCCCAGAAAATTAGGCAATCCATCATGACTGATTTGCCCACATTTCCCCCTGCAAATAAGTGAGATGGAAACTTTAAAACCAATAAGATAATGCACTTTACAAATTCAACTGAGAGAGATGGATAAACTAAGATGCCACTGGCATCAGTTACGAAAAAAATCTTGTCGTGTTTCCAATTATTTGAGCAGATTTTTGTATCCCAATTTGCTGCCAGCCTGGCTGCCTCTATCCCCCTCCTCCTGTTTTTTCAAACCAAATCATCAGGTCTTAAATCAGAACAAGCTCATCATATCATAGTATGAAAGGCCAACAGGGGATAAAGGACACCAGATGTTATATGAGTTTTCTTTTAGGCTTTCATTTCAGCCTTCCTGCATTCCCCATGCTGCTTTTGACTTGTCAGAAACGAAAATGTGCTTTGATAGATAACAACCCTATTTTCTTCACTGGCTGAGCTCAGAGAATACCATTAAGTATTGATATCTAGGGTGCTTAACTAGGGAATGCAATAACAGCAGTCCCAAAATTGGGGTTCTGCTGCCTTATTTTACATGCCAAGATTTTTGAAAGACTCCAAATTAATTTTGTTTTCCTGAGGAAAAAAAAAGACATGGAGTTTTAGTTGTGAGAGAGGAAAGGAGGGGGACCCAAGGCTCGTTCTTCCCTGTATCTCTACCTCCTCCTGCAGATTTCGGCTTACCTCTAGGGGTCCACATATTTCTAGGAAGCTGCGGGGAGGTAAATTTTTGAAATGCAACTATGGCCCCAGCCTGTCAATACAAATCATTGAACTGCTTTGGACTTGAGAGCCTAGCATCGGGACAGCTTTGCTTTTATTCACGAAGAAGGGGATAAACAAAAGGATCTTCCATCATCTATGAGTCCCAGAGAAAATCTCATCATGCTTGATGATGACAACTGTGACACTTGGCCAACTGGAACATCTTGATTCACTCCAGAAGTTCAAGGGCAGCCTATACTGGCTATAATAATATAGCCACATTATGCGATTTGATTCAGGAGACAAGATCACACTCCCCTGGCTTCCAATAAAACTATATATATATATATATTTTTTTTTAAATGATCATAACCATTGCAGGATATCTGTAGTAAAGGGATGCACCTGGCCTTCTGGACTATGTGTGGCTTGGGTATGCTCTGCCTGAGAGGGGAACAGATAAAAGTTAAATTAAATGAGAAGAGGTGTTTACCTACAGTAACCTTAGGTGATATAGGTGGTGGAAAACCCTTGAATCATGTGTTATGAGAAAATATCATTGTTAAGTCCAGAGCAGGGTGCATAACTAGAGGTGATTCCTTCCTATTCTCCCAGGGACATTTGGCAATGTCCACAGACATTGTTGACTGTCACCACTTGAGAAGATAGGGACTCCTGGGATCTACCTGGTGGAGGCCAGGGATGCTGGTAAACATCCTGCAAAGCAAGGGCAGCCCCTATAACAATTATCCAGCCCCAGTGTCAATAGCGTCAAGGATGGAAAGTGAAAAGGGTAAAAAGCACTGATGTCACATACTGAAAAAATGGGAGTGGGGAGATGGAGCCAGAATTGGCCAGAAGGGTTGGTTCAGTAAAAACAGGGAATCCAGCAAAAGCTCTCATGTGGTTCATGTAGGTGCAGCAGGTTTGGACCTCAGGGAACTCCCAGGGCTTGTCTACCGAGCTTGTAACTCTCCTGTGACCCGTGGTGGGGACTTACTACAAATTATCTGGTAAGAACAAGCTGTATGGGAAAAAGGCACCCAGCTGCTCAGATGAAACCCTGCAATCACCCGCAAACCAGATCCTACTCAACAGCACTTGGTGGCCACTAGATAAATGTTCACTTAATGAACAAAAGAATAATTGTTTCTTAATTGAGTGAATAAACAAATGAGCTAACTGTTTCTGGGTGTCCACACTTGGAGAGGTTTGCTGACTCTTCTCAATCACTAAGCCCAGCAGGAGTAGTTTAATGACAAATACCTTAGGGACTTTAAGGGGCACGTGTAGACTTGGATGTCTCTGATAGACACAGAAGCTGCGGGCTCACCTGTAAGGCCCTTACCACACAGTAGAGTATTGAAGGTTATACATAACCTTCATAGAGATAGAGGTATATCTATAATATCTACACACACACACACACACACACACACACACACACACACACACAGACTCAATTCTTACTTGATCCGGATTCTTCAGAGCCCTCTTCTGGAGTAGACCTGTCCTTGGCTTCCCTCTTTGTCCTTGTAAAACCCAGTTGAGTAGCAATCTTGCTAAGTCAGTTTAGGGACAATCTCACACCATTGGTATCAGACCATCTTTGACATTTTACCCTCCCTACCTCCTGCAAGAATTTGGTTGAGTAAATCTAACAAGAATCTTGCATAGCCCATACATCTCCTCTTGGTAAGTTGTCATCCACTGATTCCCAACCTGCTCCTTCCTTCATGATAAATCCCCACTTTTCCTTGTTGGAGTTGAAATTGAATCCAATCTCTCTGTCCCATGCAAGACACATGGCAGCAATCCATTCATTCAACAAGATGCTACCCTCTCTCCCCACCATTGAATAAAATCTGCTTTACCATTCTTTTTTTTTTTTTAATTGATGTTTATTTATTATTGAGACAGGGAGAAACAGAGAGTGAATGGGGGAGGGACAGAGAGAGAGGGAGACACAGAATCAGAAGCAGGCTCCAGGCTCTGAGCTGTAAGCACAGAGCCAGAAGCAGGGCTCGAACGCCCAAACCATGAGATCACCACTTGAGCTGAAGTCAGACGCTTAACCAACTGAGCCACCCAGACATCCCTCCTTTATCATTCTTTAACAATTACCATGGAAATCTTTTTTTCTTTAATAGTTAGAACAACAGTTTTCTTTAACATATACATGCATATTGATACTGATACATGTACTTATAATCTGCCTCTAAAAATATCTTTCTTTGAAATTGCATAAAAGAAGATGCTGAATCTCAAAATCCGGCCTTCCCTGTTTGCATCTGGTATAGGAGTTTCATCATGTTATTTACAAAGCCACGTTCTTAAAAGTGATTTGTAAGTGCTGTAGCACATGAGAATTCAATGTAATTATCTGTTGCCATCAGAAAAGATGTGAAGGATTATAAGACATTCTTTCTGTCATTAAACCCATGCAGATCCCATACCATGGGGGTATCACTCTGCCAATCTTTTATAGACACGGGCAGAAGAGACTTATTGATTATACAACATGAGCCACTCCAAATACACAAGTGTCACTGTTCAAAATGAAAACAATGACTTGAAAGCAACCTGAGACCATTGTTCAAGCAACTTGTGTGGATTTTTACAAAGAGAATCTGAGACTGCAGCTGATTAATACACTGCTAAGTAGGCCATGGCTCAAATTATGAATGACTGACATGTAACTCAGAAGTTAAATTGTAAATATACAAAATCCAGGAACTTGTGGTTTAAGAAACAAAAATTTGTCCCTGGCTAGGCAGGAGATGTTGGACAAGAATTTCTATGATATCAAAACTCATCATCCTAAAATAGAATTCAGGGAAAAATTAAATGGATTTTTAAAAATCAGTTAACATAATGTATTACTTATTAAATTCTTTCATAGAGCAAATAGAAGACTAATTTCTCTGGAGCCATTCATGCCCCCAAAAGTTATAATTAAAGACACAAATTGAATGATTTTAATAATGATGAACGTTCACCTTTTGAGTGCTTAGGTATGGTAATATGATAGTCACAGAAGGACTCTATCTTCCATTTTCATTTAACTTTCTCTCCTGGGATTTACGAGGGCACTTTCTCTCATTTACTTTTTTATGGACATTAAAATACCAGGATCTCAGTGACCGTATTGTTTTTTTTTAAATAGAATTAGAGTAAACTACTAAAAAAAAAAGAAAACTGAAAACAAAACCCACCAAACACACACACACACACACACACACACACAAAGACACCATGCGGTTTTGAGACCGCGGAAGGATTTCTGAATTTCCAGTATGCACATCTATCCATGTCCCCCCTACCCCTTCCCCTCTTTCCGGTTGTGCAGGGTCCTGCCAAGAACAAGGATTTGCACGTACGTTGGCACGCTGCCTCTGTTGTTTTCCTTTTTGCAGACCACAATTAGTGATCATTGACGTCTTCAGAGAAAACGCTCATAATGGAAAAGTGAAATAAAAAAAATATTCTTAAAAGGTGGTGGCAACACGCAGTCTTAAAACTTGCTGGAAAATAAGCAGGCGCTGCAAGCCGGTTGGTCAGAGTATTTGTATTTTTGTATCATTTAGGAAAATCCTATTACGGCCTTAGCCACAGACACATCCCTGGTGTGCAAGATAGAGGCAGTTCATAAAACACGCAGCATTTTCAGCCAGAAAATAGGGCAACCTATTGCTTTCTGTAGATGGCTGTTACACCCCAGTTCCCATCAAAAGAACATAATCTCATTGCAGCAGGCAATACTTGGTATCAGTGAAACACAAGTATTTTTAGATATGTGCAGACTTCTACTGAAAGGACAAAAAGATTCTGTGTTTTTGCAACGACTCGCATCTTCAAAACAGGTTTACGAAACATGGTGGTAAAACAAAGCGGCACAGTAGTGAAACGCAGGTACTCGGAGAATGCCGTCTCTTTTCTTCCCCCCCTTTTCTCTTCAAGCTCTTTCTTCCTCCCTGACTTGCCTACTCTGTCAACTCTCTAAATGCCATTACAAAATGATTTGAGTCACGGTGTCAGCCATATAATTAATCTTCCCATCAGTGGATGCCAAATGAGATGTCTGTTTCCATAAGGCCCTCTCACTGCTAGGGTAGGGGGGTCTACATGCCTTCGACACTCGGTCGGGGTGATTTCCCGAAAGGGTGGGATGCGTGCCAAGTTCCAAAAGCCTATGCGGGTCTAGTGCTAGGCTGTAGGTTACACTCCCAATGTGGCCAGTCTCCACCCATGCAAAATAAAATAAATGTTGCTGCGCTGTTATCACAGTGATTAAAACATAATAAGCTAATGAGATTACAATAGCTGATTGTGAACAAGCCCAATTGTGTTAATTGGAAGCTCCTGAATGGCAATTTTAGCTGCTGCTGAGTTTTGAAATATAATCAGTTTTACTAATTTTATCTGATTTCTTAATGAAGCTTGCCCTGAGCAATTCTTCTATGTGTTCTTTAGCAAACACTGTGTGTCATAACCGCTGACATTAATCTCGATTACTTTAGTTAAAATAAATAGTTATACTTGGGTGGCTTTCAGAAAATACATCATAGTAGATGTAATGCTAGAAAGCAAAGAGCTCTTCGTTTCCTTCTTTGTTTGTTTGGCTACATTTTATTTGATGCATTCCAGCCATGAAGATTCTCTCTTTGGTGTTTCCAGATCCTTCCCAGAGTCTTACTGTGTAAATCAGGAAAAGCTACCATTTCTTGCTTTGTAATGGTTCTCCATCAGACAAGGAATGGAGATAAGATTCATACTGAGGAGAAAGTCACTGATATCAAAAGTATCCTTTGCACAAGACCAGAAGAAAAAAAAAAAGTTGTTGAAAAGTTTCGGAAAAGTTTCCGTCTCCCGGGCTCTGTGCTGGCCGTACACCGATCCCAGAGTAAATACCAACCACTGCCATTAACGGCTGAGAATAAGGGACAGGGAGCACTCAAGTTCTTTGTTTTCACAGTGGGTTAATATACACCGGATGGCTCCTCTGAGCCTTTTAAGTGCATTGGAAGACTTGGAAGTCGGCCATGCCAATACAGCCGGTTATCAAAGATTAGACATGGGAAATAAAGTTTGGAGAAATCAAAAATGCCATTTACGTGAGCTAAAGAAACATCTTTCTTTTGGATTCTGTTTTCTCATTCACAGTCCTCACTGTGCAATTAGAAACGTATATTTAGATTATGCGATGTTTGTGAGCAAAGATCAAATGGGCTTTTATAGACCAAGTAGGGGGTGGGATAAAACCTTTGGAATTCCAGGAAACCTCTAAAATGAGATAAAGTGTATTAAAACATCACAGAAAAAAATTAATTGTGGTTCTATCGCAAAGGTGTTATATCGCTCCTCTCATCCACACTAACATTTCTTTGTTCATTGACTTGGAATGTTGCATGCAAGTAGATGGGTAAATAGCACAAATCTTAAGTATACACCTGGATGGTGTGCATGTACCCATGTAATTACCACCCAAGGGGAGCCTAGGTGGCTCAGTTGGTTAAGCATCCGACTTTGGCTCAGGTCATAACCTCACCATTCATGGGTTCATGCCCCACATTGGGCTCTGGGCTGATAGCTCAGAGCCTGGAACCTGCTTGGGATTCTGTGTCTCCCTCTCCCTCTCTGCACCTCCCCCGCTCATGCTCTCTCTCTCTCTCTCTCAATAAGTAAACATTAATAAAAAAGACCAAGAGCTAGAATATTTCTAGTGCCCCAGATTCACGTTATAATTATTTTACCTATATTGGTGTTTATTTTTAAATATGTATCTATGTTTATAAAATAAATTAATAACTGATTTCATTCTTGTGCCATCCTTCACTAAGTTTGACATTGAGGTTATATTGGCTCATACATTAGAGCTTCCCAAGTATTTCTTTTCCTGCTCTCTGGAATTGTGTGCATAAGTTCTATTACCTCATTCTTCAAAGTTCGATCCAACTCTCCTGGAAAACCTATCTGGTCCATCTCTTCTGGTCTGTATTTCTGTGGTTATTTTAAATTGTCTTTTACTAGAAAATCATCAATTTCTTCATATTTTCAAGCTTATTGGTCTGCATTTATTATTTAAAGAATTCTCATATTTACTTACTTTTATAATGCTGTCTGGGTTTTTGTCATCTGTTTGTTTTTGAAAGGTCCAGTTGAACATGTGTCTAAATAAATTTAAACTCTGCATATTTACAGTCAGTAAATGTGGGATTCCGTTCACACATTTAATGGGGTACATATGGAAAATAAGCTTTTGATCAAATGGTATGTTTGCCCATGGATAAAAGTAAGAAATATATTTGATGTTAGAGTTGAAGAAGAATGAAAAGCTCTCAACGCAAACTCACTGGCAAGGAACAGTAATTTAAAAAACAACAACAAAGAAATAACTTTGTTACTCACTGGAAAGTACTTGACCTAAATTTTTCAGATAGTAATTGTTTTCATGACTTTCTATTTTAATATTTCAAATTTACAGAAAATCTTCAAAAGTCCGTAATGGAACTCCAGATACCTACTGGCTATTATTCACTATAATTATTCACTATTTGTTTACATTTGGCTCCATTTGCTTTATCATTCTCCCTTACTCTTCTAATATCTCTGGATAAAAAGATGATGATGATAGATAGACAGGTAGATAGATAGGATAGACAGGTAGATAAATGATATTTATTTTTCCTAACCAATTGAGAGTAAGTTGAAAAGAGCATGTCTCCTTATGGGTAAAACCTCAGTGTGCATTTCCTAAGAACAAAAATATTCTCTGACATATCCATAATGCAGTTGTCAATATCAGGAAATTTCACAAAGATTGACTTTTGTCTAATTTACAGTTAGTATTTAAATTTTGACAGTCATACCAATAATGTCCTTTATAGAAACTGTTTTTTCACTAGTTTGGGATCAAAGCCATGATTATGCATCACATTTAGTTTAGAAGTGTCTCCTTAATCACACTTTAATCTGGAATATTGTCTCTGTCTTTCTGTTTCTTATTCGTTTGGGTTTGTCTGATCTATCCCTATAATTCATCTCAGAATATTTCATTTTAGATTGGAATATCACAGAAGTGATGCTGTTTCCTTCTCATTTCATTTTATTAGAAGGTGCATGTTGTCAATTCCTCTGAATGTTAGTGATATAAAAATTTAGAATTAATGTATCTACCAAGTTTCTATATTAATAAATTAATATTCCTTTCATGACTAATAAGAAAGTTATTGGAACATAACATGAGTCTATGTAAGCGTCTTGCTTATCAAATTTTCACCCCTAGTTTTATTATTTATTGATGATGTTCTAACCACATATTGTTATATATTTATTTATCGTGTTCTATGCAGGGAAGAAATTTTTCCATCTCTCTGTCAATTTATTTCTTCACTTACTTCATCTTATTCACATGGGCTAATAGGTTTTATTTTATTTTATTTTATTTTATGGATTTTGTTGAATTTATCAATTTTGTGATAACATGTTGAAGTTTAAATTATCTAGATTTTACTACTTGGGGGCTCATCCAAGTTGGTTTTTTTTTGTGTGCTTTTAACACACTCCTTAGAGTGGTTCTTTGAGTGCTGTCTTAAATTTTGGGGAAAAAATAAATTTCAGCCTCCTTTTATATTTTTCACTCCTAAGGCATCCTTTTAAAAAAATTCTGAAACATTTGAAACATTCATGTAAAGTAGCCCTTACCCATGAGAAGAGGAATGGTCCCATGCTGTGATTTGTAGAATAATAAGAAAGATGTTAATCTTTGAATTCCTTCTCCCCCACTGCCCTGAAATTTCATCCTCAGAGCCTCATCCTCAGTAACAGTAACCCCTAACTGATCATAATCTCCAAAAATGCAGGAATGGGGTCTGTTCTATTTACCAAGGTAAATCTCTATCTATCACAACCAAAGAAAGTTTATTGGAGTAAATTCATGAGAGAATGAATGAACAGCAGCCACAGAAGAAGAAAAAGTGGAAAAAAACCCCAACCCTTAAATATTGCCCTTAATTTGTCCTCTACTATGGGTTCATAAGGCCTTGTTAAACCTTTATATATTTATTTCGGTGATCCTATTATTAATAAATGTTCTCTCTTGGATCCCAAGTTTTGAAAGGTTTGTGCGATCACGTAACAGCCTTGTTCAGTGATCTGAAGAAGTTTGCCCAACTATCACAAGGCTCTTGCTACTAATGGATTCTTAATTAACTAACCATTGCGATGTCAATGCCACCTCACATCACTGCTTTGCCATACTGAGTCCCCACATCCTGCGAAGTCACATCTCAGATCTAGAGTGCATATCTAGGGAAAGGGTAAAAGTATTTCCAAGAAGCCACTCTCAAAATGTTCTGTGTGTTGATAGTAGAGTTAAACTATGGGTAATAGAGTTTGGTACTTTGCAACATATTGAATCGAACCTTGTCTGAAATATTAAAGAATTGTATTCATTTGGACAGAGAGTTAAACAAACAAAAAAGTTGCCCATTACCCTCTTCAAGCCACTGTCGTAAAATGTATGACACAAAAATACATTGCATGAGAGGCAGATTTATGGAAGGTTTGTACTTCACAGTAATTTGGTTCTTTCAGCTTGCCTTTTTTTTAGGGGTGTCTCACCTTTCTAATCATATATGACATTTTGTAACAGAAGATGGAAATTACTGGCCTAGGGGAGATGGAAACCAACCATAAGATTATGGCCATCCTTATCAAATTCAGTATCCAGTAATGTCGAAGGATGACTTGGAGGGCTTTCCTGCCCCAGAATGCAGAAATACTCGAATGGTATGAATGCTCTATGACTGTAAAAGAAGCTGGGCTCCTAGTATCTCAGTCTCCACCAGCATCATCAGGTAAGTGTTCCTGCTGAACTCTGAATGTTTGTGTCCTCTCAAAATTCAGATCCTGAAATCTTAATGCCCCCATGCAATGGTATTAGAAAATGAAGACTTTGAGAGATGCTTAGGGTGCCTTTGGGAGTCCTCATGAATAGGATTAGTGCCCTGATTTAAAAAAAAGACTTCAAAATAATCTCTGGCCCCTTCTGCCAAATGAGGATACAGTAAGAACTTTGTGACCCAAAGGAGAGCCTTCACCTGATCACACTGCACCCTGAACTTGAATTTCTGTGAGAAGCAAATTTTCTGTTGTTTACAAGCTACGTAGCCTATGATATTTTGTGGTAACAGCTCAAATGGAATAAGATACCTTTTTCAGGTTAAAATTAAAGGCTCCCAATTTTAGGACACTTATTCCAACAACAAAGAGTCAAATTTCTCCTATATATAGGGAAAGGTGCAGTTAAAAAATAACATTTCTTAAAAAAGGAGGTCTAACAAAAGACTTCTCAGGAGAATTGAAGATATCCTGCTTAATTCCTTAGAAGCTTATTTTTTAAGAGAGACAAAATGCTTACATCTCACAAAGAAACAATAGGTAATAGTGGTACAAGGATCCCATTGGCTTCCCATGGTGAAACCAGAGTATCGATGTTGGTATCAGAGACCTTTTACGAAGGGAATTTTCCCAAAGTCTTCTTGTACATTCTTTACTTGCTTCAATTTACTTCTTTTTGTAATATAGTAATAATACTGAATTTGTAAGTCAGTGTGAAGGTTAAGTACATGAATGATTTAATCTACTAAGATTAATTGTGTACTTAACACACGATTGAACACACACACACTCATAAGGCTTATACTTCTTCAAAGTCCATCTATGTGTGTTAAGTGTATTTTCCAAAATTTGCCTTGCAGTGATTTTCAGTTTATGCCTACATTCATGGAAGTGCTTTTGGTTTTCCATTGATCATGCTAGGAGATGAATGGCAAGTAATCAATGTTCATTTTAAATATTGCCAATTCTGGGGCACCTGGGTGGCTCAGTCGGTTAAGTATTCGACTTTGGTTCACGTCATGATCCCAAGGTTTGTGGGTTTGAAGCCCCGCATCAGGCTCTGTGCTGACAGCTCAGAGCCTGTAGCCTGCTTCAGATTCTGTGTCTCCCTCTCTCTCTGACCCCCCGCTGCTCACACTGTCTCTTTCTCTCAGAAATAAATAAAACATTAAAAAAATTTAAATCTTACCAATTAGGTTATGAATATGACCACAGACAGGTAATGGATGACAGGTTGGCCGTCATCATTTTGGACAACTTGAGCAGAGCCTCCTTAAATTTTTAGAGTCATATTTGAAGTTCTCGAGTGTATGTTATTAAACATGGATAGTCTTTTTTTAATTTAATCCAATGCATGAAATATTTATACATTTGTCCTGGTATCTGAATCTTGTCATAAGGACAGGAATTTGATAGAGTTTACAAATGCCTGTATAAATGCCTGTAAAAATTCCCTTCTTAGTCACGATCAACTCAACATTGGCCTCTTAAGAATTCGGTTTTGTTTCTGAGACAGAGGAGTTATTGAATGTTTTCAAATAACTAAAATAAATACTTAGCTATTTTTTCAAATAACCAAAATGGATATGTCAAGTATACTAATATCACAAAAAGTGCTAGAGTGGCATCTTTGTGTCAGGAACAGACACAGACACACAGTTACATTTCACTTAACCTTCTTGAATTAGCATGGTTTATTATTTAAGTTGCATATTAATTAACATGCATATTGCACGTTTTCAGTTGAATTTTTACTTACCCATGTTTTACAAAGTAGAGCCTTTCTTGTAAATATTTATTTTAGAAGGTCATTGTGTTGAACTGTACCTGCTAAATGAATCTAATTTTATTTTAAGCCTATGATTCCAATGCTGGATTACTTGTTTTATGCTCTGCCACCAACCATATGTCACCCATATTGCAAATTATTCAAAATCTATTTGTTAATTGACTAAATTATATCAAATACGTAAATTGAGGCATGGAGAGATTAAAAAAACTGTCAGAATTTCATTTTAAAGCAATATTAAAAGGAGACAAAAGTAATTAGTGTATGAGGTCATGCATTCAGTAGTTTTTAATTGTGTACAGTTCTTCCCCTCCCCCACTGCCAGGTAAGCGTCTGACTTTGTCTCAGGTCATGATCTTCCAGTCCTAGAGTTCAAATCCTGTGTCCCCTTCTGTTTGTGTGTCTCACTGTCTCTCTGCCCCCCCCCACTCATGCTGCCTCTCTCTCTCTCTTTCTCTCTCTCTCAAAAATAAAAATTAAGGAAAGAATAATTTGAAGTGCGAAGTATTATAGATAAGTTTGTTATCTTTAAACTGTATTTTCTCACTTGATATTTATAGTTCATTGTACCTTTTGGCCCTCCCTGACATGGGACTTCCCTTACCTGTGCACCTTCTCTGGTAGAAGAATCCATGGTTGACGGGGGCACTCGAATTTACAGAGAAGGGGGGGCGATGGATAGAAAGCTTTCAAAAAGGGAACTGAAAAGAAAAAGAGTATAGGCAAATTTTATAAATGCTGAGCAGTAAAACCAAACATGATTCTTTACTCTTTCTGAAGTAACCTATTCTACCTTTCCTCCTCGTTTCCCCATCCTAGTTATCCAAAGTCCTAAGGCTCATTGAGCCTTAGTGCAGGTTCCCCAGGTCACTCCCAAGCACCTGCCACTGGTGTGCCAGTGTCACATTATGAACCAGTAAGAACCCAGCCACCAAATCCTTTCCTCCTTTATGTATTTGCCCATTTTAAGATCACTGACTCTGTATTTATGTTGTTCCAAATATACTGCTAATGATCTGAAACAGTTCTCCTCTAGAGCACGTATCAAGTTATAAAATATCATTTTGAAGACATGTTCCTTTCCCACAAAATACCGTAAGGAGTTTAATGAGGAGCCACAAATTTCCTTGTCATTTCTAGAGTAGAAATGATACAATATTGCATCTCAGATCTCAGTTGGTGGGAAAACAGTATTAGTAGTACTTCCTTCCAAATAGAGAGTTACGTTTCATATGCCAAGATGCATTTTCAAATTCAGCCATCAATTCAGGGGTTGTTAAAGGGAATGTAACTGATGAGGGAAAATAAGAAGTATCCAAGATTTCTATATGAAGATTATTGTGTGAAAAATTAAAATGCTTAGCTTTGCCATAAACTAGTTGTGTGATTGGAGGCAAATTAAACTCTGTGAAACTCGAATTTCTCAGAATGAAAGCAATAGTGAGATCCTCAGTGTTTCTCCTTTAATATTAAATAATCTATCATTCCACCCCGAATCACATTCTAATCTACTTCCAGAATTTCACTAAGGGACGCTTAAAGAACCCACACTTCTGTATAATAGATTTTGAATATTTCAATATTTAAAAAGAAGTAATGCCACTTTCTGGCGTTGTGGAGAACTATGGACGTGTTCATTGACTCTGGACTGTGGATTGTCTGCCAGATGGAAAGACACAGCCCCGCACACAAACTGCTCCTGCAGAGGAGGAAGTGAGGTGGGGGGTATGTTGTCAATGCATCAGGGACCAGGTGGGAAAGAAAGGCTACTTCTTGAGTAGAGTCCATCAGAAGCGATCTAAAATAAACTTGACTCTTTTGCTTTGAACCGTGTGTGATCTGTTTCTCAAATGTTTTAAACCCGTTTTTTAAAAGCATTTTCATGCTAAAATAGTGCCTGCTCATTGTTTAAAGAAGCAAGAAATTCAGAAAAGTAGAGAATAAAATAGGAAAGTTCTCTGCTTGTCTCCCCTAAACCTCACTGCCCAGAATAGCTATTCTTAAGAGGGTTAGGTATGTTTCTTTGTTTCCTTTTTTATTTTTTTTTAATGTTTGTTTTTGAGAGAGAGAGAGAGAGAGAGAGAGGGCACTTGCACATGAGTGGGAGAGGGGCAGAGAGAGATGGAGACACAGAATCCAAAGCAGGCTCCAGGCTCTGAGCTGTCAGCAACAGAGCCTGATGCGGGGCTTAAACTCATGAGCTGTGAGATCATAACCTGAGTAAAAGTCGGATGCTCAACTGACCCATCCAGGTGCCTCATGCTTCTTTGTTTCTATGCCACACACACACACACACACACACACACACACACACACACACAGAAAGAGAAACAGAGTTTAATTTTAATGTGATTTATCATATCACACAATATTTTGCAACTTGCTATTTTTGCTTAATAGTATGTATGTGAACATTCTTCAATGCCATGCATTAGGGGCTTGCATCTGTCTATTGATCAATCGATCTATCGATCTGTCACCTATACAGCTACCTACTACTATTTTTCATGCCTTAGGGAAACTGTGTGAGTTCAACCTCCTGGAATATGCTACATTTGTGTTTCCGTTTGTGTGTTTTCATACACATCCATAGTAGTTATTTATATAGATTTCTTTGTACTTATACATAAAAATTGTCATGAGTGATAGGAAAAGACACAATTAAACTCCACAACCAGGCTTCCATGTCCCCTAGATCACTGATCAAGTGGCATCTCTTCCTCATGTCACATCCATGGCCACATTGGCAGTAGTACAGGAGTGTCCCCTAACAGAGGAACAAGTCTAAACTTGGTACAAGGATGGGTTGAGTTGGTAAGTGAGGACAAACTGGACAATAGATGGTTGCTACATTATTGCTCCAGTCAATGGTGGCCATGAAGGATACAGTTGAGAGAAATGTCCCCAGGAAGGAAAGCTTGTAGGTAATGGCTACATATATGTCAAGGGTACATATGGACACCTGAGGCATTGCAAGTGATTTGACTGATTGATCAGAGGCTTGGAAGGATAAATATTCATATATATAATAAATAAATATATATATAATATATACACATATATATATTTAATTTTTAAATATTTTTTCATATTTATTTATTTTTCAGGGACAGAGCATGAACAAAGGAGGAGCAGAGAGAGAGGAAGACACAGAATCGGTAGCAGGCTCCAGGCTCTGAGCTGTCAGCACAGAGCCCGAGGTGGGGCCCGAACCCATAAGCCATGACTTCATGATCTGAGCTGAAGTCAGAGGCTTAACCGACTGAGCCACCTAGGCACCCCTAGAAAGATTAATATTGGAAGATTTGGGAGAAAGATATCTGGGCCAGAGACATGTGGATGTATATTTGAGATACAGGCTAAAAGTGGGATGAACTTTGCATCACATGTTAACATTCATCAGTGGTTAGTGACCCTGAAAAAGATGGCTCAGCCAGTTGACATCACTCATTCATCACTGCTGTGTTGATCTTTTGGGAAGTGAGTAGAATAGCCATTATGGTAGAAATGGAGCTATGCATAAACCCAGAAGGATGGGGTCCCACTCATCAAAGCCTGTCTGGTTATTGCTGCTTCCAAATGCCTCTCCCTTTCCTTCTGAACTTCCATATGCCTCTATATGGTATCACACTTCTAAAGGACTAATTAGCCGGTTAGTTGTAGGTTGATTAATTTGACCTTCTCCACTCTAGAAGGAGCAGCAACTTACCTTGAGTGGATGTGACACATATTCTGGATATGAATCTGCCTTTCCTGCCTGCAAGGATTCAGCCAGTCACACTATGTTAGGGTTTACAAGGTATGGGGTCCACTGACATGTGGTCCTACATAGCGTAGCATCACCAAAAACCCACTTTCTGGTGAAAGGGTCACAGCAGTGAGCACCTAATCATGGAATATGGTTTTCTATCCACTGTTACCCCATATAGAAGTTTCCAGGCTGATAGAAGGGATGGAATGACTGGTAGAGGTACTCTTAGAATTCAGCTTTGAGATGAGACCCAGAAAGGATAAGATGCTCTCCTCCAAATGTGTACCAACTGGCAAATTGATAACCAATATAAACTACTGTGTCCCAAATTCAGTAGAATAGAAAAGTCTGGAAACCAAGTAGGGAAGCAAGGACTTTAATTTACCTTCACTTTCAAAGACCCTCTTTGGCAAGTTATATGTCTTCTCCCTGACATTTTTGGTTCTGTGAGGTTAGAAGTCCTAGTTTCCAGTGAGGAAATGCTCTCTCATCAGGGAAAGTAGCAGGAGCCTCATAAACTTTAAACTATGGCTCTAACCCATTTACTTCAGAACCCCCATGCCATGAGATCACCTGTCAAAGAAAGAAGCCTCCATTCCACACCAGAGGTGATCTACTCCTTGGGAATATGAGTAATATCTGAGTGACAATGATAATATGAGAGATAGCTGCGGTTTTGCACAGGTGGGAAGGAAGAACTTGGTGGCCCCCAGAGAATCCACTAGCTTGACTCTTGCTACTCCCTTGCTCAATTTTGACAGAAAATGGGCACGTACAGCTGCCTCAGCCTAAGAATGTGGTGATGAGCAGCTCAGACTCTTCTAGGGTGAGGATCCAGTTAACCTTCCTGTGTGGAAGTCATCTACACCAGCAGAAGTGTGATGCGAAGGTGAGAGGAATATGAAATGGGTAATGGAGATGGCAGATGATGAGTATCAATTCCAAACTATAAACCAGCCACATCAAAACTGGCATTTCTCTCACTATCCTCACCCCTGTTAGTTTCCCCAGAAAAAGGGCCCACCAGATCCTGAAAGAACTTTTGCCACTTGGGATGATCTTAGCTAATGCACAGCAAGTAAATCTTCTGCATGTGCAGCTTATAAAAGAAGGTCTTTTTTACTGCCTTATGAGCATGCATATAATAAACTGAATGAGGCCTCCTCCCAAAGATATGTCAATGTCCTAATCCCTACAATCTACAAATAATGCCATAATGGTTAATTTTATGTGTCAACCGAGAGGGTGTTTTTGGATGACATTGACATTGAATCTGGACTTTAAGTAGTAGATTGCACCCTCTAAGCTGGGTGAGTCTCATATGATCAGTTGAAGGCCTCAATAGATAAAATGGCTGACCTGTCCTGAGCAAGAGAGAATTCATCAGCTGACTGCTTTTGCACTTCTTTTGCAGGATCAATTGTTCCTGGTTCTACAGCAGACTACCTTTGGACTCAAATTGGAACACTGGCTTTTCTGAGTCTCTAGCCAGTTGGCTCACCCTATAGATTTTGGACTAAATCATTTAATTAATCATATATATGATATATATAATACATACGTATTATGTATTATACATATTATGTATTATAATATACATATATATATATTCTCCTGTTTGTTCCATTTCCCTTGAGAACCCTGACTAATATGACTACTTCATCTAGTAAAGAATAAATATCACTCTATATAGCAAAGGATGTAATTAACTCAAGGATTCTGAGTGGAGGATTTATCTTGGATAGTCTGCATGGGCTCTAAATTCAATGGCAAATGTCCTAACGAGAGTGAGGCAGAGGGAGATTTAACAGAAGGAAGCAGTGGAGGCCATGTGACTGGAGAGGCAGAGATTGGAGTCATAAAGCCACAAGTCCAGGAATGCCAATAGCCACAGCAAGACGCAGCAGCAGAACTGAGCTCACAGAAATTTCTGTTGCTTTAAGCCACCCTGAACTAGAAATCCATAGATGTGTTGCCCAAGCCTCAAAATGTGGTAAGATGTACTCTCAGGTTCCTTTAAGGATCAAATGCACTGCCTCTCCTCCAAAGACCAACCACACATGCGGGTTTGGGATAAATTCCAGTTAGCAGTTGCCATGTTGCTCCTGAGACCACCGTGCCTCTGTGAGCTTCAGGGTCACTTTCCTAGATTCACTCCCATGTTACAGAGATGCCATGAGTTCTCTTTCAGCATTCTCCACTGTCCCTCCTTGAGGGTGGACCTCTTTCTGGACCACTCAGGTCCATCTCAAGTGTTTGTGTCTCTAAGTGGACATAGTAGTGTCTCTAAGTGGACAGGATCTAGTTCTTTCCCCCAGCACATCACGTGATTTGTGTTGGAGCCATCCTGCGCAGAACCACTTGCCAAAAATATGACAGTGCAAGAGCCTGAGCAGCTGAAAGGACTTTACACTTAACTTACAACTATTCTTACAGCATCAGTCGGCAACCTGTTAGATATGCAAATGTTGGGCCCCTCCCTAGAACTAGGAAGTCAGAAACCCTAGTATTAGAGGCCCAGCGAGCTATGTTTCAACAAGCCCTCCAGTGATTTTCTGATGATATTCTGGCTTAGGTGGTTATTGACAACATTTTCATAATAAATTTACACTTGGATGACGATTTCTGTGGCTTTTTATAAAGTAAACAATAACAGCAGAAAACATTTCTTCTTGGGTGAGCATAACTGCAAGCAGAAACAAGAAGTACCAGAAAGAAAAGATAAATAAAGTAAATTGCAATGATTAAGATCATGTATGATTCATTACCTACTTTACAGATTTGGCCATAATTAATTTTTGTAGTTTAAATAGATACTGAGAAAAGCCTAGCTGGGTATCTGTTCCTATAACCCCCCTCTTTAACACATTGTTCTTCAACTTTCTGATTCAAAATCCAAGACAAATAATTACTTTTAGAATGGCCAAAAATTATGTATCAGCACAGTCACTAGCACTTAAAAGTCCTGATTTAAATCTCAATTCAACCATTCACTGGTCTAATAATCTCAGACAAGTTTCTTACAATGTCCCAGTTCTTGGAAATATTAAAATAGCTTGATGATATCTACCTTATTATTGTATTGTAGATTCTGTAATAAAATCATGAATACAAAGAATAAGAGAATATGTGGCATATAATAAGCACTCAGTAATTAATAGGTACTATTTATTTTAAGCCTCAAAAAAAATACCTTCTCTCTCCCTCTCTCTCTCTCTTTCTCTCTCTCTTTCCTTCATGGTCTGTGTCTCCTGACAATTGTAATCTCTCCCATTTTCTCTTTTATTATTGTCAAACACAGAGAATATAAATATATGAGATGGCTGGGGAGACTTGGCAGTCTTTTCATATTTACTTGGTGTGTTAGATGCAAATTCAATTTATGGTTATCTCACTAAGAATATGATTTGTTATCTGAGTGAGTCTGTGCCAGCGAATCAGGCTGGCTTAAGGTGTTTCTATTACAACTGAGTGTATTACAGATGATTTACTTAATTTGGCCTTGCTTTGGATCTCATTTTTGTTTCTATGTTTGTTTGTCATTGTTGTTGTGGTTGTGAATGTTAAAATTTTCTTGGTTATGGATATATGCATACATATATTTTGGTACTTTTATGAACTCGGGATCTATGCAACCATGTATGCCAAGCCTAAGAGTTAGAAAAGAAATATGGGAGGGGCGCCTGGGTGGCTTAGTCGGTTGAGCGTCCGACTTTCGCTTAGGTCATGATCTCGCAGTTCGTGGGTTCGAGCCCCACGTCGGGCTCTGTGCTGACTGCCAGCTCGGAGCCTGGAGCCTGTTTCAGTCTGTGACTCCCTCTCTCTCTGTCTCCCCTGCTCACGCTGTCTCTCTCTCTCTCTCTCTCTCTCTCTCTCTCTCTCTCTCTCTCCTAGAAATAAATAAAAAAAAAAAGAAAAGAAAAGAAATATGGGGGAGCCTGGGTGGCTCAGTCGGTTGTCTGACTTTGGCTCTGGTCATTATCTCACAATTGTGAGTTCGGTCCCGGCGTCCACTGGGCTCGGTGCTGATGGCTTGGAGCCTGGAGGCTGCTTCAGATTCTGTGTCCCCCTTCCTCTCTGCCCTTCCCCCGCTCTTGCTCTGTCTCTCTCTCTCTCTAATAAATAAACATTAAAAATTTTTTTAAATTAGAAATATATTAGGAAAAGACAAATGAATGGAGTGAAGTAACACTTTACTGAAAGTCAAACATGATCTGACTAAGATATAAAGAAATAACTAGAAAATATATAAACACATATATACATGAAAGTAGTTGAATAAAAACGGGGAAACAAGCTCTTCTTCATTGATAATATAATAAGAGAAAGTAGATTTACAGGATGGCATAAAACAAGTAGGCTTAATTCCCTGGTAGACTGGTTTATTGAGATATTTTAATGAATAAAATTAATGTAAGGGAAGTGATACACTAAGTGGGAGAGAGTAAGGATTTTAATCCAGTTGACTTCACTGAAAAGTCCTTAAATATATCCATGTCATGAAATATAGATGAGATGAGATATCTTGGCCACTTGGAGATCTTTGAAAAATACAGTAAACTTATTTTCCAGAGGCCTTAACTTTGTGTGAAAAATGAATAGCATTATGTAGAGAATTTTGGCTATGTTAAGTATAACTATGCAGAGTGAATAAAATATGTAAATTTTATTTGAACCATTTTATTAGCAGCACGTTAATCTAGTTTGAATGCTTCATGGCCAGGATTCTAAGGCAGCTTATGTGCAATCCTTTCTGGAAAAGAGAGATCATTCCACGTTTTATCCTCAAGTGGCTGAAATTACTCCCTCTTTACTACAGAATGAAAAATCAAGTTGAAATCCACTCATTTAGCTTTCTGGCCCTTTACAATCTTTCCATCATCCATTCATTTGCTAAATATTTTCCAAGTGCCTACCATGTAGCAGACAATAGTCTAATTATTGGGAGTACAGCAGTATTTAAAAAACCGCATGCACTCACGCGTGCGCTCTCACTCTCTGTCTCTGTCTTTCTCTCTCTCTCTTTCTCACACACACACACACACACACACATGCACACACACAGTCAGTTCCTTTCAAGATATTATTTTCTAGTCATCTTCCTTTTCCATAGAGTGCTGGCTCCTTGAGGATGGTAACATATTCTCATCCTTCTTGTGTCCATCTACAGTTTCTAATGTGGCATTCCATACAGAGTACACTTCAATAGTTTCTGAATAAATAGTTTCCACAGAAATGTTAATTCTTGAGGCTAGAGAGAGCCTCAAGAGTCTTTGCCCCAATATGTCATTGTACAAGAGTCCCATTGTCAAGAACTTCCTAGCATTTCCTAAACAATTTCATCACCTAACCATTTGGATAACACTTGTTAATATCCATTAATTCCTTTGTACGTATTTTATTGAATATTGATACAAAAGCATTTGCCTACATTTAATTCTAAGACAAATACAAATACAACTAATAAAGTTTCAAAAGTAACACCTTATCAAATTCCTTGGTACATTTGAAATCGATAAGAATAGTAATGTGATATATGATGACTTCATAGATGAGAGATTGATGGAACATCATCTCTTTCTTGCTCACATTGCTAATTAATATTGTACTTGACCGGAAATCATGCAAGGAAGTAGTCCTGGCACAACCTCACAGCTCCAACTTCCTGTCATTTGTTCCTTGGCTCTACAGTCTGATCGGCTCCCTGTTGACTATTCTGTTTTATGTAGGAAGAACTCAGTCTTCTCTTTATGGACCCGGGTTATGTGGCATTTCACCACTTCCCCAATGCAAACTTCAACATATAATGGATCAAGTGCTTATAAAGCAAAGCAGATTTAACACTTCTCAGATTACAAATGCAGGACTATAAATGTAAAACAGCCCAGT
Source organism: Hyaena hyaena (assembly GCF_003009895.1). NCBI lineage: Eukaryota > Metazoa > Chordata > Mammalia > Carnivora > Hyaenidae > Hyaena > Hyaena hyaena. Next base: position 421,645 of record NW_024081089.1, on the reverse strand, counting down.
ATGTAGAAAGTTTATGTCATAATTAGGAATGGAGAGCAAAGCCTTTATAAACCTATTCTCAATTATCTACAATTCCTTCAAAGCAGAAATCCGGAGCCAGGCTGGGCAGAGCATTTTTCTAGCCAAATGATTATCAATATACACCTGCACTGTTAAAAGATGGCGTCCCTAAATAGCCTATTTTCTTCTCCCTCTCCATTTGGTACACCAGATGTTTTGGCTTTTTATTTGTGGAAGAATGCATTGAGTTCCCATATGTCCCTTTAAAAGAAATCATAGCTTTTAAAAATAAAGCTCTCTTCCTAAATGGCAGTGGGCCATAGATAAAGACCAACATGTGTTGGAACTCTGAATGTCTGTTGCTGTGGTTACATCTTTTATGATTTATTTTTCAAGTATTTAACAGACACATGCGTGATTTCCTTTTTAACACTAAAGGAAAGGTGGGTAGTGCTGTTCTTTTAATTTTGTAGGAAATGGGGTCCTTGTGGAAGTCAAATAACTTGACTTTGGTCAATCAACTCGTCAATGACAAAACTGAAATTAGAACTGCAAAGTCTCTTGTGTCTACAACATCCATTTCATTCTACTTAAAGAAATACAGGTCTTGACTCACTAGACTTTCCATTTCCTACCCTCAGAAGTCTGATGTGTCCAAATTGTCCAAATGCACAATTACTTTAAGCATGCCTTGCTTCACTCAGTGAACTAGTCTCTCTTTTTCTTTTTTTCAACTGAAGTATCTCTTGCATGAGAAGATGTTTCAACAGGTTCTCATCATATAAGCTTAACAAATCTACCTGGAAAAAGATATCTTTATTTCACCTAAACTTTGACCATATTTCATCTGCTTCTTCCTTAGAGTTTTTATCTCAGATTAGAACTATCATCTTGTAACTCTTCCCTTGTGTAGTAAATTTCCTAATAACACAGTTCAAATATCATCAAGCATTTTTGACTCTTCCCAAAGCTGATGTTGTGCTTTACATGTAGTTACAGTTTAATATTTAATTGTTACAATGTAAAGATGTCCACTGTCCCTATGTTACCATTTAAAAGAATAATATTAAGGGTGCCTGGATGGCTCAGTCAGTTGGGTATCTGACTCTTGGTCATGGCTCAGGTCATGGTCTCATAGTTGGTGAGTTCGAGTCCCGCATCAGACTCTGCTAGCAGTGCAGAGCCTGCTTGAGATTCTGTCTCTCCCTCTCTCAGTCCCTCCCCTGCTGTGCTCGCTCTCTCTCATAATAAATAAGTAAATTTAAAAACTAATGTTTGATTGAAGATACTAACCAATGTCATTAGATAAGGGAAAGAAGTGACATATATAAATGTAAAGGTAGAGGCAAAACTATTTTTATTATTATTCTGATTATGTTATGAAATGAGAAAACCCAGCAGAAGAGAGGCAATTGATAAACCAAAAGAAAAAAAAAAGAATCTAGTAAAATAAATAAAAATTTAAAAAAATCAATATCCTTTCTATAATAGATGCAACAGTTAAAATATAATGAGTAAAAATACAGCTATAAAATATGAGCAAGTATCTCATATTATCACAACATTAATTATTATATATTACTAAATATTTGTGAGAACATGGATGAAACTGGAAGTCATTATGCTAAGTGAAATAAACAAGGAAGAGACAGAAAAGTATTGTAAGATTTCATTTACATGTGGAATCTAAAAAAGTTCAACTTCTAGAAATAAAGAGTTGAATGGTGGCTGCCAATGGCTGGAGGGTATGGGCAATGGGAAGTATTGGGGTATCTAATGTAAAGCATGGTGACTCTAGTTAATAACAGTGTATTATGTATTTGAAATTTGTTAGAGTAGATATTACATGTTCTCAGCAGAAAAAAAAGGTAACTTTGTGAGGTGATGAGTGTGTTAATTAACTTGACTAAAGTAATCATTTTGCAATGTATACATATATAAACTCATCAATTTGTATACCTTAAATATATGCAATCTTTTTTGTCAGTTTTACCTCAATAAGCTTAAGTAAAGAAATACAATGAAAGAAAATATTCAGTTTATAGTAGTAGTGAAAATGTAAATTGCCTTTATACAAATTAAAAAAAAATGTAAAATTTCTCTATGGAGAAATATAATTTTTCTGAAAACATTTAAAAATTTTGAATGAATAACCCCTCAATTTCATCCTATGAAGTAAGACTGGGTTATAACACAAATGATCCCCCATAATTTAATCTACACAGGTAATAAAAGTCAATAAAAATAACAAACTATTTTGGCACTACTTCACCTATTTTAGAAAATATTAAAAATTGAACATGTAAAATTTCCAGGGAAATTCTGGAGAAAAAAAAGACATAATAATTATAGAAATTATGAATGATTAGTAAGGAATAGATCAATGGAACATAATAAACTACAATAATGGACCCCAATAAATATAGCAGTTTATGCTAAAAATTATATCATTGGGGAAAGACGTATGGTATTACAAATACTGGATGGCCACCTTTAAAGAAATACAGACCACTTTCTCGTTATTCACTCAAGGTAGATTAATGATTAAAACATAACAATAGGGGAGGCTAGGTGGCTCAGATGGTTAACTGATTCTTGATTTTGGCTCAGGTCATGATCTCATAGTTCACTTTGTGAGATCAAGCCCCATGTGGGGTTCATTGCTGACAGTGCAGAGCCTACTTGGGATTTTCTCTTTCCCTCTCCCTCTGCCCATCTCCCGCTCATGGTGCTTCCTGTGTCCCTCTCTCAAAATTAATAAATATACTTTAAAAAATAATAAATAAAAATAAAATTATATATTGTTTCCAATATTTAACTCTTTATATCTTTCAATTTGGAGTCTAAAAGGACAACAATTTAGGTCTCTCACTTAATGAAGGAGGAATTGGGAGCACAGAGTTAGTTATTGATGAAGTTCTCCCAAATGGTTAGTAGAGGAACTGGGTCTGATATATAAATATAGATGACTAGTTGAAATTATGAGTTACTTATTTTGAAGCAGTGAGCTACACAGTTCCCAACAGTATGTGATTTCTTTTCCTTTCAAAAGAAGAAACTGTTAAGGTTGAGTATGACTTAGACTGGTAAAAAGGAGGAGAGAAAGCATTCCTGGTAGAAGCAAAACATTTGCAAAAGCCTGAAGCAGAAAGATCCTTGCAGAGGGATCGTAGCCACAGTTTGGGCTGAGTAGAAGGCTCTTCCTGAGCCTTGGTTGGCATGGTAGTCATTGTGAGGGTCTGGAGTTGTATCATAAAAAAATGGTAAGCCACTCTAACAAACTGGCCAGATCAGAGAAAGACTATTTTTGGCTTCTGTATAGAGAATAAATTAAAAGTGAAGAACTGATGATAGATTTTGGGGTGACAGGGTGTCTTAGTTGAGTATCTGACTCTTGATTTTGGCTCAGGTCAAAATCCCAGGGTTATGGGATCAAGCCCTGACTTGGGTTCCATGCTGAGCATAAAGCTTTCTTAAGATTCTCTCTCTCCCTCTGCCCGTCTCCTTTGCTTGTGTGTTCTCTCTCTCTCTAAAAATTAATTAATTAATTAATTAAAAAACAATTGATGATAGCTTTTGACAAGACCGATAGCTCTGATAGACTTAAGTTTTCTTGTTGACTAAGTAAAATGGGTGTATGATTTATAGTCAACTTAGCACTGCTATCTTTTGGAGGTTTCTGGGCCTTTGTGCACAGCAGGATTCCTTTTCCTGTGGCCCTCCTGTGATGGTAGATAGAATGTTTAAAGCAGTAAAGAAGAGCATGAGCCATAGGACAATTGTAAAAGGGTAAGAGATAGGATAGTACCAATGATTCTCAGCACACTGGGTGTCCATGTTTTGTATCATTGAGGTGGTTGGGTGAGAACCTGCTACAGTCCCCTCAACTGAAACCCAGAAGGATATCACACTTTCATTATATAAATTCAGGGAGTAGAAAAGGATTCTTAGTCATTTGTGAATTTTCTTTCTTCCTATTCTTCTTGAATATTACAAATTGTCTTTAGAGGTATAGTCACCAGCTTGCTGGTATTCATCACAGAATGGATAGAGCTCATTCATATACTTCTAAGAATACATAGACACAATTGGATACACACAGGGATATAATGTTATGCTTAACTGGGCTAGTGGTGATAACAATACTTCATATTCACCAAGTCTTTATAATTCATCAAGCACTTGGGGAGCTTGTTTGGCTCAGTCAGTTAAGCATCTGACTCTTGATTTTGGTTCAGGTCATGATCCCATGGTTCATGAGATTGAGCCCCACATTGGGCTCTGCATTGATAGTGCAGAGTCTGCTTGAGATTCTCTCTTTCCCTCTTTTTCTGCCCCTCCCTGCTGGCTTTCTTGCTCTTTCTCTCAAATAAGGAAACTTTTTTTTTTTTTTTTTTTACAAATAGTTTATTGTCAAATTATTTTCCACATAACACTCAGTGCTCATCCCCAAAGTGCCCTCCTCCATGCCCATCCCCCCTCCCTCCCACATCCATCAGTCCTCAGTTTTTGTCAGCATTCAAGAGTCTCTCATGGTTTGCCTCTCTCCCTTTTCCCCACCATTTCCGCCCTTCTTCTCCCCCTTGTTTCTCCGTCAAGTTCCTCCTAATCCTCCTATACGTGCAAACATATGATATTTGTCCTTCTCTGCCTGACTTATTTCGCTCAGCATAACACCCTCAAGGTCCATCCATGTTGCTACACATGGCCAGATTTCATTCTTTCTCATTGCCATGTAGTATTCCATGGTATAGATAAACCACATCTTCTTGATCCATTCATCTGTTGATGGACACTTAGGCTCTTTCCATGTTTTAGCTATTGTGGAGAGTGCTGCTATGAACATTGGGGTACATGTGCTCCTATGCCTCAGCATTTCTGTATCCCTTGGGTAAATTCCTAGCAGTGCTATTGCTGGGTCATAAGGGAGTTCTATTGTTAGTTTCCTGAGGAACCTCCACACTGTTTTCCAGAGGGGCTGTACCAGTTTACATTCCCACCAACAGTGTAGGAGGGTGCCCGTTTCTCCACATCCTCGCCAGCATCTAGAGTTCTCTGATTTGCTCATTTTAGCCACTCTGACTGGCGTGAGGTGGTATCTCAGTGTGGTTTTGATTTGTATTTCCCTGATGAGGAGGGATGCTGAGCATCGTTTCATGTGTCTGTTGGCCATCTGGATGTCCTCTTTGGAGAAGTGTCTGTTCATGTCTTCTGCCCATTTCTTCACTGGGTTGTTTGTTTTTCGGGCGTGTAGTTTGGTGAGTTCCTTATAGATTCTGGATATTAACCCTTTATCTGATATGTCATTTGCAACTATCTTTTCCCATTCCGTTGGTTGCCTATTAATTTTCTGGGTTGTTTCCTTGGCTGTGCAGAAGCTTTTAATCTTGATGAGGTCCCAACAGTTTATTTTTGCTCTTGATTCCCTTGCTTTTGGGGATGTGTCAAGTAAGAAGTTGCTGCGGTGGAGGTCAAGGAGGTTGTTTCCTGCTTTCTCCTCTAGGGTGTTGATAGTTTCCTGTCTCACGTTCAGGTCCTTTATCCATTTTGAGTTGATTTTTGTGCATGGTGTGAGAAAATGATCTAGTTTCATTCTTCTGCATGTTGCTGTCCAGTTCTCCCAACACCATCTGTTAAAAAGGCTGTCTTTTTTCCATTGGATATTCTTTCCTGCTTTGTCAAAGATCAGTTGGCTGTATACTTTTGGGTCCACTTCTGAGTTCTCAATTCTGTTCCATTGGTCTATGGGTCTGTTTTTGTGCCAATACCATACTGTCTTGAGGATGACAGCTTTGTAGTAGAGGCTGAAGTCTGGGATGGTGATACCTCCCGTTTTGGTTTTATTTTTCAGTATTACTTTGGCTATTCGGGGTCTTTTGTGGTTCCATACAAATTTTTGGATAGTTTGTTCTAGTTTTGAGAAGTATGCTGGTGCAATTTTGATTGGAATTGCATTGAATGTGTAGAGTGCTTTAGGTAGTAATGACATCTTAACTATATTTATTCTTCCTATCCATGAGCATGGAATGTTTTTCCATTTCTTTGTGTCTTCTTCAATTTCCTTCATAAGTTTTCTATAGTTTTCATCATACAGATCTCTTGTATCCTTGGTTAGGTTTATTCCGAGGTATTTTATGGTTTTTTGTGCAATTGTGAATGGGATCAGTTTCTTGATTTCTCTTTCTGTTGCTTCATTATTGGTGTATAAAAATGCAACCGATTTCTGTACGTTGATTTTGTACCCTGCAACTTGGCTGAATTCTTGGATCAGTTCTAGTAGGCTTCTGGTGGAGTCTGTCGGGTTTTCTATGTAGAGTATCATGTCATCTGCGAAGAGTGAAAGTTTGACTTCCTCTTTGCCAATTCTGATGCCTTTGATTTCCTTTTGTTGTCTGATGGCTGATGCTAGGACTTCCAGCACTATGTTAAACAACAGTGGTGAGAGTGGACATCCCTGTCGTGTTCCTGATCTCAGGGGGAAAGCTCTCAGTTTTTCCCCGTTGAGGATGATGTTAGCTGAAGGCTTCTCATAGATGGCTTTGATGATGTTTAAGTAGGTTCCTTCTATCCCAACTTTCTCGAGAGTCTTTATTAAGAAGGGATGCTGTATTTTGTCAAATGCTTTTTCTGCATCTATTGACAGGATCATATGGTTTTTATCTTTTCTTTTATTGATATGATGGATCACATTGATTGATTTGCGAATGTTGAACCAGCCCTGTAACCCAGGAATGAATCCCACTTGATCTTGGTGGATGATTCTTTTGATATGCTGCTGGATTCGATTTGCAAGGATCTTGTTGAGAATTTTTGCATCCGTATTCATCAAGGATATTGGCCTATAGTTCTCTTTTTTTGTTGGATCTCTGTCTGGCTTGGGAATCAGAGTGATGCTGGCTTCATAAAATGAGTCCGGGAGTTTTCCTTCGACTTCTATTTTTTGGAATAGCTTGAGAAGAATTGGGATTAATTCTGTTTTAAATGTCTGGTAGAATTCCCCAGGGAAACCATCAGGTCCAGGGCTCTTATTTGTTGGGAGATTTTTGATCACTGATTCGATTTCTTCACTCGTTATGGGTCTGTTCAGGTTTTCTATTTCTTCCCGTGTGAATTTTGGTAGTGAGTGTGTGTTTAGGAATTTGTCCATTTCTTCTAAGTTGTCCAATTTGTTGGCATATAATTTTTCATAGTATTCCCTGATAATTGCTTGTATTTCTGAGGGGTTGGTTGTAATAAGTCCATTTTCATTCATAATTTTGTCTATTTGGGTGCTCTCTCTTTTCTTTTTGATAAGCCTGGCTAGAGGTTTGTCAATTTTGTTTACTTTTTCAAAAAACCAACTCTTGGTTTCATTGATCTGTTCAATTGTTTCTTTGGTCTCTATGTTGTTTATTTCTGCTCTAATTTTTACTATTTCTCTTCTTCTACTGGGTTTAGGGCGTTCTTGTTGCTCTGCCTCTAGCTCCTTTAGGTGAGCTGTTAGATTTTGGACTTGTGCTTTTTCTAATCTCTTGAAATAGGCCTGGAGAGCAATGTACTTTCCTCTTAGGACTGCCTTGGCCGCATCCCATAGATTTTGAATTGTTGTGTTTTCATTTTCATTTGTTTCCATATATTTTTTAATTTCCTCTCTAATTGCCTGATTGGCCCATTCATTCTTTAGAAGGGTGTTCTTTAACCTCCATGTTTTTGGCGGTTTTCCAGACTTCTTCCTGTAATTGATTTCAAGTTTCAAAGCATTGTGATCTGACAGTGTGCATGGTATGATCTCTATTCTTTTATATTTATTGAGGGCTGCTTTATGTCCCAGTATGTGATCTATCTTGGAGAATGTGCCATGCGCACTTGAGAAGAAAGTAAATTCCCTGGCCTCAGGATGTAAAGTTCTAAATATATCCGTCAGATCCATCTGGTCCAATGTGTCTTTCAAGTCCATTATTTCTTTAGTGATTTTCTGTCTGGTTGACCTATCCATTGCTGTAAGCGGAGTATTAAAGTCCCCTGCTATTAGCACATTCTTATCTATAAGCTTGTTTCTGTTTGTGATTAATTGTTTTAGATATTTAGGTGCTCCCATATTCGGTGCGTAGACATTTATGATTGTTAGTTCTTCCTGATGGATGGACCCTGTAATTATTATGTAGTGCCCTTCTTCATCTCTTGTGATTGTCTTTAATTTAAAGTCCAGTTTGTCTGATATAAGTATCGCTACTCCGGCTTTCTTTTGATTTCCTGTAGCATGATATATATTTCTCCATCCCCTTACTTTTAATCTGAAGGTCTCTTCCCGTCTAAAATGAGTTTCTTGTAGACAGCATATAGATGGATTTTGTCTTTTAACCCATTCTGCTACCCTATGTCTTTTGATTGGAGCATTCAGCCCATCAAATAAAGAAACTTATAAAAAGTCTCTTCTTATGGTATAATTTATCAAGCATTTAAAAAAATCCTTTAATATTAATAAGGGAAATGATTGTCCCTTTCTGTACTTTTGTACTTAGAATAAATGTTTTTCTGAATTCACATTCTTTCACTACCCATTATTTATTATCAGTGTGTGTGTGTGTGTGTGTGTTTGCACATGCGCACATGTGTGCACACATGGATGTAAGGAGAGGTATCCAAAATCTATAAAGAATTTATCAAACTCAACACCCAAAAAACCGAATAGTCCAGTGAAGAAATGGACAAAAGACATGAATAGACAGTTTTCCAAAGAAGACATCCAGATGGCTAACAAACACATGAAAAGATGCTCAATATCACTCATCATCAGGGAAACACAAATTAAAACCACAATGAGATATCACCTCACACCTGTCAGATGGCTAATATTAACATTTTAGGAAACAACAGATGATGAGGATGTGGATAATGTGGAACCCTTTTGCACTGTTGTTAGGAATATAAACTGATGCATTCCATTTTTGGAGGTTCCTCAAAAAATTAAAAAGTGAAGTACTCTATGACCCAGCAATTTCACTGTTAGGTATTTATCCAAAAGATACAAAAATGCTGATTTACAGGGGTGCATGTAACCCAATGTTTATAACAGCACTATCAACAACAGTCAAATTATGGAAACAGCTCAAGTGTCCATCAAAGGATGAAAGAATAAAAAAAACGTGGTATACACACACACACACACGTGCGCGCGCACACACACACACACATGCTGCAATACTACTCAGCGATGAAAAAGAATGGAATCTTGCCATTTGCAACAACATGGATAGAACCAGAAGGTATTATGCTAAGTGAAATAAGTCAGTCAGAGAAAGACAGGTATCATATGATTTCACTCATATGTGGAATTTGAATACTCAACAGATGAACATAGGGGAAGAAAAGGAAAAGTAAGTTAAAAACAGAGCAGAGGCAAACCAGAAAAGACTCTTAAATACAGAGAACTGAGGATTGCTGGAGAGGAGGAGGTTGGGGGGATGGGCTAAATGGCAAGGGGATGGGCACTAAGGAGGTCACTTTTTGGGATGAGCACTGAATGTATATGTAAGAGATGAATCACTAGCGTCTACTCCTGAAGCCAAGATTACACTATATGTTAACTAAATGAATTTAAATTTTTAAAAAATGCTTTAAAAACCATGTCATTTGCAAATAGTGACAGTTTTACTTATTCTTCTCCAATTTGGATGGCTTTTGTTTCTTTTATCTCCCTAATTGCTCTGGCTAGGACTTCCAATGCTATGCTGAATAGAAATGGTGAGAAAGGGCATTCTTGTTTAGTTCCTGAATTTAAAAGAAAAGTTTTCAGCTTTTTTCAGTTCAGTGTGATTATGGCTACAGGCTTGTTATTCATGAGGTACAATTGGTCCACACTGAATTTCTTAAGAGGTTTTACCATAAATGTTGAATTTTGTCAAATGCTTTTCTGCATCTACTGGAATGATCATATTAATTGTGTCTTTCATTTTGGTCATATATCATGTTGATTAATTTGTAGATGTTGAACTCTTGCATCCCTGGAATAAATTTCACATGATCATAGTGTATAATTTTTAAATGTATTCTTGAGTTCAGTTTGCTCTTATTTTGTTCTGGATTTTAAAAAAAAATCTATGTTCATCATGGAATTGGACCCAGAATTTTCTTTTTTTGTGTGGTGTCCTTGTCTGGTTTTGGTATCAGAGTAATTATCTTGCAAAATGACCTTGGAGCATTCTTTCCTCTTTGATTTTTTGGAAGCATTTGAGAAAGATATGCATTAAATCTTCTTTGAATGTTTGTTAGAATTCACCAGCGAAGCCATCTGGCATGGCATTTTGTTTCTTGAGAGTTTTTTGATTACTGATTCAATCTACCTACTAGTAATCAGTTTGTTCAGATTTTATATTTCTATATGATTCTGTTTTGGAAGATCATATATTTTTAAGAATAAAAATTTTAATTGCATGCAACACAGTTACATACCTAAGAATAACCAAGAAGGTGAAAGACCTATGCAATGAAAACTATAAGACATTGACAAAGAAATTGAAGAAGATACAAACAAATGGAAATTTATCTCATATTCAGGAATTAAAAAAATTAATAGTGTTAAAAAGCCCATATTACCAATGAAATCTACCTATTCAATGCAATCTCTATCAAAATTCCAGTGATTTTTTTTTATACAATTAAAAAAAAATCCTAAGATTTGTATGGAAACACAAAAAATCCTGAACATCAAAAACAATCTTGCAAATGAAGGACCTTGCTAAATCATGCTTTCTGATTTCAAATGATATTACAAATATTTGTAATCTAGATAGTATAGTATTGGCATAAAGTCACACACATAGATCAGCGAAACAGAATTGAGTGTCCAGAAGTAAATTCATGCATATGTAGTCAATTAATTTACTACAGAGGAAGCAAGGATATACAATGGGGAAAGGATAATCTTTTCAATAAGTAGTGCTGGGACAATTACACAACCACCTGCAAAAGAATGAAAATGGACCACTGTTCAATCATACACAAAACTGATTCATAATGAATTAACGTCTTGAATGTAAGACAAGTAACCATAAGCCCCCCAAAAGAAAACATAGGCAGTAAGTTCCTTGACATAGGTCTTGGTGATATAATTTTGGATCTGACTTCAAAGGCCATGGCAACAAAAGCAAAAATAAACAAATGGGACTACATCACACTAAAAGCTTTTGTACAGTGAAGGATATGATCAGAAAAATAAAAGATGACCTCTTGAATGAGAAAAGATTTGCAAATAATATAAATGATGGGGGGTTAATATCCAAAATATATTTAAAAACTCATAAAGCAATAAAAATCCAATTAAAAATGGGAAGATAATCTGAGTAGACATTTTTTCAAGAAGACATCCAGATGGCCAACACACACATGAAAACATGTTCAACATCAGTAATCATCAGGGAAGTGCAGATCAAAACCACAGTAAAGTATCACCTCACACCTGTCAGAATAGTTAGTATCAAAAATATAAAAAATAACAGTGTTGAGGAGGATGTGGAGAAAAGGGAACCTTGTGCACTATTGGTAGGAATGTAACTTGGTGCAGCCACTATGGAAAACAGTATGGAGGTTCCTCAATATATTAAAGTACAACTACTATATGATCCAGAAACTCCACTGTGGGTATTTATCTTTAAAAAGTCCAAAATATACTAACTTGAAAAGATATATGCACCCCTATGTTCTTCCAATATTATTTACAATAGTCAAGATATGAAAACAACCTATGTGTCCATTGGTGGATGGAATGAGTAAAGATGATGTCACCTATTTATCTATCTATCTACCCACCCAATGGAATATCACTCTGCCATAAAAAAGAATGTAATGCTGGCATTTGCAGCAACATATATGGGTCTATGCTGATTGAGATAAGACAGCAGAGAAAAATGCACAAATACTGTATGATTTCACATACATGTGAAATCTAAAAAACAAAACAAAAAACAAATAAAACAAACAAACTCATTGATACAGAGAACAGAAGGTTAGTTGTCAGAGGAGGAGTGTGTTGGAGGTGGGCAAAATGGGTAAAGGAGATTAAGAGGTGCAAATTTCCAGTTATAAAATAAACAAATCATGTGGAGGTAATGAATAGTCTAGTGACTATAGTCAGTAATGTTACATTGCAAATTTGAAAGATACCAAGAAAGTAGATCTTAAAAGTTTTCATCACAAGAAAAAAAAGTACTTTTAACTTTTTATGGTGACAGATGGTAACTAGACTTGTTGTGGTGATCATTTCACCATGTATACAAATGTCAAACCGTTATGTTGTATACCTGAAACTAATATAAAGTTATATGTCAATTATACTTCAATAAAGAAAATAAACAAGGAAATACATTTTTAAAAAATTGGATTCTCAACACTGTGGAGGTCAGCCTGACACTGGCATATCCCCTGAACTCCCTGAGTGAAAAATTACCAATCTCCTTTCTGACTGGAGTTATGAAAAGCCCTTTCTATTATTTTAAACGTATAAGGTGTCAGGCTCCAGAATTGTGTGAGGCAGAAAGAAACATTTTTCACAGCTTTAATGGAAAGACTCTACCCAAGCAGATGGGGCAGGAAAGGATGGAGGGAAAAAGCCATTAGAACAGAGAGATCAGAGACAGTGGGGTGCGTAGTCGGAAAGGCAAAACAATGCTTTGTGTAGTTGTGAAGCATGTGCCATGGCTATCAGGCAGGAAGATACACGGGTTCTGGAAGAGTTGAAAGAAGCCATTAAGGCTGGACTCTAAAGTGTAGGGAGTTCAGGTTGAGACTGAGGAGGCAGACAGGGGCTTCAGGGACTCTGTAGGCTTTCTAGGTTTGTCTTTGCCATTAGAGCAATAGGAATCCATCAAACCCTTTTACGTGGGGTCGTAAGAGGATCCAATTTTTATTCTATGTACTGAATTGTTGGGGAAGGCCAATAGAGGAAAACCAATTTATTCGAAGACTATTCCATGAGTCCTGGCAAGACAGATGGTCCTTTTAACTGGATACACTAAAGGATAAATGTGGGGGAAAATAGGTGACCCCAAAGAGGTACTTAGGAGGTTATAATTAGCCATAGTTGGTGATGGTAGATGAGTGGGGGAAGGAGAGAAACTATAAAAAAGGTTTCTGGATTTCTGGTTTGTGGAACTTGGTGGATGGTGGCGTTATTAGCTGAGATCACAAATATTTAGGAAAAATAAATAAATTTGGTGTTCTACATTGTTATGGAATGAATTGTTTCTCGAAATTCATGTATTGAAGCCCTAACTCCCAGAATGTGACTGTATTTGGAGACATGATCTTTCAAGTGTTAAATATGGATAAACGAGGTGATATGGAGGTCCCTGATTCCATATGTCTGGTATTCTTCCCAAAGGAGGAAATGAGGAGTCAGACTGCACAGAGGGAAGATCATGTGACATGGTGAGGAGACTGCCATCTATAAGTCAAGGAGAGGGACCTTAGAAGAAACCATTCCTGCCAACTTCTAGATGCTGGTGTTGTGAGAAAATAAATTTCTGTTGTTCAAGCAGCAAACGAAACAAAGTCATGTTCAATGTGAAATGGATACATTTAGATCCTCATCCATAAATGGATTTTTAGTAAGCCCGAGTTCTTCAAGGTTGCTTATGAATTTTTCCACTGTAGATAAAATCAATAGTGTTTTCAAGGACTAAATTCATGTTGTTATTAAATAAAAAGATTTGCCTTTGCTCCTAGGTAGATTCCTTCTTAATTCATTGATTACTCTGATGTTTATAATTATCACTGGCTTTTAAAAGCATTACAGTTCATGTTGACTAGGAAAAGCGGTACAATAAGACAGGATAGAAAAAAAGAGAGAGAGCAAAGACTTTGGATTTACTCAAGTAATTCAAACATCATCTTGCACTTAATTTGAATCTATTTTTAAGCATACTTTCATGATAAGAAAATCTGTTTACTATACTTTGCATATTGATAATGACAATTTTCAGCCTGTATGAACAATTAGCATACCACATTTTTAATTACCTTGGATTTCACTTAGCTATTCTTTGAAATGTGGCCTTAAATATTATTTTTTCCTGCTCATACTTGACCTCATTGGGGTTAAAAATGCTTCAATAAAAATTCTTCTGCATTAGATTGAACAGTGAATAAGAACATTTTTCTCATAATGACTCATTATTTTTAAAGATTGCCATTAGTTGAATACTGCTTCCTATGCACTGAGGTTAAAGTGCCATTTCATACCATAATGCGGTGTGGGAATCTCACAAATTGGTCTTCTCAAGTTCTAATTCAACATGGAGAGTTTTGTGCACCATCTGAGTAAGAACTATGCCAGGTGCATTACTTCTATTATTACAGCCTCCCAATAACCATATTACTTTAGGAATTTTTACTCCATTTCACTGATGAAGAAACTGAGACCCAGAAAACTATACCTGCTTCCCCAAGGTCACCTAGCTGATATGAGCTAGAACCAGAATTTGAACCTACATCTATCTCATATTGAACTCTATATTTTGTTTGCTCCAGTACATGAATTGCTAAGAATCATGTCAATTGAATTGCATTTTCACAAGCATGTTATATGAGTTGTCTTGTTTGGGGGATGGATTAATACTTAGATTTCTTAAAAACCCACACATTTATTTAGTACAAAGGAAGTTGACCCTGACAGTCTTAACCAATGCAAGATCTAAGACAGTGGCTCAATGAAAGCAACAAAATCCCTTTATTGCCACCTAACTGCAGTCAGATGAGCTGTGCCCTGATCTCAGTTCTTCTAACAGACTCTGCATCTACTCTCAGAGGAGGGGCTAAAGTACCTTCAAGGTTGCTGTCATTGGGAATTTTAGGTCATTTGACACTGCACCCTTGCACATCAACTTAAGGACCACCTTCTAGCTAGTACCCCTGGCATACTGTATATTAATAGAATATTGATACAGCAAAAATACTGGTGTGGGATTCATCATTTGGTAAATCTTCCACCGTCTGCAGTTTTACAGAGCCATTTAATTAACAATTTTACAACCTCCTCTCCTCTCATTAAATTAATTAATAATTAAGTTCAAATATAGGCATCTTTAATGTCATAATTATATTTCAGTTTTATGGTCACTGGAGTTTAGCTCATTAGGGGAGGCACTCATAAACCATAGCCCTGTTTAGTGACTGAAGCGCATCTATATCACCAGGCTGATTCCAGTTTGGTATTCTAATTTCGCTGTTGCTTTGGTAGCACTACCATTTTTGCAGAGAGAAATTTCTGTCTTTGCCCACCGTGAGCATAAAATAACAATCATAATAACAACATCAACAAATGCAATACAAAATGCAGATGATGTGTTCTAAGAGTCTCCTTGACTTTTATGATGTCTCCCTTGGATATTTTCGTAACGTTAGCCCTCACAGCGCTTTCTGATTAGATCAAGTTCTCCCACCTCTCCACTTGGCATTAAGCACTAAGCAACCAGTCAAAGACCCCTGAGTGATGTCCTCTCATTGGCTTTACGATATGCTAAGTCAGTAATGGCATATCACACAATATGGTAGGCTGTACATTACAATGGACGGAGTGGATTTATTTCAGTCATTATCACTGATTAAACCAGCTTAGTGGAAGAGGCAAAACAAAACTTGCTTTGAAATTGTTCTTATTTAATTTTGTTCGCCTTCGCATAACCCAGGACAGTGCTAATTATTCCTTGATGGAGCTCATGTTTCTAATGCAATTCATATGTAAATTCTAATTTAGTTCATATGGGAATGTTTGTGTTCCTTGTCTCATCTCAGGCAAGAACACAAACACAGAATTAAAATTGTTTGGAAATGAAAACTTGATGTTGCCTTTTTTGACCTGGCTTTGATTTGCTTTGCTTTGTTGTTCATGTAACAGACCTTAATCACTTTTGAAGGTTAAGATTTTAAACTGTAGTTTAGGGGATAAAAACTATCTTTACACCTATAAAGAATTTGGGGATATTTTGAAGGTGCAAATTGCATTCTCTCATGCTAACCAAAAAGCTTTACCATTTAAAGCTTTACTCAACTTTTCTCTGAAAGAAGATATTCTTAAGAATTTAAGAACTCTAAAGCCATGATCTGTATAAAATATATTAAAGGAAAATATAATAATTATTCTATGATATTGCTGACAATAGGTTGTCATGAAGATGAAGTAGGAATGGAATGGATTTCAAAATAAATATTCTTTTTTTAAATAACAGTGATGGGTTATTATGAGTCTGAATTGTCCACAGTATTGTTAATTGGCATCTTTAAGGAATTGTTAATTGAGACATTCCATGACTTAAAAAAAGGCACTAGGCCGAGCCGTTTATGTATGCCAAGCTATGTAGTGCCACAAGTTCAACTGCAGGTGGAAAAACTACAGGGTGTTGTATCTAAAATCCACAGTAAACTATCAGTGTAAGGTCATGCACAGAGCGAGCAGATGTGGTGGTGACAGTCACTTTGTAAGGAACTTGGTGAGAAACTGAAAACAGAAAAGATTAGAAATGCAGAGAAGTAGAGAACATGGCTGGTGTGGAGCCCACAGCCACTTGACCTGTCCTCAAGGGGCACCCGAGGCCAGAGTCTTACATGAACTCTGCACTTCACCAATCTGAGTGTAATCTCCCAGGTGTGTGTGTGTGTATGTGTGTGTGTGTGTGTGTGTGTGTGTGTGCTGTGCGTGCACATGTACATTCTTTCTGCTCACTCTACAGTGAGACTGAAATCTGTTCTCATGCCCAATAAAAATGTATATGTTGTATTCTAAAGAAAATGTTCAAATTTAAGGATGTCTCCAGTATAATTAATGGCAAGTGGAAAATATTTAAGATGAGTGACCTGAGATGGAAATTAAAAAGGTAAACCTCAACTGGACCCATCTTCCACTTCAACCATGACACCCTGGACACTCTTTTAAAGTGAAAGTGTTGATACGTGTCTGTCACCTCTCCTAATAGGCATCCACTAGACACGACTTTGAAATGTATCTCATGTAAACCAAAGGAAGCTGCAATGTCTCAGCTAAGCCAAAATCACACACTGAAGAATGGTCACAGACAATTTGTATTTTGATATCTGATCATATTTGCACTGTAGTCAGAAAAGACCTTTTCATCCTCACACAGGCTGACTTTGTAATATCTAGGACATAATTACACTTGCATTCAATATGCACACACACATACACACACATCATGCCAACATTAGAGCTGTCCGAAACTATTTTCAATAATTGATTTGCCGTTTAATTGAACAGCATGACTGACTAACATAGCTCATTACTTTACTCATTAGTTAATTATCGAAGAAAGTAGGACAAGTCAATAAAATGGAAGGCTGTAAATTCCAATACTAATTAGCACCATTTCCTCAGAGACATATTTAAGGCCAGATTGGCTACCTGAATGTCCTAGGACCTTGCAGATGAAGGAGAAGGGTAGATGCACCATAAATCTAGATTACTGGAGAGGAAGACAAGTAGACAGTAAGTAGACATGTAGACCTGTCCTTACCCACCGCTAACTCCACCATTTGAATGGCAATATCCAAACATGTAATTGGGTGGGAGAGCATTATTAAGAGAAAGGAGGATCCTTCACTTGGTATACTTTGAAAACAATTTGCAAGACAACTTTTATCACTTTTTCTTTTAAAATAACATTTTCCACTTTGGTTTGCACATCCTGTGTGTGTGGACTGTATCAGAGTAAATGATACTTATGTGTAGATTTCTTATAAATGGATTCCATCTTCAAGAGAATTCTATTAGAGGGAAAAATACTTTTTGGAGCTAACAAGTCACTCTTTTTGACTTATGAAGGGAAAAAAAAACAGCCATTCATGCTATTCAATCCACATTAACCCATTCAGCCAACAGATGTTACTATGCACTCATGATTGAATAAGTTAAATGCATGCACACACGCAAACACACATATGCACACATGCACACACACAAACACATGCCCACTTATATTTTATCTTTCTCATTACACAGAACTGAGTTTAAAGCCTTCTTTTATCAATGTTAGCTATATACATGCAGAAAAACTTTCCATTTATTGGGACTCAATATTTTCTCATGTACTCAATGGGTACAATAAGACCTACATTTCAGAGTTGCCGACTAGCTGAAAAGAAGTAATAAGTGATTTATTCTACCAGTCTTTGTCATAGCCTTCTACTCTGTTCTTGATAAAATTCCTAGACAGGCTATATGCAGCTATCAGATGGTCCAGAAGAATGGCTGACCTAGTCCCAGTAACAAAGAATTTTGACCACGGAAATATTTTTCTAAATGGTTGCAATTTATGGGCCTTGTTAGAATTACTTCTGAAGTGTATTGATGATGTGTTATGGATGCATATAAGGAGCGCTCTGTTAGTGAGACAATGCTATCCTTCACTTGGCTGTCAGGCCAATCACCTATATTACAGCATTTCTAAAGTAAGACATGAGACATTGCCAACTAATCTTGCATTTAGCTTCATCACTTTTGCTTTCAGCCTCTCAAAATCTGCTCATTTTGTTCAATGCTGTGGTAGGACCAGACCTATTGAAGTACACACTATCACACTGATTTTGTATTTAGTTAAATTAAGCGATAAAGGAGAAAACATTGGCATTTTCCCAGCTTGTGAAATTCTCTCCTAGTATGTTCATATACTCATGTACCAAGTAGTTACAGGTATTGTTAACTTATATATAGTAAGATTTGGTGAATATATTCAAAGATACAAATTTATTTGAAAGCAGAGCAATGATTGAAATGTACCTTACCTGGTTTTTCATTGTTCTGTTAATACTCGTAAATCTTATAGAATGTTGTATCTAGCAGGACAGCTAAGATTAATAAGTCAACAACTCTCTTGGTTCAAAAGAGAAAATGCAATCTGAGAAGTTAAGCAAACTTTGCAAACCTTGTGACTTAGATGTTCATAGAGTTTGGTCAAGACTCTGGATCTCTTTGTCTTAAGTTTTAATGTCCCTTTCCTAGTCCCCAGCCTCCTCCCCTAAGGATCGGCTTTAACTCCAATCTATTTTGTTGTTGTTGTTATTCACTAGTCAACCCTTCTGTTGCTCTACAGAAAGCTGGGAGTCAGTTTACCAGAGCAGGGCTGGATCCAAGAGAAGGAAAGAGAAAGCTTTAGTCTTTTAAGTAAACAGGTGCATGATCCTAGAACTTGCTTCTGTGGATGTGTCACAGCTTACTTTGGGTGAACGTGTGTTCATTAGGTTTTCTAGTTTGTGCAAGAATATATAATGAGAAGAGCTGAAGGAAAAGTCTCAAGATTTAGCTGTATTTGTAAACTTCCACATGCTTTTATCCAAAGGCACTCACACAGACACAATTTCCAGCCTTACATTCCACCCTTGCCTTTGAGGTTTCCTGTGCTCCTACCACGTCAAGTTTTTGATGTTCACAAAAGGCGCTGTGTGCAATCACTTCTACAGGCCTTTGTCCATTCCAGGCCCACTACCCAGAATGCATTTCACCTCCATCTCTACTGGCCAGAACCCTAGTGAGCTTGATGAGGCACACCTTAAATATCACTTCCATGAAGACATTCTTCATGACTCTTTAGGAGGAATCCATCCTTTGCCTTCATAACATTTTTTCTTTTTATGAACACTGATTTCTTTTTTTACCTGCAATAATAATAGTCTGTGGTAAAGGAGCTATGGGTCTTGTCACATTTAGAGAAAATGTTCTTCAAGATTATGTCTGTATGGGCTGAGAATGTGGGGCTCGGCTTTGCAGATGTCTCCTCACCAGTTCCTTCAGGGATGGCCCCCCTCATGTGCTGGCCCTGTGACAGCTGTGTTAAGGAAGAGACGTGGGGTTGTGTTTCCCAGGTGAGTCCTGTGGCTGCTGGGCTGTCCTCTCTAACAACATTTCTGTCTCCTAGAGCTGCTGGCACCATGGCTTCCTCACAGTCTGGGCAGCCTTGCTGTTGCCCCGTGTGAGGAAGGGATAGTGGAGCCTACTTTTCAGAGGTGAAGAGACTTCAAGTAATAAAAAACCAGAGAACCATGTATTTATCCAAAGGATACAGGAGTGATGATTTGAAGGGGCACATGCACCCCAGTGTTTACAGCAGACTATCAACAATAGCCAAAGTATGGGAAGAACCCAAATGTCCATTGACTGATGACTGGATAGAGAACATGGGGTATATATATATATACATATGGAATATTACTTGGCGATCAAAACAAATGGAATCTTACCACTTGCAACAATGTGAATGGAACAAGAGGGTATTATGCTACATGAAATAAGTCAATCAGGGAAAGGCAAATATCATATGTTTTTATTCAGATGTGGAATTTAAGATACAAAACAGATGAACAGAAGGGAAGGAAAGGAAAAATAATATAAAAACCGAGAGGGAGACAAACTCTAAGACACTCTTAAATACAGAGAACAAGCTAAGGGTTGCTGGTGGGGTGTTGGGTAGAGGGAAGGGCTAAAGAGGTGAAGGGCATAAAGGAGGGTACTTGTTGGAATGAGCACTGAGTGTTATATGCAAGTGATGAATCACAAAATTCCATTCCTGAAATTATTATTACACTATACGTTAACTAACTTGGATTTAAATTTTTAAAAAATGATAATAATTCCAGGGGTGCCTGGGTGGCTCAGTTGGTCAAGTGTCCAAGTTCTGATTTTGGCTCAGGTCATGATCTCACAGTTCGTGAATTCAAGCCTCACATGGGGCTCTGTGCTGATGGTGCAGAGCGTGCTTGGGATTCTCTCTCTCCCTCTCTCTTTGTCCCTCCACTGAATGTGCTCTCTGAATAAATAAATAAATAAATAAATAAACTTAAAAAATAAATAATAAAAAAGCAGAGAACCATGTTTTCAAAAACTGTTAAGGAAATAGGAGTACCTGGATGGCTCAGTCGATTAAGTGTCTGACTCTTGATTTGGGCTATGTCATAATCTTAGTTGGTGATTTTGAATCCTGTGTCAGACTCTGAGTTGACAGCACAGAGCCTGCGTGGGATTCTCTCACTCTCCCTCTCTTTGCCCCTCTGCCACAAAAATAAATAAATAAACATTAGAATAAAAAGATTTATTGAGATAAATAAATAATACATTATAAAGTGGGAAAAGCATTATCTCAAACCAATTCACGTAATATAGCATGATCTCAATTTTGTAAAAATATCTATATCTATAGTATGTAAGCATCTGTATTTATATTGTAAGAAAAAAATCCTAAACAGAAATTCTCCCAAATGTTTAAAAAAATTTTTAGCAAATTTCTATAGTTAATTATACATTTTTTAATAAGTTATATTTTGAAATATAGTTTCTTAGTATGCACATTAACATGCTTTGGTTATACTTTCTTAATATTTTTTATTAAAACACAAACAGTTGAAATCAATTTTGTAATGAACTCAAAATTAAATATAAATGAAAACCACAACTTGTTTTTCTTTGACATATTATAGTTACAGTTGAAATTATTCTCAAACAACAAGTACTTTCTTTTTTCAAACATGTTTTGTAAGTACTGTAGGAAGGGAAGCTCTTCTAAGAATTATATGTAAAGTTTTTATCAGCACTTTTGAGAATCATGCTTTGGGAGTTGCATGAAAGGCTGAGATGGAAATGGAAAAATGTGAGGGGATATTTAATGACAAGCTCCTGGTTAAAATAGCAAAAAAAGGGAAAAAAAGGAAAAAAATAAATAACACAACTGTAATGATTTTAGCAAAGATGTTTAAAAATCCATACCGTTGCATGAACATTTAGAAATTATGAATATTTTAGATTAACGTGGTCAAAAGGCCCATACCAAAGAAAATCAACCTCAGAGAAGCCACGTTTATAAACCATGCATCCACTATTAGATAATCCTTTATCACATGAATGCAATCACAAGATACCTTAGTATTTCAAAAGCAACCACCAATGGAAGAAGGAAGGTATTCCAAAATTTAAAATCTTGGTTCACATGAGCTGGCACAGCAAAATATGTCCAAAAACCCTGAAAATAAAACAAAAAGAAAAGTGATGAACTATCCCCTATTCACGAGAAATCTCTTTCTATGGAAGAATTTATGTAACGGCACATTACATAGAAAACAGAAACACAGCTGATCACTAGAATGATATAAATGTTGACTGAAATATGTATCTAAAATTAAAGGCTTTTTATTAAGATGATTTCCTATACTGCATAAAGTGACTGATTTAAAATTTAAAAATAAATTAACCAATTTTGGCCATGAAATTATATTTGCCTGATAATTCCCATTGGATTAGCTAAATGAAGCTTTTTAACCAATAAGTTATGGATTTAATACACTAAATGTATTACCCCAAATAAGGTAATTTTAAAGACAGTAACATTCAAATGCCTATCCTAAATAGGTCCATTATTTGACTATAAAGACATATTGTGCTTTACCTGAGAATATTCTATAGTAGAAGTATTGGAAATTTGCTGTAAAGATAAAAATGAGGTATATAAAGAATTTTAGTAAATAAATGCCAAAGATATTCAGGCAATTTGTGTTCATTGTTTATCTTTCTTATTGCATGAATTGGATTCTGTGAATTTTAACCATACTTAAGAGAATTAAACATTGTTTTTCTCCATGTCTTTCACTGCAAGTTATAATTCTTATTATTTTGCATGATTTTTATACAATATATGGATGCCTGCTCAGTGAGCATAAATAATTGTATTTGATATGTATTTTTAGTAAGAACAAGTCTGATCAAAGTTATCATTCATTTTTCCCCCTAAATCCTCTATCATCCAAGCATAGCTTTTTATTTATTTTATGGGAAAATAAATAAGATAAAGGGCTAAAAATGACAAACCCATAAGGGTAATTGGAATTCTTATGTTTTCCCCTTGATTGTTTTAGTGGACAGATACACATCAATGGTGAGATCACAGGTATGACAATGTTTTTTTCATTCTGATTTTTTTCATGTTTTTATTGTAGGGAAAATACATTCTAAGTCGCAATATAAGTGGGGTCCTAACTTGTTTACGTTCTCATAATTTTTTTTCTTTTCTTTCCTCTTTAAATGTAGGAGTACCTTAGATTCTGAATGTTAAAGTATTGTCAAATGCAGATTTGCAGATATTTTTCTACCATTCTGTAGTTGTCTTGCTATTTCCTTAATAATGTCCTCTCGTTTTATGGTCAAATAACTTGGCAAATTCATTGAGGTTATTTAATCTCATTTTGCAGATAGCATTTTATATCATTACCTTCTTTTTAAAAAATCCTTATTTAGTTCAATTCATGTGTTTGTACCAAAAGTTTTAGTTTACTCACATGTCTTTGTACCAAACGTGAGAATCTGAAGATAAGGGGCACCTGGGTGGCTCAGTCGGTTAAGTCTGACCTCAGCTCAGGTCATGATCTCACGGTCCGTGGGTTCGAGCCCCGCATCAGGTTCTGTGCTGACAGCTAGCTCAGAGCCTGGAGCCTGCTTCGGATCCTGTGTCTCTCTCTGTCTCTGACCCTCCCCTGTTCACACTGCCTCTCTCTCTCTCCAGAAATAATTAAAACATTAAAAAATTTAAAAAAGGAATATGAAGATAAATAGGAACATAGTTCTTGCGCTCAAGGAACTTAGAGTCTTAGAATATCATCTTCACATAAACAGAGAATGTTTAATATACACAATAATAAACAAAGTAGTTTCTGCAGTGCACCTAAAGCCTTCAGAAAATGACCTAAATGTACAATTATTAAATAAAGAGGCACTAGATTTACAGAAGAGCAAGAGAGGGAGTTGAAATAATTAAACACCTGCTTTGTGGTGCCATAGGTCTTAGACTCACGACCAAAATTTGAGGTGTTCTTATTTCCTTCTCTGTAAAATTGGGGCACTGATTCCTCTTCTTGGCTTGTGCAATCATCTTGTAAGATCACAGGAGGTAACAGATGTGAAAACATTTTGGGGACTGAAAGGTGCTATGCAAATGTAAGGTCTGTTATTATTATGTATACATGTGCACCAATTACTTAGTATCATAATAGTTGGTAATAATCATTAAGGGGCATCATTAGAAATACAGGCATGTCTGCAGTCTTTGGGTCTGTGTACATAGCACACCTGCATTTGGGTGCACTGGGATGTGCATTTATCTTCTTTTCCAATCAAACTACACATTTCTCTTGTAGTAAATGCTGCTAATGCACTGGCTTGCCTGCTGCTCAGCCCTTTTTATCAGTGCAAAAGCCTGACATTTCCACAGCAGCCAGGGTAAAAAGCACAGACTGGAATTGTTCGGTCGAGTTTTAGAGGTCCTCCTTCAGAAACTGGGCCCTCAGGCCTCCGCAGCCTTTAATCAGCTGTAACTGGAGTGAAGTTGTCAGCCTCTGCTTGTTCTCTGTCAGCTTTAGTACCATTTAGAGCATCCCTGATAAATGTATGGTACAAATTTAACAGTCAACCTGTGAGGGAGAAAAACCAAGCATCGCTCGAATGCTGGGAGAAACTTTGTTCAGCCCTGTCAGGAAACTGCATGGGCCAGTGAGTCCAGTGGTGACGAAAGAGAAGTTGGTGATGTGTGAATAGATATGATGAAAAATACAGTAACTTGGGTCTATGTACGGGTTTTAGAAAATGTGCAAAAAGAGAGGAACAGGAAAGAGAAGAAATGAAAAAGGAAAAATGATGACAGGCAAGGTTTGTGGGGAAAAAAAGATAAAATGCCAAGAGATAATATCTCTGGTTTTATTCTTGACTTGGGAGAAAATCTCAGGAATGTTTTCGAGTTACTCCAGGAGGTAATAGGTGTGTGGTTTGAGAGACAGGAACTGATGTGATAATTGGAAGTCCTAAAATTTGAACAACTAACATTTCATTATTCACTGCCTGTGTGAAACCAAGGGCAATCCAGAAGGCTAACAGGTGATGTTAGGACTCAGTTTTCTCATCTATAAAATGAGGCTGAAATAATTCTGACCTCACAGAGTTTTTGTGATGATGAAATGAAATAATTTTCAGCTTCGTATATTCTAAAGCATTCTTTAAAGTTTGGTGAAGTTAATGTTATTTGCTAATGTCCTATCAGGCTAACTATAAATCTACTAAACAAAAATCATTTTTCTAAGAATCTGATATTAAACACAAGCTTAAATTGAGTTGCTTAAATGGAATGCCCCATTCATGCTTAATAGCATAGTTATGTTCAACTGGGACCTCTTTTCTGGTATCATATGTGGGCTTGGGTTTATAGCCAGTTGGTTGCTTCTTGGAATAAAAGAGTGAACATTTACAAACTTCTAAAGCAGAGGCTTGTAAAGGGTGTTTTTGAAAATGCCAGTCACATGAAATAAAAATTTTATGGTTGTAGAGTCGTTGAGTGCAACGGCCAAGAAAGAATTCTTGAGATATTGTATGGTGCAACCTAGTAAGTTCATTTAAGTAGCACAGGGAAGGGACTTTGTGCAGAAAGAGCTGCACTTTTGCCTAACGGAGCTGGTGGTCACCTGATTAGTGCTCAAGGGGGAATAGTCAGACAGGAAGTATTAGACCATAAATGTCTTCTTCACATTTTTACGTGTTTAAACTACTTTCACAAGATTTCTCTGGTGCTTATCATTCAGCTCAATATTAACTATCGGTGAAATGGACAAGCAGTCATGAGACCCTTTAAGAATGTAGCAACTAGCACGTATTTGATCCTTATCAGAACTATGCAGGCTGTAGGACAGACTTCCAGGCTAAAGGTAAACATTTTTCTGCTTCTATTCCTCATCACCGTGGTCAAAAAAATATGTTTTATAAACATAATGCATTATCTTTGTAATGGAAATTTACAACACGTTTGAGCATATCAAAGTCACCAAGAAGTCCAGCAGTAAAGAGTTACCTGCTTAACAGTCTAGAGTTATTTGCACTCTGTACTCAAAATTCCTGCTAACTTCCATTCAGTAAGGAAGTCGCCAAAGAGCTCTCCATTCCAACCCTAGCTCGTTCACTTACTCACTCTATGACTTGAACTAGTTATTAAATTGCTCTGTTCTTCTTACCTATATATGAATAACAAAAGCTATTTCAAAGGCCATCTTTTCATGAGATGGTACATACAATACAATTAGCATGAGTGTTGAACATGTGTCACCCCTATTCTCATTGTTACTAAATCCTACCTTCCACTCTCCGAACTTTGGACTACTGAGTCTTCAAATGTTTTTGTTTCATTTTTGAAGGATAACATACCTCTTTTTGAAAAGGACGTGTGACATAGCCTTTTCCTTACTTTATGTATTAAAAAATGAAAATCTGGGTCCATGATGTCTGATAAAAATAGTTAGAAGATGGTAATGAAAGTAGCAGTACAAATATTTAGCTTTAACTTCCTCATGAATAGACATCAGTTATACATGGAAAGGGAATGTATGCTTCTTACAAATGATGTCCATCCATTTAGTCATTGGATTATTTACTTACTTTGTGAAAAGCAAGTATTAAAACTTAATTATATGCCATATATCATGCTAGACAATCAATTCTTTATAAAAGAAGAGGAAAAAAGACAAACGATCCTATCAATTGTACATACATCCTATAGTTTATTGAATAGTCTATGAAATATAAATATGCTCCTTTTTAAAATTCCACATATCTATGTAAGGCCATTTGAAAATTCTACACCTGAATATTAAATATAAAGAAAATACTGGAAAGAAATAGAAACATCGTAGGGAAGAACCAGGATTTAACAAGAAGATAATTAAGTCTAGGCATGAGCTGGAGATAATCTAGATGTGAATCCTAATTTAACCACTTTTTAGCTCTATGATTCAAAAAATGGATTTAAATAGTTGAAGAATTTATTTTTTTGGTATGTGATTATATGAAAATTAAATGGTCAAAAAGACCTGTAAGAAACTTAAATGCGTATCATTGAAAGAAAGAAGTCGATCTAAAAAGGCTATATTGTATATGATTTCAACTATATGATGTTTTGGAAAAGTCAGAACTATGAGGACATAAAAAGATCAGTAGTTGTGGGGGATTGGGAGGGAGGAAGGATGACTAGGTGGAGCATAGGGGATTTTTAGGACACTGAAAATCCTCTGTATGATACTACAGTGAAGGATACATGCCATTATATATTTGTCCAAACTCATAGAATGTGCAATACCAAGAATGATTCCTAATATGCCCTATGGACTTTGGGTGATTATGATAGAACATTGTAGGTTCATCACTTGTTACAAATGGACCACGTAGGGGTGCCTGGGTGGCTCAGTTTGTTAAATGTATGACTTCAGCTCAAGTCACGACCTTGCAGTTCGTGATTTCCAGCCCCACGTAGGGCTCTGTGCTTAGAGCTTAGAGCTTAGAGCCTGGAGCCTGCTTCATATTCTGTGTTTCCTTCTCTCTCTGCCCCTCCGCTGCTCATGCAATGTCTCTCTCTCTCCAAAATAAATAAACATTAAAAAAATGGACCACTTCGTTAGGGAATGTTAACAAAGAGGAGGCTGTGCATTGTGAGGTTGAGGTTATACAGGAAATCTCTATAACTTTCCCTCAATTTTGCTGTAAACCTACTACTATAAAAAGTAAAGTTTTAATATGATAAATTAAAGTTTTACTTTAAAAAGGTATAAAAGTAAAAAAAAGTTCAGAATATTCATTTAACATTGAATAGACTTTGAATGTCAAACAAACATTGAATATTTCCAATGGGTCAGGCATAGTACAAAGCACTGATGAAAAAAACAAATGCATACTGTTACGGACCTCACAAACAAGTAAGGAGACAGACAAGCAAGCAAGTAATTAGCATATAATTATATTAACACATATAATGCATAGATGTGGATACAAGCTGTAGAGGATATAATATAATCTCATGGCAGAACCAAGGAAGATTTCACAGACATGGTGTTACTTAACTTTAGGATTTGAAGATGAACATGAGTTCACCAGACATAAAAGACTGTGAAAAGAGTATGTTAAAGCAGGCAAGTCCTGAGAAATTTCAAGAAAAGATATTGCAGCCAAATAAAGCACACTACAAAAATTGAACATTAATTCTGTAGACCAGGGGTAGCATATGTTACATTTGGCAGTTAATTTCTATTGATTTTAAGAGAAATTTCTTTTTCCCTCCCTTTCCTTGTCTCTCTCTCCCCAAATATATAAATTTATATGTATTTAAATATATAAAATATATATTTATATATATGTATACAATATATAAAACAAATATAAAATATATATAAAATGTTTTTGAACTTGAGGTCAACCTATTTACTTTTTTAGAACACTGAGCATATTTGAATAGAAATTACCATGTTTATAGTGCATATTTTAAAAAGTCAATGTTCAGCTTTTTGTTACTTCTCATATAGGACTTGAGAATTAAAAACAAGAAAAAAAAGATTTCTGTTGTTGCTGCTATAAGAATTAAAAGAAGAATTAAGAAAAATGCTACCTTTTATTCCTCCTACCAACTACTAGAGAAAAGTACATGAATGTGAATTTGGAAGGTTAGGATCCTAGAGAAAAGGGCTCATAAGCATGGCGGTGGATCAAGGATGCTTGAGCGTTTCCAGAATATAGAGATCGCGAACCATTAAGTCTATGGTAAGCCATTAAGGAACCTTGAAGGTCACCCTTCACCATATGAGTACAGTGCTGTTGGCCATGTGAAGAAGCCACATCATCATCTATAACCGTTTGCTTCCCTGTTATTGGTGTTAGATATTTCCTCATACTCCAACACTTTCTTATGATCTTTAGAACTTCTTTGATCAGATACCTTTCTTAATGGTCTAGGACATGTCTAAGCTTTCTTACTCACTTCTACCATGCCCCCTCCAAACAAAACAAGTAAAGAAGTCAGTCCATTTGGAGAGTTAGACATAGAATGGAATAGAAGGCTCTAGCACTATAGTGCTGATTAGGGCTGGAAAATGGTGACACCCATTTGTATCACCATCAGGAATGATGAACTGGAAATGAAAATAGGATCTGTATCTGAGCTTAAGGAAAAAAATAAAAAACCTGTATTATTTAGTAATGTCTGCAGTTATTTTAGAAAGGGGAGTGTTGGTGTACATGTTTCTATCTGAAAGTGCTGTTTGGCTGACAACAGTCTCTGAAATTGCAATTTGGGGGCTTTTAGGCCCATTTAGAATCTAGGGATTACATATTAGTCATCTGTGTGACTGAATAAAGGGGAGACCTTTAGTGAGAGAGATCATTGAATGGTGTACCTTTGCTTTTCATGAAAAAGATAATCTTTTTTTGAGATGATTGTATAGGGAAGTAGGATAAGAAGGATTCTTATTTTATGCCTGAGAAATAGAAGGCTGGAAGTGCTTCAACATTCACCAAAGTCATAGAAGCAGTAATAGCACAGAAGAGACTCAGTCTTACAAACTCACACCATTTGCTAGACCACTGTGTATATACATACATATATATATATATATATATTAATTTCCTTTCTTTTTTGGCAGTAATGAAATGTTTAGAGCTTTTTTAAAAATAATGATTGCGAATGTTTAAGTTTTAGTTACTTTTTCCAGCTGTAAAAATATTTCCAACATATTATTTTCTCCATTTGAGCCATTTAAACACCAAGCCTGCAAGAAAATTAGGCTTTTGTTTCTTGTTTTTCAGAAAGAACATTTACACCAGCATTTCCATGCTTTTATGTCTTTAAAGTAAAATGCCAAACTTTTGGAACATTTTTTACAAGTTTAGCTTCTAAGTTAAATTTTTAAAGACATAGTTTATGGCAAGAAATGTTCCTTGGTACTGAAAGAGAAGTAATTTTAATATTTCTCAATACACATTTAAAAACTCCTATTTTCTATCAGCATTAGGCTGATAAGAACAGAAGATAAGACAATATCTTATTTCAAACGAGTTGTTTGTAGATAATAAATTTGTGAGAATTCAGAAAAAAATTAATTTTGACTGATAATCCACCAATAACAAGTGATGTATTAAACTACAAAGATCAATTTTGGCACACCTTTATTTGAAAAATTAAGAAAAATGTATTTGGTTGCCTTCCCCTATTATCTGGTTTTGAAATTAGAACATATCTGTTCGGGGGAGATAATTCCTGATGACCACACATATGAAAATTTTAATTTATGATGTCTCATATATAAATATATTATCACTAACATTAAAGGATAATTTAAAAAGTTTTTAAACCCATGGTTTTGTACCTGGCTCAGTGAGAACCTATAGACACAGAATTATGGGTAATATCACACCTTGTGACCACAATAAACACAACTATGAACATGAGAATATTTTGTAATTGGGAGTAGAGGTGAATAAGATGATCTTTTTTTATTAAGAAAACATTTTACTGAAGTGAAACATATTGTTGGAAAAAAGATTGATCTAATATCCCATTAGAAGGAGGGGGAGGAGGAGGAGGAGGAGGAGGAGGAGAAGAAGAAGAAGAAGAAGAAGAAGAAGAAGAAGAAGAAGAAGAAGAAAAGAAGGGGGAGAAGGAGAAGAAAGAGAAGGAAAATCAGAAGAAAGGAGAATGATAAGAAGGAGAAGAAAGAGAGAAAAATAAATAAAAATGAGACACAGTCCACCCTAAGTATAAATATTCTGAAAGTGTCTTGGTAATTCAAGGCACTGATTACAGAAATTCTGCTCAAAAGTGCAGAATCTGAGGTGATAGAATAGAAAGGGATTATTTCTGAAGAAAACAGGTTAAAAAGAACAAGTGCATAATGAGTAGTGAAGGGGGAAAAGAAGAAATTTAGAAATCTGTAAATCATAAGAGACCCAATAACAATCAAATGACATATACTCTTCCCTCCACAACATCATCTCAAAAGAAAATCATTAACAAAATTTTACTTTGCTACTGATAGGTGAGGATGTTTTTAAAATAAAAATTGTGGAGGCACCTGGGTGGCTCAGTTGGTTAAGCCTCTGACTCTTGGTTTCAGCTCAGGTCATGATCTCGTGGTTGAGTTGAAGCCCTGTGTCAGGCTCTCTCTCTCTCTCTCAAAATAAAGAAATAAAAAGATTAAAATATTATTTAAAAAATTGTATGTTCCGCCAACCTCTCTACTAAATTAACAGAATCAAAGGTATTATAGGAAATAACAGAAAATCAATATCAAAATATTTTAAAATAGTCACAAAAAGACACAAAACATGTAACAAAAGAAACTATATCACAACATTCCAAAATACATTAAGTATCCTCAAACAAGTAGTTGGGAATATGAGAAAAAGTGTGTGTGTGTGTGTGTGTGTATGTGTGTGTGTATGTGTGTGTATATACATACTGAAAGGAATCTGTTTAAAACCCACTTCTCCACCCCACATATAAGCTTATAGACAAAACTAACAGTTGGTTGCACTTGGCCTTAATTAATTTTTTAGGTCATGGGCCATATATTCTAGGAAAATAAATCACAACTACAAAACATTTTCCTCTCTAGCCTGACCACAACCCACATCCCAGAGAAGCCCCAGACAGAATCCTTTGAGAAATCTGCCACCTACAGCTCTACCTGGCCAGGAGTCAACCCACTTTCCACAGCTCCCCTCCCCTTCCAACCCCACTCCACCTCCAGCCATGGTCACAGGAGTAAACTTTTTATATCCTTAAAAATTCTTTAGAAGGCCCAGCCCAATAGAAACTCAGGGCCAACATTCCTCTAGATGCCTAGGCCTTCTCTGGAGTGTGAATAAACTTCCTTCTGTTTGTTGCTCTACTCTTTGCATGATTCTTTGCCACCTACATCACTAGCCACCCTAACATGGGTTCAAAGAAAAAGGAAGAAAAACAGAAAATGTCAAGAAATGGAACAAAAGGATAAAATCATGTCAAAATTCACAGTTTCCAAGGAAGAATACATTGAAATAACATTTTAATGAGAAGCACTACAGAAAGAAGAAAAGCAGCTGTGTGAATGCAAATGAGATAAATAAAGAAGTAAAATGGATGAGAAAAAAATTAGTTGAAATAGAAGCCACGTGAAGAAGATCTAATGAATGTATAATTGAAGTCCTTAAAGATGGGCAGAAAGCAGAGACAAAAACTAGTATTTAAAATTATAATGCAAGAAAAATTCTGAAAAGGAAATACATGAATCTATTGATTGACAGAATTCTGTAAGATTTTACCATACACAGAATTGACCTATTTAACTTTATTTTTTAAAATTTTTAATAGTTCATTTATTTTTGAGACAGAGAGAGACAGAACATGAGTGGGGGAGGGGCAGAGAGAGAGGGAGACACAGAATCTGAAACAGGCTCCAGGCTCTGAGCTGCCAGCACAGAACCTGATGCGGGGCTCAAACCCACGAACCGCAAGATCATGACCTGAACCGAAGTTGGATGCTTAACTGACTGAGCCACCCAGGCGCCACTTAACTTTAAAGATTAAAACAAAAAAAAATCAGGGATTCAAGACAAAATAGTCAAATAATTTGTAAGTACATGAGATTTGTACTGGCATCAGACTTTTAAAACTATGGATACAAAAGGTTTGGGGAGGATGGTGGATTAAGAAATGCCAGGAATCTGTCTCCCCATATAGACCAAAATGGAACAGGCAAAATCTGTCTCATGTAACTGTTTTTGGAATTCTGGAGACTAGTAAAAACTTACAAATTTCAAGAAGAAGACTTGGATTCTAATTTGTGGGTTGTTTGGTCAATTTTAGCTCTTAGCAAGGCAGTGGCTACCCATGTCCCACCCTCCATCCCTATAGCAAACAACTAACTGTTCATATATTACTGAGGAGGCTTGCACACACTTGGGGTAGGCAAATAGGAACCTAATCTTCATATAACAAGAATCTGTCCTCAAATCACTGATCACTGCTTTTAATCTTAAAGATGTAGACAAAGAGGCACATTGGCCATCATTGCCAGATCTATTCCCCCATTTTTGCAAGCCCCACCCTCTCTAGTTGAAGTGACTTTCAAGAGATTTAAATCTCTGGCACCCATTTATTGCTCCTGCATTTGTGGAATGCAGAGAAAGCACTTCTAATGGAGGTATTCATAGCTATAAATGCTTATTCTTGCTTAAAAAGTAAAAAACTAAATCTCAAACCAACAACCTAACTTTACAACGTAAGGAACTAGAAAAAGAAGAATGGATGAAACCCCAAACTAGCAGAAATAAGGAAATAATAAAGATTAGGGAACAGATCAATGAAATAGAGATGAGAAAAACAATAGAGAAAACTCAATATAACCAACAGTTTATTCTTTGAAAATAAAACAGAATAGACATCCTTTAACTAGATGGACTAAGCAAAACGACAGAAGGTGAAATTATTAGAATCAGAAATGAAAGTGGGGCTATTTTTATTAAATTTGAAGAAATAAAAAGGATTATAAAAGAGTACTAGCAACTGTACAACAAAAAATTGGATAAGCTAGATAAAATAAATTACTAGAATCACAAAACATATTAGGTCTAAATTATGAAGAAATATAAAATATGAATAGACCTATAGCTAGTAAAGAGAAGAAATCAGTAATCAAAAACCCCATGGTAAAGTAAGCCCTAAACATGATGGCTTCACAGGTGAATTGTAGCAAACATTTAAAGAACTAACACTAATCTTTCTCAAACTTTTCAAAAACATCACTGAGAAGGAAATACTTTCTAACTCATTCTTTGAGATCAGCATGATTCTGATACCGGAGACAAAGTTTACAAGAAAAGAAAACTCCATGCCAATATCCCTTATGAACATTGATAGAAAACTCCTCAGCAAGATATGAGCAAACTAAATTTAGCAGCATATTAAGAGGATTGCATACCATGATCAAATGGAACTCATTTCTGAAATACAAAGATAGTTCAGTATATGAAAATTGAACAATGTAATATGTCACATTAACAAAATGGAGGAAAAAATCCACACGACAATCTCAATTGCTGTAGGAAAACATTGAACAGAGTCCCACAGCCTTTCATGATAAAAACAAAAACAAAAAACCTCAGTAAAGGAAGAATAGAGGAAACTATCTCAACATCATAAAACTCACATATGTAAAATCGACAGTAAATATCTTACTCAATGTTGAAAGCTTTTCCTGTAAAATCAGGAATAAGGCAAGAATATTCGTTTTTGTCACTTCCATTCAACATAATACTGGAAATTCTAGACAGAGCAATTAGGCAAGAAAAAGAAATAATACTCATGCAAAATGGAAATAAAGAGATAAAATTATCTGTTTGTAAGTGATATGATTTTATATGTGGAAAACCCTAAATTTTCCCCCAAAATTTGTTCAAACTAATAAATGAATTTAGTAAAGTAGCAGAATATAAAGTCCAAACACAAAAATCAGTTACATTTGTATACACTAACAATGAAAAATCTAAAAAGAAATTAAAAGGACAATTCCGCTTATAGTAACATCAGATATAATTAAATATTTAGAAATAATTCAGTGAAGGAGGTTAAAGACTTGCACAATTAAAACTACAAAGCATTCTCAAAAAAATGAAAGAAAACATAAATTAATAAAAATGTATCCCATATTCATGGAATAGAAGAATCCATATTGTTAAGATATCAATAGTACTCAAAGGAATCTACAGATTCAGTGCAAACCACTTCAAAATCCAATAGATATTATTTTTTGCAGAAATAGAAAGATCCATCTCAAAATTCATATGGACTCTCAAGGAATTCCAAATAGTCAAAACAATCTTGGATAAGAATAAATCTGGAGGACTCACACTTCTTAATTTAAAACCTTCTTACAAAGCTACAGCTATCACTATGGTATTGGCTTAAAGACAGACATATAGATCAGTGGAATAGAGGAGACAGTGCAGAAATAAACCTTCATACATTTGGTCAAATCATACTTGACATGGGTTCTAGACTATTAATAGGGAAAGAACAGACCTTCCAACAAAAGGTGCTGAGGAAACTGCATATCCTCATATAACAGAATGAACTTGTACCCTTACGTAATACCATGTATAAAAATTAACTTAAAATGGATTAAAGACCTAAATATAAAAGTTAGAACTATAAAACACTAAGTAGAAACAAAAGACAAACTTCACAACCTTGGATTTGGTAATGATTTCTTGGATTCAGCATCAAAGGCAGAGGGAACAAAAGAAAGAGAAAATGGAGAAAATAAACTTCATTGAAAAAATTAAACTCTGCCACAAAGTACACTATCACCAGAGTAAAAAAGGCAATTCCCAGAATGGGAGAAAATACTTGCAAACCATGTCTCTCATAAGAGATTAGTATCCAGAATACGAAGAGAACTCTTAAAACATGACAGCAAAAGAAATCAAACAATCTGATTCAAAACTCCGAAGTCATACAAATAGCCAATTAAGGGCATGAAAAAGTGCTCAACACCACTAATAGTTAAGAAATGCAAAACAAAAACAACAAAACAAAACAAAACAAAAACTACAATGATATAGCCACCATATCCTTTAGGGTGGCTACTATCAAAAACATCCAAAATATCAGAAAATAACAAGTGTTGGGGAGGATGTGAAAATTGGAACCCTTGTCACTGCTGGTGGAAACATAAAACGGTATAGCCACTATGGAGAACAGTATGGATTTTCCTCAAAAAATAAAAATAGAATCACCATCCAATATAACAATTCCACTTCTGGGTATATACCCAAAAGAACTGAAAACAAAGTCTTTAAGAGACACTTGCAATCAGTTCATCAATTGATGAATGGATAGAGAGGGTGTGGTATATATATACAAAGGAATATTACTCAGCCTTAAAAAGGAAGGAAGTTGTGACGTATGCTACAATGGAAATGAATTCTGAAGATATCATGCTAAGTAAAATAAGCATAGAAAGATAAATACTGTATGATCCTGCTTACATGAGTACTTACAATAGTCAAACTCAGAGAGACAGTGGGGCACCTGGGTGGCTCAGTCTGTTAATCGTCCAACTCTTGGTTTCGGCTCAGGTCATGATCCCCCAGTTTGTGGGTTCAAGCTTTACATTGGGCTCTGTCTGCTTGGGATTCTCTCCCTCTCTCTCTTTCTCTGTCTCCCTCTCTCTGCTCATGCTCTCTTTCTCTCTCTTAAAACAAATAAATAAACTTAAAAAAAGTCATAGAGACAGAAAGTAGAACAGTGGTTTCCAGGGACCAGAGACAAAGGGAAAACTAGGAGTTATTGTTTAGTAGGCATAGAATTTCAGTTTTACAACATAAAAATAATTGTAGACATAGATGGTGGTGATAGTAGTGCAATATATGAATGTAGTTAATACCACTTAAAAAGTTAAGATAGTAAATTATATGTTATATGTATTTTACCACAATGAAAAAAAATGTAGAAAAAGGACATAGAAAGCTAGGGAATGATGGACAGGCATTTTCAAATAACTCTAAGTAAGAACTGTGAATAAAGATGCTATATGCAGGCACATATAAAAATACCAAAAATAAATAAACAAGCAATCTAAAGAAACCAATTTAAACCAATAACTCACAGAAGACTCTTCTACAAAAAGAAATGTTTCCTGAGTTTACTATACCTCAAGCTTTAGCCAACCAAGAGATGACTGGGAAAATTTTGGCAAATCTGCTTCTAGGAGTCTACCATAAATTTTCAGTTACAAGGCGAAAAAAAAAATACATACAAACATTGCAGCATTGCTAATAACTTTAATATATTGGAAGCCATATTTACTGAAGTTTGGTTCAATAAACTTTGGTGATACACCAAAAGAATTGCTATGCCACTGTACAAGGAAGGAGAAGGAACACATTTGATCTATATGAACAAATAAGGAATCGTTTCTGGGACTTATTGTAAAGAAAAAACCAAAGTGCAAATGAATTTACGTAAAGCTTGCCTTTCGTGTAAGAAAGCAGGAAAAGTAAACTAATCAAATCTGTAAAATAATCTCTAGATTCTCTAGAAATGAGTGAGAATCAGATGAAAGCATTGGAAATTGGGAATAGATACCTCTATAAGTATACTTTTTCTGTAGTTTTGACTTTTTAATATTTTAATATTTTAAATTTTTAAAAAATCAGGTCAAATCAACATGAATGAGGAAAATCCCTAGTGTGGAATATAAACATAAGCAGGTGAACACATTTGAAACAAATAGCATAATCACACTGAAGGGGAAGAGTACAACTGAGCTAATGAAATTCTGAACACATCTTTTTGATTATATATTCTAGAATGAAAGAATGGTAAATATGTTTTGAACTCTAGCTAGTAGATTAGTTTTTGTGCTGGTATAGCTGAATAATTATAAAACCACTTTCAAGGTATTCTAGGATTGAGCAAGTGAGTAAACATACTGAGGATACAGGAGTTATACAGTGGAAATGTAGAAGACCCAATTGGACTCTGTGATGATGGACTGAAATTAGATATATAAGTATGAACTTGTGAGTTTCATCTCTTAACTAGTAGATATAGATGATAGATAAATGATAGATACAAAAAAGAAGACACATGATGATGATGATGATGATAGATAGATAGATAGATAGATAGATAGATAGATGATAGATATAGAGATAATACATTATAAAAAGACAAAGAAGAGAATGAAGAAGGAAGGAGGGATGGAAGGAAGGAAGACAGGCAATTAGATCTCGATTGTTAAATAGCATTATGAAAATAACACAACTAATACAATCTTCATCTTAAGTTATTTGTTTTTATCTGCTTCCTTCTTAGCCTTGCAAAACCTAAAAACTCGGGAAATGCAGTTCTTCTGGCTATATCTTTTCTCTCAGGGATTATGGCCCTTCGTATCCGAATTGATTGTTTTTCCCGAACTCTTACCACTGCTCTTGAGAGTCCCCGAAGTCTGCTGCTTGATAGTCACCATCCGTCTGATTTCCACAGCTATCCTCTTCCTAGAACCCATACCAACAACTGGGGATATCCTGAGGGAGTATTCCCGAAAGAAGAAGTGTCATGCACAATATGGTCTACCTAAGTGAGCTTCCTTTTGTTCTGGGATCTTGTTCTCTAAAACCCTAATTGCTTTGGCGGCTGTTCAATACTTTCAATGAGACCATTTCCATTTATCATCAAGCGTCTATAATTGTTCTTAATGAGAGCATTGGTCTCCTGAAAACTAGTCCACTATGACCTTAAGCAGAATCTAGAAGACAAAGCATTTCACCACTGATTTTGATTTTGTTATTACATTACCAGTGTATGATAGTGTTTAAGTGTATGTGTCCCTGAGCGAGATATGTCTATATGGACCAAATCCTAGGTCCATCACTTACTATGTAATGTGGGCAAATGTTTTAGATCTTTCTAAGATTGTTTATATTATCTGTGACATGAGGATAGTAAAAGTGACTATAGCATAGGAGTATTGTGATGCATAATCATAAAAATACCCCTGATATTAAACAAAAATGACTTTTGTATCTCTTATAGTATAAATACTGAAATTTGCTTGAGATTACCACAGAGGCCATTGTTCTGCCTTTGCCATACATGGACTTTGTATCAATAATCAAAATAAGAACTAACTCTCTAGGATCTTGATACAGTGGGATTCAGAGTGCACAAAAGAGAGACTTATTTTGAAATACCCATTTATGAAAACAATTTCTGTTTTATTTATGTATGAACTGAATTCTACTTCCACTAACATTGAATAATGAAGTTGAAAAATCACATCTTCCATGGCACATACTTCAAGAATTATACAACTATATGGGGCGCCTGGGTGGCTTAGTCGGTTAAGCGTCCGACTTTCGCTTAGGTCATGATCTCGCGGTTCGTGGGTTCGAGCCCCGCGTCGGGCTCTGNAATGGACTGCCTTTCACTACTCACACAACTGATTTATTCTTTTTCTATAAATATTTCTTCCTTTGGTAATAAGCAGCATTTATTTTCAAATGGTGTCTAAATGCAGATTTTCTTGTTATAATGGAAAATTTTAATAACTTGTTGGTTATTGAAATCATCAGGCATACTGTCTTTATTCCTTTGCTAAAGCAGTAATGTCGGGGCGCCTGGGTGGCTTAGTCGGTTAAGCGTCCGACTTTGGCTTAGGTCATGATCTCGGGGTTCATGGGTTCGAGCCCCGCGTCGGGCTCTGTGCTGACTGCCAGCTCAGAGCCTGGAGCCTGTTTCAGAGTCTGTGACTCCCTCTCTCTCCGACCCTCCCCTGCTCATGCTGTCTCTCTCTCTCGCCTAGAAATAAATAAAACATTAAAAAAATTAAAAAAAAATTATAGAACTATAGGTATTTTATATCATAGCATCATCAAAGATCAGCTTTATAAAAGGTGATTTGCAAACTATACTTAGGGAAGAACTTTGAGGAAAAGGAAACAATGACAAATGTGTTCAGCAGGACTCAGTCCCAAACCTGTCATTACTTCATAATATTATTCAACTCAAATAACAGGGAAATGTTGAAAAAAGGTAAATTCAAATTGCCCTTGAAAAGTTGACATAAAGTTGACATAAAGCAATAGAGCGTTTTTTCTCAGAAGTTTTCTTGTGTGGTAGGATTTACAGAGAGTAAATTCTGGAAGGGAGTGTCAAAAATAACTAAAGAGTTTGTGAAAGAACACAAGTTTCTAAAATTAGTCTTCAAGGTAAAAAAGTTTAAGATGTGAAACAATGAGTCTTCTTTTTGTACGCAGGGAAGGAATAAGATTCTTCTAAAGACACTGAGATTTTTGACTTGAGAATTTTCTGGAGAAATAATTCCTCAGAAAGAAAGTGTTTTTATAAGATATTTACCAGGCAATTATTGGGAACTCAGAAATAGCAAGTTGAAAATAACCTGAATTTGTAACCACAGGGCACTGAACAAATAGTAACATATCCACATTAGAATGTTAGACAAAATCTCAAACATTAATTAAAAGTCTATGTTACTAAATGTGAAATGCTTACTTTTATGAACAGAAAACGAATACAATATTGTTTCTTTTTTTAATTCTTTTTAAATGTTTTTTAAAATTTATTTCTGAGAGAAAGAGAAGAGAGAGAGAGAGAGAGAGAGAGAGAGACAGCATGAGCAGGGGAGGGTCAGAGAGAGAGGGAGACATAGAATCTGAAACAGGCTCCAGGCTCTGAGCTAGCTGTCAGCCCAGAACCCAACGTGGGGCTCGAACTCAGGAACTAAGATTAGGAACTGAGCCAAACTCAGACGCTTAACCAACTGAGCCACCCAGGCACCCCTATAATATTGTATCTATTCCATAATCAAAATACATAGAATTTTGTATTTAATTTGACATGGAGTGACAAAATTTAAAATAAAAGGATAAAAATAATTGTTAGTGTGTTATCTGGGTAGTAATAACTCTCTTCTGATTTCTGGTATTGTTATGCTACTCTTATGAATTAACAGTGAAATATTATAATCTAGGGATAAATAATGATAATAGGTATAGAATAAAAGCTAACTATAGCAACAACATCTTCTCTTTATAGCTCATAATATCCTATTACTAGCCATTCAGCTAGTACCAAGTTCTTTAAAAGAGAAAAAAACATTCAATGCTTGTAATTTTTATACTAAAGTTTTTATATCTCAATTTAAATATTAAAATCTAATCAAGGAAACTAGTCTCAGATTTAACTTAAATTATTTTTTTAATGTTTTTTATTTATTTCTGAGAGAGAGTGTGTGTGTGTGTGAGCAGGGGAGGGGCAGAGAGAGAGGGAGACACAGAATGTGAAGCAGGCTCCAACCTCTGAGCTGTCAACACAGAGCCTGATGCGGGGCTCGAACCCACGAACCGTGAGATCATGACCTGAGCCAAAGTCCGACACTCAACTGACTGATCCACCCAGGTTCACCTAAGGTAACTTAAATTAAAATATTTATGAATAATCAGCTGTTTAGCCCGTAGAACTAGGCTTAGGCCTTTATAATTTTCTCTTAAATTTTCCTATTGTCCTGCCTGAAGATTTTACCTATCACAGAATTAGAAAAATATCCCCTGAATTTTAATACTTAGCAGGTAAGGAATTAGTATAAGCACCTTATTTTATCAGGATTTGGTTGCTATATGTTTCCAACCAGGCCCCAGTATAGTGATGCATTGTTCTTTTTTCATAATGATGTGGAAGGCTAACGGTACACCATTATCCTTATCCTCAGAAATCAAGGTTCAAACAGGATTCTTCTGCACTCTTTGAAAAGAGGCCTAAATACAAGGCATAAAATCTTCACGGCTCTCTCATTCCAGAGAAAACCCACTTCGTCAATCTGCATAGACTAGCCTGCAGAGTGAAGACAAAATAATCCGCAAAGCTGAAATCATTATGCTTAACTTCAGGTCTTTAACATAATTTGCTTAATGAAAATTTGTTTGCCATTGTTTACTAGGAAGAAATTAAGGCAATTTAAATGCAGAATTCTTTACCTGATAAGTGACTTGAATCCTAGCTATAAATAAATAAAACAAGTGTTCAGAATCTCAGAGAATGAAAGGTTCCATAAGGACTGACAAATGTTTTAATAACACGTGAATTTTTATGCCATTGGTGATATAACTGGAAATCAAAAAGTATATTAAATATGAACAACATATAGAAATATCATAGTTTATCATTTCAAATTTTTTTTATTTCTGCATATCCAAACGAACATATGAAATTTGAGATTGAAAACATCTCATTCATTATTCAAACCTTATTTAAAACAACTCTGCATACACCAAGAAAGAGGAATTCTCACCTCTTTCCTCATATAGTGATAGAAAAATTATGACTGGTATCATTTATCATTTAGATTGTTTGCCAGGAACAATGGAATTCCAAGGCAAGAGCAGAAGTAGCATGTATCTCAAATTTTAAGAACCCTCACCTGACAACAAACAGCCATTTGAAATTCTACTTTTCTCTCTCATTCTGAAATAATTAACCTTTTCTGGATACCTGTATTCCAGAATTCCTCAAGTTTTAGGTGATCTTCAAGCCAGAAATGACAAAAGAAACAAAGGCCATTGCGTAGCCTCAGATGTAGGTGGGGAAAGGCAACACTCATAAAAACACTAAAGTCATGGGGCGCCTGGGTGGCTTAGTCGGTTAAGCGTCCGACTTTCGCTTAGGTCATGATCTCGCGGTTCGTGGGTTCGAGCCCCGCGTCGGGCTCTGTGCTGACTGCCAGCTCAGGGCCTGGAGCCTGTTTCAGAGTCTGTGTCTCCCTCTCTCTCTGACCCTTCCCTGCTCACGCCGTCTCTCTCTTTCACCTAGAAATAAATAAAACATTAAAAAAAAAAAAAAAAAAAACACTAACGTCGGAGCTAGGATTAGTTAGTTCTATAACTAGCTGAAAAAGAGGTTTTGACACCATTTATAAAATCCTCAACATGAAACATATTGAAAGATTAGAATGAAGTAACAGAAGACAAGATACATAATTGAAAATTACAGCAAAAATGGAATTCTACAATGGATATTTCAGAAGGGAGGAGATAACCGTTTAGAGTTCACGACCATGAGCACAGCCAGCTCAGACTCCTGCCACCAAGGAAATCATTGTGTTATGTGGAAGGGATGCCCACCAGTATGGTCGGGGAATCTGGGTGAGTTGGTGAGGAGCAAGGGAAACCAAAATCCCTCAGGTCTAGGGCCACATTGTGTATCATAAGCAAGCACTGCTCTGTTCCCAAAGAACTATAATAGTGGACATTCAGAGTGGTCTTGAACTAAAACCCACTTAAATTGCTTTATTTTGACAATAACAAATGAATCATTGGATAGTTTATTTCTTGCAAAAATAGTTAAATCATGGCTTCTCATGGAAAGAAGTTAAATCCTAAATAATCCAGGAAATTTCTTATCTAGTGTTTATCTTAAGTGGTCTCTATCTTATTAAGCCCCCTGACCATCCAAATGGAATATGGACTTCTTGAATTTCTGAGATCTGCTTTTTGTGCCCTGGTGCTATTTGCATATAAGAAGTGCTGTAGGAGACAGAACAAACAAATAAACACAAATTTCTTTAATCAATGAATTATTCAATCAACCACAGAAACTCTATTATTGTTTAATTCTTAAATTTATTTCATATCTGATTCATTTGACATTTGCTTGAACTGCTTTTTTAAAAATTCTTAAGTGGTTTTTATTTATTTCTGAGAGAGAGAGAGACAGCATGAACAGGGGAGGGTCGGAGAGAGAGGGAGACACAGCTTCTGAGCTAGCTGTCAGCACAGAGCCCGACGTGGGGCTTGAACCCACAAACCGTGAGACCATGACCTGAGCCAAAGTTGGACGCTTAACCAACTGAGCCACCCAGGTGCCCCTGAACTGTTTTTTTTTTTAAGTTTATTTCTGAGAGAGAGAGACAGAGAGAGCTCGTGTGCTCATGGGGGAGGGGCAAAGAGAGAGGGCAAGAGAGAGAGGGAGATAGAGAGAATCCCAAGCAGGCTCCAAGCTGTTAGTGTGGAGCCCAATGTGGGTTTGAACTCACTCACAACCTCAGACGATACCAAGAGTCTGCTTTGTAACTCAGCGAGCCACTCTGGCACCGCCTGAATTTTTTAAACATTATAAGTTATTTCTCAAGGTGGAATTTTACTATCATCATTTGAGACAACTTTCTCTATATCACGTAAAGAAAATAAGAGTGATTATGCACCTGAGATGGATAAAGGTAAGGTTCAATGTATATTTAAAAATGCAAAAGTCTCCAAATTATTAATGTATTTTATATTACTTACAAACTGGTCTTGGAAACCATTGAGGGGAGGGCATTAATGTTATAGGTGCTCACATCTTGCATGGTTGCTATAAATGTTTTAGAGAAAGATCAATGCCAGTAGATAAATTTGACAAGAAATTATTATTTTCATATCTTCAATGATAAAGCATCTCTGAGGCAGAAGAAAATTATGTAAAAAAAGAAATTAATGTTAACTTCTCATAATACTTTTTTAAAATGGCTTTGTCAATAGATTTATGCTCATTCAGTGTATAATACCTAGTCTTCTCATTTGAAATGCTTTAATTTAAAATTTCTAAGTTTTGGCAAAATAAATCGAGGTATGATTTTTTATTAACTTCCACATTAATTTAGAAAAATAGTCCATTTTTTAGCTTTATGTCTATTGGATATTTTTAATGAGGACTCATTTATATTTTTAAAGACACTGACTCTTTTTTTTACTAACAGAAATCCACACTCCTCTATGTCTTTAAGTAATAACAAATCTCTAGAAATATTTTTCAGTTAAAGTATGACTCACCAAAAGTCTCTCACTTTTATATTAATAAACTAAAAAGCAATATTCCACGAGGCATTTTACACATCAGATTCTTCAGTGTCCATGTTTGAACTCAGATAATACAGACTTCTCTCACCGGTGCCATTCAGCGTTATCCATTTCCTTGGGTTTTCTCAAAGCTCAAGCTGCTCTGAGGACTGTAACTTTGGTGCAATTTCCATAAACCAATTAACTATGGGCGTTTATCTGTTGCAAGAATGAACAGGGGGTTCAGACGGAAGTGGTGGGAAGACAGACCCATACATAGAGGAAGATGGAGGCCAG
The DNA here is from genome assembly GCF_003009895.1 of Hyaena hyaena. Taxonomy (NCBI): domain Eukaryota; kingdom Metazoa; phylum Chordata; class Mammalia; order Carnivora; family Hyaenidae; genus Hyaena; species Hyaena hyaena. Next base: position 377,157 of record NW_024081089.1, on the reverse strand, counting down.
GGTAACAGACTAGCAGATATTCTGTGTAGGCACAGAATAATCGGGTCTCACCCCTAATGAGGAGAATAAGGCAGCTTTAATTTATGTGTGTGTGTGCGTGTGCGTGTGCGTGTGTGTGTGTGTGTGTGTTTCTTTTTTTGGCTCCCTGACCACAAAAGGGAATACAGGACCCTGTTTAGGAGAGGGTTGGATTAGTCCTATGTGGTCAAAGGGAACAATACTGACATGTTAGTTAATCAGAAAGATGTTTTCACACTGTTTCTCATAGATGGCCTCTGGAGACAACTTTCTTTCTCTCCCTCTGTCTCTCTCTCTCTTTTTTTAATTACCAAGCATGACATTCATGGTTATTTCTTCTTTCCACCCAGTTGACTACAAAGGGTCCAGCTCTTCGGCCCCTTGTTGGTCAGGCCTGGGGGAGGAAGTGACAGAAGGCTGGCCTTATTTACCTTAGCGGCTTCCCGGTGTAATCTGGTTAATCATGTGGCTAATGGGAGGGCACCCCGGGTCCCCACACACTGGGCTCCACAATGAGGACTCATTCATATTTAATACAATAGAGTGTTTAAGTCATTCCACGCTTTGTGGAGAAGATTGGCTTTCTTTGTGTGGCGGCTCCTGAGAGGTCTGTCCCCCTCCTCCCCTTTCAGACAGGCATATGTTCTAGCTCCTGCCTGCTGCAGCTGGACAAGGAAAGAGCAGGCTCTTTTCTTTTTCTTTTCTTTTCTTTTTTTTTTAAACCAATGAATTGATTACTGCGGTGTGAAATGTAGGCTGAAATGGTCCCCTCTGCCCCGTGGATGCATACATTAGCCTTTTGCTATTCTAATATTTCACAGCAAGACATCTTAAGAGGAAGCGGAGCTCATGTTCCTCAAGTTTGCCATTGTGTGGGCAACAATCTGTTGAGCACAAAAGAAAAATAAATAAATAAAAGCTGGTGAGATGTTGACCTTGTTCTCTGAATATTATACATGTATGGTGCTCCTTAAGCAGGGCTCTGGAGAAAAGAATAAAGTAGGCGGGGGGCAGTTGGGTAGTGGGAAATATTCTTGTTCCACATGGAATTTTAAAACAACCAAATGGAAACGAGAATCTCATCAAAATACTACCACTTGGTCCTTGGATTTGACTTTAGAGACAAAAAAATGAGGTCTCGGGCTTAATGAAAGAAATAATGGATATACAGATTCTGTCACACCCCACTGGATAAACTGACACTTTTAGAGAATAATGGAAATTAATGACTTTTGATCTCAGAAACACAGATTTTTAACGTTTTTAACTCTTTCAATTTTTTTTTTCAAATTTGATTCCAATAATGAAACAATTGAGTTACTACATCTATCATCCTTTGCCTTCAATCTATTTCAAATAGCTTTCATCAGGGCACTTCCGTGAGAAGCTGATTCCAAAAACTAAGGCATCTCTCCTATTTACTTAGTTGGATCAATTACCTATTTGGATGATAAGAATGGACTTCCAGAAGAAAATTTTAACATCTTTACTCTCAAATATTATAAGATTACTAGAGTCTTATAGTTCTAAAATCTTTTTTAAGCTGTTACATACTTTTAGTCCTCTGGCTACAAGATCTTGGATAGAGAATTTTTATATGAAGGGTCATGATGAAGAGTGGTTCTGTTGAGAGCAACAGACAAACAAAAAATCCTGAGTTAATCAGCTTACGCTTGCAGCTGCAGTGGTCCTGATTCAGCCAAATGAATAACTATTCTGCTGATATAACTATATGTAAAGAAATAATGATAACTATGTCCATGGAAATGAGCCCCAGTCTCGAATGAAACATAGAGAATTACTGACCAACAGACTAAATAACCAAAGGAAATGATGACATTTATTTTTAAAACAATAGAGTTTCCCTGATCTAGGATCATGTTGATGTGATACAGCCCAAAGCAAAGGATTAGATTGGCTGATTGACACCCCTGGTCCCACTTCTAATAGCACACACCCTGCCGTGTTATCAAGGAAAGATGGATAGAAGCCATCCACATAGCTTTATGCGTACCTGGACAGTGGACACTTAGCTCTCCCATTACAAAATTTATTTTTTACTCACCAGTGTTGGGAAACAAATCACTTAAAACATTAAAAAGTGGACTTAACATTCATCATTAAAAGGATAACTTCATAAACTAGCCAACACTGCAAAAATAATGTGATAGTTGCCTTGGCTGATTCTACAAACCATGTGAAATTGCTTGATTTTTTTCTATTTACATAAGGATTTTTTATAGATAGCAAATGATGGGACATAGTTTGGATACAAAATACAACTGTTTATGATTGCTTAATGTTCGTACACAAAACTACTCTAAGGGGTGAAAGCAAAAGTATTGACTCTATTTCCTTATAATATAAGTTTTGTGTAATTAATTGGAGAAACCAGTATTTTAAAAGGAGATAAAAGAGGTCGAAATGAAAGTGGCTTCTAAATGTAATTTATTAAACAGAAAAAGAAGAAAGAAAAAGAAAAAGAAAATAAGGCTAAGTGTAGAGAATAAGCCAAAGATTTTTCTGTGAATACAGAAAGATAGAGAAAGGGAGTAAACACTGTAGAAAAATTCTTAAGGATCTCAAGTTAACCTTATTTATTCAAATATAGAAAATCAAAGTGAGTCCAAACCTTAATTAAAGTTTACTCTTGCGAGCTTCTATCCACCCCCTACCATCCGGGCTGAGAGGTTTCATCTCCTTACCCTCCACTTCATTAGAGCCTTAACAATCCATTATCCCTTCCCTAATCCTCTACCTCCAAGGAGTGGGGTTATTAGGGTACATGAAGGGTTGCTGTCATTGTGATAAAGGTGTGAATTGATCACTAAGATGACAACTAGTGACAAGTAAGGTTTATTAGACTGCTACTTTGCCTCTTAATTATAACTGATTAGCCTGCCCGTGAGAGGTGGAAAACAGAAGAATTAACTGCTTTTGTTCTTGTCCCCTACTACATTTACCTTATTGTTTTGATTTCCTTTCCAATGTGACTTTTTTTTTTCTTTACAAGGAGATCTACACATTTCCCAAAGATCATTGTAAGAGTCCTTAACCTCCCAAATGAAATTGTTTATGGAATTGTATGAAATCTATCTTTAGATTTTCTAGTAGGAAATTTCTCATTGACATTTATTTCAAGAAAATCTACTTTTAACTGTAAAATTATTTCACATGCCCCCACTGGAGGTGGTAATTTGTAGATTTGTTTTTCTCCATATAGTTCAAATGGGACAAGTAAAGTTTGGGGAAATTCATATTTTCTGTATTTTGTTTTCTGTTAAAGGAGAAAGCAAATTGTAGTTTCCATATTCCTTCATTTGTCTAGAAATATTTTAAGCACTAATAGCTTATTATGAAATAATTACAATTTATTCTTTTACTTATACCTGAGGTTAGATGGCATACACAAGTGGCTTAATATAACCCTTGAATCTATAATTGGAACCATGAGGATTTTAAAATATCTAATGTTTTTGTTTGCAAAACATTTTTGTTTATCTTATGTTTGTCTCTTTTTTCTTCTCTTTTCCCACCGAACTGATTTTTAAGTTTTCCTTAAAGTATAGTTTTGTCCATTTTTATATTGATCAGATCCTAAAAGAATCTACATATTCAGCATTCAACACAGTGAAACTAGAGATCATGACAGTGGATTGAAATAGTTCAGGTGAAGGATTCTTATACCCAGACCTGATTTAGTAAAGATTGTTTTTTGCAGATAACTAAAAGTCTTGGTTTTTCACTTACTGTGAATACTAAAAATTCAAATTTTAAAAAATTAACATACTTTAAATATAGAGTTAGTATTCAATAATCAAATCATAAGGGACCAAGTACTATAGATGATTGTTTTTCTTTAGAATCTAGCCACAGTATGCAAGGAAAGTGTAAATTTCCCTTCCCTGTGCATTCACTTATATCTGTTTTGAGCTCAAATCAAAGAAACAAAAAAGAAGGAGCATGGCCTAACAGAGAATGGAAATAGTTGGTCTCATAGCCAATATCAAGGGGGAAAATTGACCTCAGCACATCCAATGGACCCTTGAAATCAAACATCCTTTTGATTACATAATATTCATTTTGCCTGCACCAAAATGGGCAGTAAAAGACAATACATCTTAAAAACTGAAAATTTCAAATTCATTAACTTTTTTTTTAAATTAATGTTTGACAGACAGAGACAGAGCACAAACGAGGAAGGGGAAGAGAAACAGGGAGACATTGAAACTGAAGCAGGCTCTGAGCTGTCACCACAGAGCCCATTGCAGGGCTCAAATTCACAGGTATGAAATCATGACCTGAGCCAAAGTTGGATGTTTAACCAACTGAGCCACCCAGATGCCGCTATTACATTTTTTTAACTGTTAACTGTTTTTTACAACAGATTGTATGAAATAATGTGTTAAAGCTCGAATATGCCTTGGAAATCGAACCAATCCCTCAGAAGTTATAGGTGTCTTAAATACATATATGATATATATATATATATAATTTATATATATATAAATTATCATACAGTAAACAGCAATAGGCCCATATAAGTGATTTTAAACTTTGGACTATTATTATTATTATTTTATTTGTCATCTTAAGATCTAAAAATTCTTGAAACAGGAAAATCAGTCAGTTGCTTACAGTTTACAATCAATAAACCATTAAATCATAAAACTCATGCACAATTCAGTTGACTTTATAAATTAGTTTTTTACAGGTTCATCTAACTATAGTTTCAGTGAATGTCATTTAGCTAATAATTATTGAGACAATATACACGTACAGTTGAGGTGGATTCTGGTGTCAGATTGTCTTATTTAAGTTCTGGCTCAACCACTTAACTAACTTATGTGATAGTTTTCTGACCTATAAGATAGAAATGCTAGTAGAAATTCACTCACATTGCTAGTGTAAAGGTTCACAGAAATAATATGTAGAAGGCATTTGACAAGTGCCTAAAAAATCTTCAGCTAATATCATACTTGATAGTGAACAAATTAAGGCTTTCCTGCTAAGATTGGGAACAGTGCAGGGCTGTTCTCTCCCACCACTTCTTTTCAATATTGTACTGGAAGTTTTCATCATAGACATTACTGAAAAGAAAGAAACAGAAAGCATTCATATTGGAAAAAAGATGTAAAATTCTATTTACACAATGCATGAACTCCTATACAAAAGACCCTAAGGAAACTATTTAAAATGCTAGAACTAATAAACGATTACATCAATGCAGTACAAACCAAGTTCGATATCCAAAATTCAAATTCATTTTGAAATAGTAGCAATAAAGAATCCAAAATTAAATTTAAAACAATTCCATTCATAACATCAAAAAGAAAAAAAAAACCTCTCAGAATTCAAATTAACATAAGAAGTACAAAAATTGTGGCTTAAAAACACAAAATACTGTTGAGAGAAATTAAAGAGAAATCCAACTAAATGTGGAAATCCATGTTCATGAATTGGAAGACATAATAATGTTAACATAGCCATAGTCTCAAAGTTCCTCTGTAGATTCATTGGAATCCCTTCCACCAATAACTGCCTTTTTTGTATAAACTGAAATGTTCATTCTGAAATTCGTATAGAAACTTAAAGGACCCAGAGTAGCCAAAACAATCTTGGAAAAGAATAACCATATTGGAAAACTTAACACTTTACAGTTTCAAAACTCACTACATGCTATGGTCGTATGTGGTGTTGGTAAAAGGATAGACATTTCTATTGATTGAACAGAATTCAGAATTCAGAAATAAACTCTTAGATTTTGGGTCAATTGATTTCAACAAGATACTAAGACCAATTAAGAGGAGGGTTGTGTTTTCAACAAATAGTGCTAGGACCACTAGACGAAAGAAAGCAATACACTTTCATCTTTACCTCACACTGTATAAAAAGTTAAGTGAAGGGGCACCTGGGTGGCACAGTGGGTTAAGCATCTGACTTGGCTCGGGTCATGATCTCACAGTTCATGAGTTCAAGCCCTGCGTGGGGCTCTATGCTGACAGCTCAGAGCCTAGAGCCTGCCTCAGATTCTGTGTCTCCCTCTCTCTCTGTACACCACCCCCAACTCAGTTTCCATCTCTCTCTCAAAAATAAACATTAAATTTTTTTAAAAAAGTTAACTCAAAATGTATCATAGATCAATCTATCAATGAAAAATTTCATGATCTTGTGTTAGGCAAAATATTATTAGATACAACACCAAAATACACAAGATATTGATTAATTGAACTTTATTAAAATTCAAATTATTTGTGCTACAAAAGTCAAAAATTGTTTAAATAAAACACAGGCCACAGATCAGGAGAAAATATTTGCAAAACATTTATATATTAAGGTACCTATATCTGGAACATACAAAAAACTCTTACAACTAACAACAAGACAAAAAAATCCAATTTAAAATCCAATTTTAAAAAATGGAAAAATGATTTTAATGGACATATCTAAAGAAGACATGGAGGGGCGCCTGGGTGGCTCAGTCAGTTGAGCGTCCGACTTTGGCTCAGGTCATGACCTCACGGTTCGTGGGTTTGAGCCCAGCATCAGGCTCTGTGCTGATAGCTAGCTCAGAGCCTGGAGCCTGCCTGCTTCAGATTCTGTGTCTCCCACTCTTTCTGACCCTCCCCTGCCCACGCTGTCTCTCTCTCTCTCTCAGAAATAAATAAAACATTAAATAAATTTTTTAAAAAAAGAAGACATGGAAATGGCCAATAAGCACATGGAAATAGCCAATAAGTATGTGAAAATGCTAAATATCATTAGTCACTGGGGAAATGCAAATCAAAGCCACAATGAGATACCACTTCACACGTCTAGGATGGTCTTGATCACAAAGACAGACAGTAACAAATAGCTAGCAGGAATGTAAGAGGCTGCAGCCACTTTACAAAACAATTCCCCAGTTTCTCAAAATGTTAAATTTAGAGTTGACACATGACCTACTGTGCAATATCATACCTAGCTATTTACCTAAGAATGATTGAAAATATATATCCGCACAAAGATCTGTATATGAACATTTATGATGGCATTATTTACAATATCCAAAAAAAAAAAAATGGAAACAGTTCAGATATCCATCAGCTGATGGGTGAGTAAACAGAGGGGTGTGTCCATACAAGAGAATACTATTTGAAAGAATGAAATATCAAGACATGTTACAACATTGGATTATACTTGAAAACATTATGTTAAGTAAAAGGAGCTAAAATTTAAAATGTAAAAGGGAAGAAATGAATAGAAAGTTTACTTTCTTTTTTTCACTATTCCTGCAGAGAAGTATCCTGCAAACCTCCAAAACTGGCCCATTTGCTGAGAAACACCACGTTATGAAAAAGGAAACTACTAGTATCTTTAGCCAGGTGGTACTTTTATAGGGTTATATAATTTTCTCTTTTATTTTATACCCACCAAACAACTTCCTGCTTATGACAACCCACTGTGATTGGTTACCCTGAACTGTTTAAGCAAACACTATCCACTAGTCTGTTACTCTGATCTCTTCTTCATTTTAAACTAATAAAATGGGATCCATAAGTACAACTTATGGCTTTTATGACTTCAAGTTAGTGTAAACCTGGTCACTTGGGCCTGAGATATTTAAAAAGCAAAACAAAACAAATAAATTAACACCTTATCTCTGGTTCTTTAAAGCTGATATTTAGGTTCTAGACAGGAATGAATTCACAAAAGTTACTTTTGGTGGTATCTGAGTGAAAATTCAGCTTTCCACATGTACTATTCATTTGCATTCTGTGCACTGGATGGTTTGGAAATCAAAACATTTTTTTAATATTTATTTATTTATTGTGAGAGAGAGAAAGAGAGAGAGCAAGTAGGGGAGGGACAGAGAGAAAGAAGGAGAGAAAGAATCCCAAACAGGCTCCATGCTATCAACTCAGAGACCGAGGTGGGGCTCCATCCCACAAACCGTGAGGCTAGGACCTGAGCAGAAGTCAAGAGTCCGACATTCAATGAACTGAGTCTCCGAGGCTCCCCATATCAAAGCATTTAAAAAAGGTTGTCTTCAAATAGTTTTCAGATGATTCTTTTACCCAAAAAAGAAAAAAGAAATGACTCTTTAATTGTTTCTGTTTTCTGGATTCCACTTTGTTCTCATTTGAGTACTGCCTTCATTTTTCCTTTGCACTTTTGTCTCTTTTTGATATACAGAATAGAAAAAAATGATGCAGAACTGAGAATCAAGACTTAGGTCTCCTTGTTGCAGCTCAGAAAATAACCTGACTGCAACACAGTCTTTGCAGATCTTAATTATTATGTCATTAAAATGAAAAATCAAATTAATCAGTGATTCCCCAAATTGGCAGTACATCAGATTCTCCATGATGGCTTTAAGAACACAGGTAGAGAGACAGATGATAGATAGTAGATAGATAGATAGATAGATAGATAGATAGATAGATAGATAGATACATTCATACATACATACATAGATGATGGATAGAAAATAGATAGATAATAGATAGATTGATAGATAATAGATGATGATGATAGGTAGATAACTGATAAAGAGAAATAAATAGATGATAGATGATTTATCTTTAGTTATATTTATTTATCTATCCACTGATCCCTATTTCTGTCTACAGATAGTAGGCAGATGATAGATATAGATATACAAACAGACACTAGACATACAGATATCTTTTACCATTACCCGGGCACGCTAAATAAAACCTCTGGGAATTGGACCCAGGGCTCTGTATTTAAGAGAACTTCCCCGTTGCATCATATGCTTAGCAATGTCTAAGAAGGCAGATGTGGTGATTCCTTAGACACTCTTGGTTCCTATACACTCTTGGACCGGTAGAGGACATGGGCTTTCATTGACTTCTTATCTTTTTATCAACCTGCTCATGCCTGATTCCTACCGTCCGTGTGGGATATAAAACACATCACTAGGTGAACCTCACTCCAAATACTAATCCTTCCTCTTTTGCTGATGTAGGGGTCTTTACCTAAGCTTTTGTCCACATTTAAATGACAACGATGACCCTTCAGGACGTCCTCCAGCTTGCACAATTAACAGGCTGCAGCTGTACAAAATGCTGACATGGGGATTCTCCCGTAGAGTCATAGAGAACACACACATAACTCCACTTCTGCTTTATTAAACTGCTTGCCAATCAGATTACAAATTTTGCTTCAAGGCCTTTCAGTCTGCCAAGCTCCTCTGAATCTATTTTCTCTGATGAGCCACCACCTATCACAGCTCAGGTGGCCAGCCAGCCCGGGGATGCTGACTTTTTATTCCAGAGACCTGTAGACCAAGTCTATACTCTGGATTGTGTATGTTCACCAACAGGGGGGATGCATAACAGTGAAACTTCCAAGGTAATCCCAAAGCCTCCTGTTAATCAAGAATTGCAAACTACCTGCCTACCAAACCAGCATGGCTAATTTGCATGTTATTCCTTATAATCACTTTATTAACTCCTGTCTACCCTCTGGTGTGGTGGAGGTGCTAATGAGCAGTGAAATGAGTTAGGCATAGGAAGTACAGGGCATGGAGAAACATGATAATTAGTCCCTAAATAATGGAAATTGGGGAGGGGTTTACACTGCCATACTCTTTTCTTACTTCCCCTGCTTTACTTCTCATTGAAGACGGCAAGTGTACTCGGTTGCATTCAACCAACTCTCATTCAGCACCTGCTGTGGGTCAGAACTGCAATGAGTTCTGTGCAGACCAGTTGCACAGGGAAATTAAACATCTTGTAAACGAATGGTTATATATAATTTAAGATATAATACAGATGTTTCTCGGTTCCTACTGCCTTTTTTTTTTTGGCTAGCACTTTACAAAGCAAGTTATATAATCACATCTCCCTAGCTACGGGTGCCAGTACAAACTAATGTTCTCAGTGGCATAGCCTGCATAGAATGATTTCATTGACGGCTTTTGTTTACAGTACAGCCTTGTCAGCTGTATTAACAGATAGGTAGATAGGTTAGATAGATGACAGATAGATAATAGAGACTGATATAGATGGATGGATGACTGATGGATAAATAATAGATATAGGTATATGCAGATGATAGATATAGATGTATAGTCTTGGCCATAGACATATAGATACCTCTTACCATTATCCAGACACACTAAATAAAAACTCTAGAAAGGCTTCAGGAATATGTTTTAACAGAGCTTCTTATTTACTTTTTTGTGCTTTACTGAGCGTGCGAAGTCTTGGACTTAATGCCTTAGATGCCTTCAGTTCTTAAATTCTGTCACATACCAGGCAGAGTAATTATGCATTCAGAAACTCAGGGAGATTTGGGTGTCTAAAAATGATGATCAGTAGTTTTCCTTTGGGGTTGCTAACATATATAGAACCATAATTGCAAAACCCTGGTGTATGCCTCTAAGTTTTGAGAAAATTGCAAAATGCATTTTTACTACAATGAATGTGCATTCTCTTATCATTATGAATATGATGGGTAAAGCAGAGACAAAATGTAAAGGTTATAGCCCAACATCAAAAGTAATAATAGAAAAAAAGAGATTATGAGTTTTCATGCAGAAATTTTATCACTTGAATATATTACAAAGTGAAGAGGACCCAGCCAGTGGCTCCACTGAAACAGTCAACAATTTTTTTTTAAGCTCGGATGATTATAAAGTTACCATACGACATTTTTATAGTACATTAGTGATTGACTTTACATATAACTCATATAATGCTGTTTTAAATTAATTCCCTCAAATTTACCACCTAAAATCTACTATTCAAAAGTGTGCCACATCAAATTTCAAAGCAGAGGGGCACCTGGGTGGCTCAGTCGGTTGAGCATCTGACTTAGGCTTAGATCATGATCTCATAGTTCATGAGTTTGAGCCTCACGTGGGGCTCTGCTGACAGCTCAGAGCCTGGAGCCTGCTTCGGATTCTGTGTCTCCCTCTCTCTCTGCCCCTTCCTCACTCATGTTCTCTGTCTCTGTCTCTCTCTCTTTCTCTGTCTCTGTCCCTCTCTCTAACTCTCTCGGTCTCTCTCGAAAATAAATAAATATTTTAAAAAATAAACAAAATAAAAGAGGGAACACCTGGCAGAGGACATATATGAAAGACATACTCGTGAACAACTATGTTGAAACAATATCTAAAATAAAATAAATATAATAATAAATGTTCCCATCCTAAAGCTGGCCTGTAGGACCCTCTTGGTTGAGCTAAGTCTTAACACACACACACACACACACACACACACACACACACACACACACACACAAATAGGGGCACCTGGATGGTCCAGTTAGGTAAGCATTTGACTCTTGATCTTAGCTCAGGTCTTAATTTCAGAGTTGTGAGTTCAAGCCCTGTGTTGGGTTCCTTGCTGGGTGTGGAGCCAACTTAAAATATATACATATATCAATTATTACATGTGCCTTTCTTGGTGCCCTGGATTTACAAGGATGTCTTTTCACTGATAATGTGTTTGCACTACACACTGCATTGGAAAATCAGAATTTTATCTACACCAGGAGTCTTGGTACAGCTTCAGAACATCTATGGCATCCATTACCAAGTTTTTATCACTATTCAATACTACTTGCTTTTAACTGTGGCAACTCTAGTGGTTTTCTTACTTTTATTACTCAAAAGTGTTTACCAGTGCCTGATTTTCACACCTGGAGTAATGTATTAAAGTTTGTATCTGTGATACTGTGATATAATAAAAATATAAATATATTTTATGCCTAGCTTTATGCCTAGCTCCTGGTATGGAGCTTCTAAAACTCTTGTAATTTCCTGAGTGATAGGATGATTTTTTGTTATATTTGGTTTCAGCCCCCATTTCCTTACAGAATTTATAAGACCCTTGGAATCCCTGGTGTGACAATAGTGTCTTTTGTATGCTAATGCGATGGCTGATCTCTAGGGTCCCCTAAATAGTTTCAGGATCAGGGCTGCTCATCATATTTGAAAACTGGAAGTTTCAGTCTCACCCTTGACCTCTGGGGAGTTGAGAGGGGCTAGAGACAGAACCAATCACCAATGGCCAATGATTCAATCAATCCCACCTGCATAATGAAATCTCTTAAAAATCCTTAAACTGTGGAATTTAGGTAGCTTCCAGGTTGGTGAACATACTGAGTTGCTTGGAGAGTGGTGTACTCAGAGAGAATAGGTGGCCCTGAACCCACTCTTGCCCCCATAACTTGCTTTATACATCCTTTTCATTTAGCTTTTCCTAAGTTGTATCCTTACAGCAAACTGGTAATATAGGTCAATGTTTTCTGAGTCCTCTGAGCCATTCTAGAAAATTGTCAAGCCCAAGGAGAGGGTCATGGGAACCTTTGATTCATAACTGGTTGGTCAGAAATATGAGAGGCCTGGAACTTGCCTTTGGCATTCGAAGTGGGGATAAGCTTGTGGGACTGAGTCCTTAATCCTGTGGGGTCTACATTAATTCTGGGTAGTTTGTATAATAATTGAACTTAATTGTAGGACACCCAGTTGGTATCTGGAGAGTTAGAGAATTGATTGGTATGGGAAAAATCTCATACATTTGGTGTCAGAAGTATTCTATGCGTAGAAACAGATAGCATCGTCTTTAGAATTGCTTTGAGAACATCTCTTCATTCTCATCAGGGACCACTTACTGGTATAGCTGTTTCCCCTGGTGAGCCCAGTCTCTATCACAAATTAAGAGAAAACCATGAATATGTATTTATGTATACATAGACCAGATATTTTCTCTTGGGCAGCATTGGAGAAATCACTATTGATGACTGCATTACTTAATTTTAGAAATATGTGTTCAGTGTCCACTTTATGTGAGGCAATATCTCCCATGAGTGGGATGCCACGATGGACAGGACCAAGAATGCATTTGTTCTCAAAAACTTAGAATCTAATGTGTGGAGCCATCCATTCTGGGCCAAACAATCTCCATGCTCAGTATTGAGATTTGGATGTCTGTGAATTCTTACTGGGCTCCGGGTAGTCCATTCACTCACTTTAGTCCACGCTCCTTAGTAAAAGCATGCTCATCACAACCCCCACCCCTACCACCATTCCAAGCCAACCTTTCTTCTAGCAGCCTCCATGCAAGATAACTTTCAGTTTTTCCCCTTGTGGTACTATTTCATTAGTGCCCATGGAGCTGGCAGCTACGTTGTATATCAATAAGAAAATAGGGGCACTTGGGTGGTTCAGTTGATTAAGTGTCTGACTCTGTTTTGGCTCAGGTCGTGAACTCATGGTTCAGCCCCTCCCACACTCTTTCTCTCTCTCTCAAAATAAATGAACTTAAAATAATAAAAGTTGGGGTACCTGAGTGGCTCAGTCAGTTAGCGTCCGACTTCAGCTCAGGTCATGATCTCACGGTTCATGGGTTCGAGCCCCAGTTCGGGCTCTATGCTGACAGCTCAGAGCCTGGAGCCTGCTTCAGATTCTGGGTCTCCCTCTCTCTCTGACCCTCCTCTGCTCACACACACTCTCTCTTTCTCTCAGAAATAAATAAAAAACATTAAAAAATAAAAGTAATAAAATCACTTAAAAACGAGAAAAGAAAGAAAAGAACTAAAGAAGGAATACTTGTTTACATGTCATGTCTATTACATATAGTCCCACCCACCCACTAAAAACAAAGTAGCAGATGAATACACAACATATCCAGAGAAAGCATATTTCAGCTTGTTTGTTTGTTTACAATAATCAACTGAAAGTTTCTTTACTGTCTTCCCACAGTTTCATGAAAATGAGGATGCAATTATCATCTTTAAGTAATTTCTTCATATAGTATAACTGAAAATTAATGCCTACAATTTTCAAATGTAAAAATTCTTATTTAATTGGCTTTTCCATGCATACATGATCACAGAACATTTTTTCCACCGTAGATATGCATACCAAGGAAAAACAGGAAACATTTCTTAGAATAGGTGTTAAAGAGAAATGATCTTTGAAGAATCCTTTACAGAGGAAGAGCAACCCTCTTCTCAGAGGACCATGTTCCAATGGCACATATCCATTGAGTCCTAAATGTTTAGTCGCTGTCTTTCTTCTCTGCAATCCACTTAATACAGCTTCTCAACTGGGCAGGGTAGACCCACACTGTGTGGTCTGCTCTGGCATGGAATGATTTAGTGTGTAGGCTGAAGGTTACCATGTAGATCTCCATGTCTTCAAAGGGATAGTAGGTTTTTGTTTTAAAACACTGTAAAATACTTTCAACACTGATGTGAATTGGAAAGCATAGAACACACTAAAGTTATTTGGATATTGTGGGACATTAGTGATATCTTTGTTTACTTTGTTGTCTTTGTTTTTTGTTTGTTTTGTTTTTTAAGCCAAATCTCTCATATGTTTATTTTCTGGGTCTTCTGGGTGGGAGGTAGAGAGCGTTGCTTCACTGTGCAGTCCCATGGAGACTAGAGTCCCACACACACTTTGGCCTCTCCAGTGAACACCACAGGGACATTTAAATTGCAGAAAGCAAACCTGGGTCTTCTACCTTGGCAAGTGTAAGTGGTTTCAGGTTGAGGAACAAAGGACATAGTTGTATATTGAGGAAACAGGGGATGCAAAAATAAATAAGTCTCTGGAAAATAAAATCCAGATCTAGAAGGAAATACTCTTCATTTGCCTTTAGGCCCTCTTCCAGTAAGATTCAAGTACCATCTAAGCCCACTCTTGAGTGGTCACACAGACACAAGATGTTGAACCTATCTTGCTCCCTGAGGGATGCGTTTCTGCAGCATCATGCAAATTGAATATTGGGTATTCCCAGAAACCAGGATTTCTCTTTTAAAGGACAGCAGCGTTTGATGCGTAAAGCTTGGAAAGTTCTGGTGAGATTGATGGTTCAGCTCAAAACTCTGACATTTGGATTAAAGCCGTACAGAAATGAATCTTGTATTTGACATTTAAAAGGGAGGCTTTTCTACTGCCGGTAGTTTCCTAAATCATACCAACAGGAACTGCCATGACAGAATGGGCTGAGAAATCGCTTTCCATTCGTTTCTGTATTTTCCCACATTATGGCCAATGAATTGAGACTCAGAGTCATTACATACTCCATGTCACAGCAACATACAAACTAGTGAAGCAGTTCACGAATACTAACGATTGTTCCCTTTTTTATAGATACAATAGCAAATTTTGATTTGCCAGCCACATCCACTGGGATCTTTAAGAAAGCATAACATTTGAAATGGCTTTCTTCCTTCTTACTGAATAAGTGTAGTTCTTTGATTCTTTTGGGGAAATAGGGCAAGTAGTAGGTAGATGTGAATGGCCACAGTTTGAATGTTGAAAGAGAGAATTTCAATGAGTCAAAAAAATGTCTCATGTAAATAAAACATTTAGAGTCTTTATTTTGAAATGAAGCAATAGATCAGCTTGATAGTTATATTTATAACAAGTTCAAGATCAATTAATATTTAACTCCAACATGTTTATTAAATCTAGTAAAATGAGTGTCTCTCAACATTTTAGAATGGGAAATTTTGAAATTTTTATCTTCAAAAGGTAATAGGCACTTGAAAGGGACAAAATATCCTTTTAAAATGCCACGGTTTTGAATTTTCAATAATGATGAATAGATTAGAGAACACTTTTAAAGTATTATCATTTATCTCTGTCTAGGTTATTCAAGAAGATTCTTGTTGCACTTATAAATGCTTCAATTTATATCTCTTCTTTCATGAAGTCATAGCTACAATTAAGTCATTAGTAAAATTGTCATTGTAACAGTCTCTGCCAAAGACTACTGAAATATCAATGACATACACTTTGTGTCTGTACTCATATCACTTAAAGAATTTAAGATACGTGATTACATCTTCCGAATCTGAAAATAATAATTTAAAACCCATATCTGAAATCGGAACTGTGTTTTAAAAGATGGATTGTATGTTTGCCCTAACTTTAAGGCAACCAGATTAGAATAAACGGGTAAAAATATAGTCACCTAGTGGCTTTCTCTTGAATACACCTGTATTTTAGGAATTGAAACTTCTTTGTCACCTCCCTGAATCTATGCAGAAGCTCCTCATCCCACACCTTTTCCCTTTGACTTGTGTCATCTCTAAAGTATTCTTTCACTTCCTGAATAGGAAGAAAACCTACTTTTCTAAATAAAACACTTTCAGGTTTTAAAAATTAAACCTCTTTTTTCCCCCTAAATAAATGTCATTGGATTGTGCTTTTATGTGAGGGTAGTACTATTCTGGATGTAAACTGTGCTTGCACTTTTTCTACATTTCATTTAAGCTATTCATACTTTTACACACTGTCACCTCCTTAAATATGTAGCTCTCTTCATTAGAAAAGAGCATACTTTTACTACAATACTTATACACATGATCAATATGTGCTAGTTGTTATGTTAGGTGCTGGGTATTCAGAGGATAAAAATGACACCATCCCTTTTCCATAGAGCTCACAACTAAACCATTCCAGGAAAGAGGCGCAGCCACCAAAGAGAAGTGAGAGAGATAAGCACGGTGCATTATAGGAGCACATAGGCTGACCCTGTTTGGAGATCAGTGAAAGGCTCCTAGAAGAGGCCAGATATGAACTGATTTTGAAGGATGAGGAAGAAGTGAGGTGTTTGGGGATGATGGGTCAGGGAAGGGATGTCACCTGGAAGGAAGAGAAGAAATGAAATTCCAGAACTACAGTACTATCTAGCATGTCCTGGGAATGAAGAATGCATCCGTATCCTTGAAAGAAGAACACCATTGGGAGAGTGACAAGAATTGATGCTGAATAAGTAGGACAAGCTCAAGTCATAAAAGACGTTGCATGCCAAGTTAAGGATTTAGAGATTTTTCAAAAAAGGGGTGAGAGGAGAAAAAGAAAAGGGCAGTTGTTTAAAAAGTCTTAAGTACCAAAGTGGAAATGAAAATCATTTCAGACCAAACATCCTGCCATGTGTGGACAATTGGAAGCAGATAGAGCTGAACTGAGGAAGAACAATTAGGAGATTGTTGCACAATCCAGTGGCCACAAGAATAGTGAAGTAGAACAGGCTAACCAAGTGGCCATGGGATGGCAAAGGAGGACATATCTGAGAGATAGAAGGAAGAGTGAATCCACATAAATTTATCACAGATTTAATTTGGACCTTAACAGAGAATAAATCAAGATTTATGCCTACCAGTATTATTCCTTGGACCTCTTAATGGATATGCATGCCATTCAATAAGATAAGTGGAAAGAATTTGATGGCAGAGCGTAGAGTGATCAATTTAGCTCGCCCATGTTGAACTTGAGTTAAGGCCTTCACGTGGAGATATTCAGTGCATTGAATTTATGGATTTGGGGCTCAGATGTAAGACTCATTAGCAAGAATGAGAGGCCCTATTTTAAGCTATGGAAGGCGTAAGATTTCCAGGGAATAATGTGTAGCTAAATGGTAGGAAGACCAAGCTCAGAAATCTGTGGCACTTATATTGTTAAGGTGATAGTGAGACTTCTATATGAGTGGCTAGAAATATAAGAGGAGCCAGAAGAAACTGGGAAAGCAAAACACACACACACAGACACACACACACACACACACACGAGGAGGCAAGCATGTACCTGTACTCTGTCTCTTGTGAGCCCCAGAAATCAGCCATGTCTATCAAAAACACATTAATTAAGCTGTATATATGATGAGAATATATAATTAAATAGATAAGTAAGTAAGTAAGTAAGTAAGTAAATGCATCACATGGAAGGCAAACAAAATTTACTTTATAGGGAAACAGACAGTTTCCCTATAACAACAGTTATACCCTCCATAACATTGATTTCCTAGCACACACTGACCCTATGTTCTACTGAACTTGAATTCTGTGGCCTGGTAAAGCCTCTTTGCTTTTATTTCTCTGTTGGGAGCTCTCACCTACAACAAGCCTCTGTTACAGTTCTCCACAATAAAAGAAATGTAGTGATTGAATCTTGCTCCCATCTTTGGAAGAAAATCTATCAGTCTTTGCTAAAATTTTCAAAAAGAAAGGACCAAAGGAGCATTAGCTTTGTTATAGTTACATTCTTCTTATGTCAAATTATCCGTCTCCCCTTGTTCTTTGCCCTTGTCTTTTAATTATTCAAAAGGCATTGTTTCCCAAGGAAAAAAGAGATCCAAAAATATTAGGCCTGAGTATTTTCCCTGAAGCGTTCATTATGCCATTCAGGAGAAAAAGTAAAGGTGCCAACCATTAAACTGCTGTTCTCCAGAGAGCTGTAGTGAGGAATTCACATTTCTTGACTAGTATCCTCACTGGCGCTTAAAATTGTCACTTCAGTGAGATCCATCAATGCATGCATAAAACTCACCTCTTATGAAAATCATCGGTCAGAAATTATGTCAGCATCAATAACTTGTATAAAATTAAGAAAAAAAGGATTAGCTTATTTTTCTAAAGCATGGAGTGAAATTACAAAATATGAGACACTGTGACACATTGAAATATACTGTAGAGATAAGAACTATCATCTGTCTTAGTAATTCCATGGATCTAAGTAGTTTTGTAATTAGTGGACTTCTTTCCCCTCAGAAATTGTTTCTTTTCCTTTTGAATAATGAAGCAAAAATCCAGAACTGCTAGCACCTTTGCAATAATTTTCCCATAGCACATGGGTAGATAGTTTATTGACCCAAGGAAGTAACAAGTGGCTTGTTCACATGTTGAAGTGCCCTGGGATCATTGACTTTCATCTTGTCAACCATTGAAAAGGAGCACTTGGCGAAATGATTAAAGATACAATTTAATTCAGCCCTGCAATTAGTGGATCCCATCCTGCAATTAGTGGAATACCTTTTTCAATAGTGTAGGACCTGGTGGCCGTATTGATAATGATGGGTTGAGCTCATAAAATGGGGAAGAAATCAATATTTTAACACTCATCTTCTCTGATCTGCATAGTCCACTCCCTACAGAGGAGTTCTGTTTATCTCCTCTCCCACAAACTGCTAAATTTAGGAGCTATGCATGTCTTTCTACTCTGATAAAGAAGAAAGAGGAACTCTTAACAGAGAGTATGTTGTTGAGACATTTACACAGAGACCACTACTTAAAGAGACAGGGGAAGAAAGTATAGGCTGTCTCCCCTCTAAAAATAATCTGTGAAATAAGACAGGAAACTCTTGGCTTGTGTTTAGACAGAAAAGTAACCTCAGCAACTGCCATATCTGATGAGAGAATGCTGTTACTGAGTGTTCCCTGGTTCAACAGTGGAAAAAAAGAAATCTCGGAAGCACACAATAAAAAACAAAGTAGCTATAAACACCCTCTTAGAAATATCTTCTCTTGCTTTATCTGTACTTTATCAGGATCCTCCAAATGTGAGATGAAACTTTGGAAAAGTACATAGAGGAATTTCTGTAGGCATTAAAGGAAATATAACCATAAAACCTAGCCCAGTTTATTATAAATCCTATTTTTAAAACCTTCATAAAATCCATTAACATGTTCTAGGGTTCCTTGAGCCATCATCTTGCCCTCTTTTCCTTTAACGATTTGTTTCATCTTTCACTGGAGCCCTGATCACACACATCCTATTATTCATCAACCTTGTTTAAATATCCATTCTTCTCACGGAATTTATCTTATATTTATTTGATTCTTCACACACCAAAGGTTAGAAAAAAATTATCAATTTATTAAGCAAACAGTTCTATTGTATTTCTGATTTCAAAGCTTCAGATAAGATTCTGTTAATTTTTGAAATAGAGGAAATATAAGTTTATTCATTCCTTGGAAATTCCTGATTGCTCAGACTATCATGGAAATCTTTAGAATGGCATTTTTTTTACAAAGTTATTTAATACCTGCTCAATAATAAAACTTTATAGAATCATTCATTGGCCTGACACAACTATTTTATTTATTTATTTACTTATTTTATTTTATTTAAAAAGAAAATAGTTAAAGTTTATTATTTAAGAGGGAAGAGTATTTTACTTTATTTAACTGTCTACTTGTTCATTTTGAGAGAGAGAGCATGAGCAGGGAAGTGGTAGAGAGAGGGGAAGAGAGAAAACCCCAAGCAGGTTCCTTGCTATTAGCAAGGAGCATGACATAGGGTTCAATCCCATGAACAGCGAGATCATGACCTGAGCTGAAATTAAGAGCCAGATGTTTAACCCACTGAGCCACCCAGGTACCCCCAACACAGCCATTTTAGTTTCTCCATATTGCCTTCTTGTTCTCATTCACTTTATTCATTACTATAAATTTTTATGCTGATTCTTAGCCTAAAAATTTATCCTAAGTTTTCTGTTTCTATATGCACTTCTATACCACTTATTGCTGCAAGGTGGGCTCTGTGGAAGCAAATACTGAGAGTTTAAAGCATAAGATTTTTAGTAAGGGTCATCATCTATAAGCATTGTATATGGCAAAAGCTAAACAGTGAAGGCACATTACATGCCTCCTTACTAAGAAGCTCTGAAGTGAGTATTGATTGTCTGCCTTATATTGGAAGAAAAAGGCTCAGCTTTTCTACTTCCACCCTGCTTAGTCATAAGATTTGGGCTGCCTTGGGTATAGCATGACCTCAGGGAAATGCAGCTCTTTGAAGCTGAGGCAGACTCTGAAGGAGGCTTGCTGTTGACGACACTCCCTAAAGATGGGCAGTATTTCTGTATGTTGACCACACTCATCTTTTCATTGCTAATGACAGAAACCAAAGGGAAAATGGCTGAAATCCTATTATATACGTCCAGGTATGTCGAGATGCAAGTGCTCAATCGACACTGGTAAGATTGCTTTTCCTCTTCTTTCCTTCTTGCACAGGATCTTTTCTGATCCTGGCAACCGTGACTGCTGGCAGAGGACACACCTATGTTATGATTTCCAACAAATTCCCTGGGATTGACACTGACTAGCTAAATGTTCACCCTATGACTTGAGGCACTTGGACTGAAAGTGGCAAAGGATTGTTCCACACTGAAAATAGACAAAAGGGATACTGAACAGGGGAAACATAATGCTTTATTTTCCTTGAAAAGGTCATTGGTCCAAGGGGTGATGAGCCAAGGTGATGATGAGCTGTGCCAGGCCAATCAGCTTTTTCTTCTTGGAGTTAGAAGTAAGAGGGGATATCAACACTGAAGATGGTTAGATCTGAAGGTGGCGTCTTAAATATAATTATATTTCTGCAATTTCTTCCAAATCAGTATTAACATCTAGCCCCACTTTTTTACAAATAGTTTATTCTCAAGTTGGTTTCCATATAACACCCAGTGCTCATCCCCACAAGTGCCTTCCTCCATGCCCATCTCCCCCCTCCCCCCCACATCCATCAGTCCTCAGTTTGTTCTCAGCATTCAAGAGTCTCTCATGGTTTCCTTCCCTCCTTCTCCCCCACTATTTCTCCCCTTCTTCTCCCCCACGGTCCTCCGTTAAGTTCCTCCTAATCCTCCTATACGTGCAAACGTATGATATTTGTCCTTCTCTGCCTGACTTATTTCACTCAGCATAACACCCTCACATTCCATCCATGTTGCTACACATGGCCAGATTTCATTGTTTCTCATTGCCATGTAGTATTCCATGGTATAGATAAACCACATCTTCTTGATCCATTCGTCCATTGATGGACACTAAGTCTCTTTCCATGTTTTTAGCCCCACTTTTTGAAAATCTTGGCTAAGTGCCTCACCTGAAAAATAGGGGCAATAATGGTACCTAGAAACAGAGATTCTTTTATAGTTGAAAAAAGTCAATCTACACAAATCACTTAGCACAAATCCTGACATTTTGTGAGTGACAGTAATATGAATTATTTTTGTCATTAGAACAGTAATAGTAGTAGTAGTAGTAGTGTTGTAGAATATCTATTTATCAAACATCTATCATGGCTCAAGCAGGATGCTGTATACTAGAGAACATACCAACATAAATCAAACCTAAATTCTATACTTAAGGTGATTCCAGCCTGGTGTATGAAATAATTAACGTATATTAATTATATGCGGTATATTTTATAGTCAGTTTGGACAAATAGACTTTGAATACTCTAGCTGCTATAGCTGTAATTTTTCATCATGTCATTGTATATTAATAAATCGATTATTATAAATACATGTAGGGGCACCTGGGTGGCTCAGTCGGTTGAGCCTCCCACTCTTGATTTCTGCTCAGGTCATGATGTCATGGTTCATGATTTCAAGAGCTGCACCAGGCTGTGAGCTGACAGTGTGGAGCCTTCTTGGTTTCTTTCTTTCCCCCCGTGCTGCTGCTCTCCCACTCAAATGCACGCTCTCTCTCTCTCTCTCAAATAAATACACATTTAAAATAGACTTTATCCTTGGGAACCAGGCACCAGTTAAGTGTCTGACTCTTGATTTTGGCTCAGGTCATTGTCTCACAGTTCATGGGTTCATGCCCCACATCAGGTTCTGCACAGACAGCTCAAAGCCTGTGAGGGATTTTCTGTCCCCTCTCTCTCTGCCTCGTTCCTGCTTTCACTTTCTAAATGAATGAATGAATGAATGAGTGAATGAATAAAACATTTTAAACAATAGATAAAATAGACTTTATCCTTAAAAAATAAATATATGTATACTGATATATATATTTGCACACACATACACACACACACATATATAATATGTTTGTTGATAACAGGTTAAGATGAAGCAGGGAAAATATTTTAATTTGAGTTTTAAAAATCTATATGTATTAATTTAATATAAAGCAATTTTAAATTTGTATGCCAACTTTCTGAACAGAGCAAAAAATATTAAGGTGTAGTCATCACCATGCGAAACTATATTTCTGCTGCAAGTAATTTTAACCAGTTTTTAATATCTGTTCCTGGCTAAATGCATTCAAAGTGTTATTCACAAGATTAAACAGAAGAAAATTCTTAATCTTAAAACAAAATGTCTATTTTCAAATACCTCTCCCTGTGCCCATACCTCTCCCTGTCTTTAAATATACTAATGTGTTTTTCTTTATTATAAATGGGTTAGTTTACTGCCAAAATATGACTACATGAATTTAACTGAGACTTCTCCAGGGCAGGGATTGTAGCTTACTTATCTGTGTTTGCTTAAGCATAGATGCCTTATATATAAGTCGTCTTCATATATTCATAAAATGGATGAATAAACAAAAGAGCAATATATCCTTTTTTTAAGTGAAGCAATGATGTCTGTCAAGGTCATTAAGAACACGAGGTATGATCCTGGACCAGTACTTTTCTAAAAAATTTTTGCAAGTGGTCTTTAAGGAGATGATGAACTTATGTTAAAATGTAAATCAGCTATTTCACAAACACACAATTTTGATCAAATAACTTTTTTCATGACACTTCTCATCGAACTAAGCAGTACAATGATTTACAATTTTAACTCATCACATATCAGTACCAAATTGTTTGTGGACTTGCTATTTTAAGTAGCATTGATAGTGTCTATGGACTAAAGAACTAATATCTGTTATTACAAAACATATCTTTATTAGTTCATTTATGTTTTTTAGTTTTGAGAGATAGAGAGAATGTGAATGGGAGAGAGGGGCAGACAGAGAGAGAGAGAGAGAGAGAAAGAATCTTAAACAGGCTTCATGGTCAGCGTGGAGCCCAACACAGGGCTCGATCCCACGACCCTGGGACTATGACCTGTGCCAAAATCAAGAATCAGACATCCAACCAACTGAGCCACTCAGCCGCCCCACAAAGCAAACCTTAATGCAAATTGTTCTATTCTTAGATTTGGGTAACCAGGTGAGTAGTTAGAGGTCATTAAAAAAACTATTTAAAATAATTTTTTTTCCTCATTGCCTCATTTTCGTAGCAGGGTACAGTATATATTTTTCTGGTTGATTTATGAAGCTCTTTAATTGCTATGTTACTTATTACATGTGTGTCTTATCCACCAACTATACTCTGAAAACTCCAAAGAAGCTGTTGCAAGTTTTTATTCAAAATAAGCCCTTTATTTTTCCAGCATTATGTGGAACTCAGAAGGCCTTGGTCATTAAACCAGCTGAAACTTTAACAATAGGAAGGAGAAGAAACTAAAACACCATAGAACCAGAGAAAGTGGTTAACCTCTAGGGTCTGCTACCATGGAAGGTACTCAAGTCAACGTACTATATCCAAAAGCATGTGAAGAAGATTGTTGAAACAACAGAGAGAAATACACAGTGATTACAGACATGAATGAATAGAACTGTGCAGAGCACAGACATAGTTCGTACACACAGCACAACTCTATGCAGCACCCCTGCAACTCTGGGCCACTGTAAATAACTTAAGGAGCTCCAGGCAAAAGCTTGAGCACAATAGCAAAACTATAGATGCTTGAAAATGTCAAGCATCGAGACAGACAGGCATCTAGTTATGGGGTATACAACTCATGGGAATAAAAGGCACAGCGGATGGGATATAGACAATGACATTGTAATAGTCATGTATCAGGACAGGTGGTAGTTTGGCAGCAGGGTGACTCAGTCCGTTGAA
This sequence comes from Hyaena hyaena, assembly GCF_003009895.1. Lineage (NCBI taxonomy): Eukaryota > Metazoa > Chordata > Mammalia > Carnivora > Hyaenidae > Hyaena > Hyaena hyaena. The sequence continues at coordinate 352,703 of NW_024081089.1, read as the reverse complement.
CATCCTACTCTTGATTTCAGCTCAGATCGTGGTCCCAGGGTTATGGGATTGAGACTCGCATCTGGCTCTGCACTGTGGGTGGAGCCTGCTCAAGATTCTCTCTCCCTCTGTCCCTCTCCCCCACTCATACTCTCTTTCTCTCTTTCTTAAATAAATCAATAAAAGAGAGATGGTATCTACATTTGGGTTGAACATAGCATAACACTATATTGTACACCTGAAACTAATGTAACATCGTGTGCCAACAACACTCAAAAGAAAATAATAATAACATAAACAAACAACATAGATATCAACGTCTGGTCTCCCATGAGTTCTGTGGGAGAGGAGGCCCATAACCAATGGCAATAGTGTGAAGCCTGGGATCCAACTCTCAGAGGAGATCAGAATTTCTAAAATAAAGATTGCATTCCAGAGCTTTAGCGTAACTGGCAAGAATTCTTGACAAAATTCATGGCTGTAAAGAATAAGGGGCCCAACAGTAAGCAAGAGCTGGGAGAATCTATAGCTCAAATGGACCAGGGACCATTGCACATACACCCTATGTTTACAGAAATTATAACAGGGATGAAATTCAAAATATAATGCATAATCAGTATGGCATGCTTATCAACCAAGCAGAATAAATACTTACTATAACTAGGGAAACAGATCTTGGAGGATCTTGCTTTGCTAAGAGTTCACACCCTAGTTTCTGGGTCACAGCAAAATCTTAAGACACTGGTTCCCAAACATGGTTGCATCCTGCAATCCACTCTGCATTTTATTTTTGTGAATGATGTTAGATACTGGGTTCTGTTCTTAGAGATTCTGATTTATTAGTCTGGGAGTAGCCAGGTGTGGGGACTTGAGAATCTACCAAGCTACTCTACTATGCAGCAAGGTATGAGACTCACTGACCTAGCATTCCCAGAATGGAAGACCATGAATCAAAGAACACATGTGCACCTGTGCACGTGTGCACACATGTACGTGTGCGCACACACGCGCACACACATACACACACGCGACGCATTTGTTATCAATAACTTGAAAATAGCTTGATAGCTTTCTTGGGTTTTGAGCATTTTTTTTAATTGCCAGAAAAAGGAATCATCGCAATGATTTCATATTCTCTTATTTCACTTATTAATGGTCTTACTCTCTCATCAGAACCTCTCCACCCTTTCCATCTTCCAAGTTTTAGTCAATGTCGAATATCTGTCACCTGTCTGTTTTATCGTAGAGGCTAAATGCACTGCCTCATGGCCGACCCTCTATTTCACAGAAGAGTATGAAGAGCTCTAATTGCCATAAGGTATTACCACCATCTATGAAGTCATTTTTCTTGCTTTCTTAAAGATTTTTAGTCAGGGATAATCCTTTAAACCAGATTCTCCTCTCCTAGAAGAAATTATGCATGAAAATCCCTTTTTTACAAGCTTTCAATGACACCTCAAATCATATCTGAAAGTGCTCTATACTAGAGAAGATTGTGCTTCAAGCTTTGTCTTGGCTAGATTCAGAAATTAAAGGTATGGACCAATTTTTGAATAAGCATGAAAATTTTTTTATGTGCATTATGAAACATGCCTTTGAAACATCTTGCCAAAGGCTTTTTCATCTTCTGGTTGTTATAGAAAAACATGGTCATCCCAAAGGGGTAAAAAAAAAAAAAAAAAACATGACTGTGTTCCACCTTAATCAGATTCACAATCATGTCCTAATGCAATTTGTCCTAATGCATTTCAGAGGGAGACAACCATTTATGATTCCCAGAGACATGTGGGAATAAATGTGGCTATCGGGAAGTCCCCTGGGTGTTCTATATACTATATTTACCAGTTCATAAAAAAGCTAATTACATTTCTGTAAAGAACGCTTTCTGGATGCAATGCATATTCAAATGCAAAAATCCTACCATGGCACGGCAGTCACACACAGCCCTTGTTGCTTGCTGTACACACATTGCATTTTGGATCCCGGCAACTCATTTTAGAATAAGGAGTGCACACATTATGGTATTAGCCGGATCGCATATGTCAATGTTTGAGATACAATCCTAGTTTTAGTTGTTTTACTGGGGGAAAAAACAGGTAACACTTAGCCAAGTCATAAATTATCCTGTAATAAAATAGAAACTGATTGGTCCCAGATCCCCCTCCCCCATGCCTATGAAGATAAATACATTAGGTGGCTTGTTAAAAGAAAAAGACAAAATTTTTAAAAAGGCACACCATATTTTTTTTTCACAGAGAAACATGAAGCCGTTGTAGAGAATGCTGCCAAGGATAATGAATCTACAAGTTTCTTTTGCAACGAAATCCTTTTTCATGGATTTTGTTTTTCATTACAAACATGTTTTTGCAAAAGCAGTGCTTTCTATAAACAGAACGGGTAATAGATGACATACCAGTAAAGCAAGCCCGAAATGTAAATAATAAAGGATTTTTATTTACGTTTCTGCAGCTATCATGAAATCATACTGACCTAACATTTCATCATTTATTTATTTATTTTTCATCTGATGGGGTTTTTTTTCTCCTCATCTCTCATGCATTGTGATGTTCATTTGTTTCTAAATGAGCGCCACTTTGTTCTTCTCGGCCAGAGGTGCCGTATCTTTTTTATTTAGTTAATGATGTCAGTTCCTTGGCCCTGCAGCAAGTCAGGGATGTAGGAAGACAAGTGTAGCTGGTCACTGATTTCAGGGAGCATGACCTCCGAAGATCTCTGGAAATCAAATCTTCCTTCCAAAATATGAGATATCATATCGTGAGTTAACTGATTGACAGATAGGATTTTGACTAGAGTAAAACAGGGTAATAGCTAAATGTAAGTGATACGATATCTCTGTGCATTTGACAAAGCTTCAGCAAGCCATGATGAGAGGTACATGTGGCCGTTTCATATTTCTAATGGTTGACCTTAACTTTGGACAACAGGAGGGCTTAAATTTTAGGCCCCTGACCCTCCCGACCCTTGGCAAGTGAGCGCTGTCCATCATGCCTCCCCACCCCCTACTTACATCACCCAAGAAACACCTTATTCCTTCATCTACTATTCTTTCCTCCACCTTCCTCTTCTCTGGCAGGAATCCCCAGTGACTTCTTGGGAGATAATTATGCCTGTAGCTCAGGGACCTAAAGTAATCACCAGGCTTGGCATGAAAAGATGCTGCAATGCAAACTGTAGCGCCAAGCAACAGAGATTCAGTGCAGATATTATGAAAAGGGAGCACATTATAACAATTACTGAGTGGGCCTGATTTCTGCCAGCATGCAGGATACAGCAAAGAGGCCAAAGCATAAACACCGCCTAGAATTACTCATAGTGACTCACTGACATTTGCTGTTTGGGACCCGGTGGAAGCCTTTGCACAAAGATCTGTGCTGTGGTAACACAGCTTCCAGAAAAGCAAAACAAATCTTATAGACTTTGGCTCTTATTCAGTACACGATCAACTTCTCTCTCGGTCATCCTTTAAAAGTCTCAGGTTCCTACAGGAAGCTCTGTTTGGAGAAGTTGGATCATAAAATATCATGTCAAGTCATGGAGTGCTGTTAGACTGAACATGAGCTCAGTTGGTTAGAGTCTGACGCAGCCAAGAAGGAGTTTGAGTGTGAGATCGTTGGATGGGATGTCAACATCACAGTGTCGCAGTCTATAACCCACATCCCCACCAGCCACCTACTAATGTTTGCTTTCTATCTCAGGGGCCAAATGAAATAGCACAGATCATCCACATAACTTGAGAAATAATTCAGAGAATAGCTGTCACATCAGAAATGTAGCCTGCATCATTGATAAGATATGACAAAGGAGAAAAGACACAAATTGTAAATTCTTTGGAAGAAAGTTCCAGTTTTCCCAGGCCTGTCTCCATTTACCTTAGACAGCCGTAGCTTGTGCATTTTTTCCTGGGGTCATCATTAATTTCATTCTAAAATCAAACCAGTTCAGACAATGAATTATATAGTCATCCTTGCTTTAGCCCATTTGGCATGACTAAAAGTATCAGTAAGCAGATTTATCTTGAGGCTCCTTGATTTCTCTGGAGGTGCCACGTGTGCTACTTAGACTCTGTTACCTACATTATTTATTTTATTTTTTAACTTTTTAAATGTTTTATTTATTTCTGAGAGAGAGAGAGAGAGAGAACAGGGAGGGTCAGAGAAAGAGGGAGACACAGAATCTAAAACAGGTTCCAGGCTCTGAGCTAGCTGTCAGCACAGAGCCTGATGCGGGGCTCGAACCCATGAACCACGAGATCATGATCTGAGCCAAAGCTGGAGGCTTAACTGACTGAGCCACCCAGGCGCACCTCTGTTACCTACATTATTTAAACAAAGGGATGCAACATGTTCTCTTGGATGATGTCAATACCCAGCAATGAGTGTTCATAATTGCATAAAGCTTCATTAATAAGAAAAAATCATGTCTGATTTTAATGCTGATTTTTAGTATATTTCTGGCAATTTTTATAAACTATCCAAAGTTCCTGGGAAAGGATCCTTAGAAGTGAAACTTATAGAATTAAAAAATAAATCCTAAATGTTAAATGGGCCAAATTGTTTCACTTGCTCCAGCCCCTAACCGCCACACAGCTGAATGGAGATAACCAAAATTATCAGGCAAAATGTCCCATGTCCCAGCTGGCAGCTTAAGGCACTGAATAATGAATCCATTGAGTGCTAAATACATCAATTATCTATTTAATTTAGGACATTCAAGGCTTGTTATAATTGTTCTGAGTGCTGGCAACTTCAACTCAAGAACGAAGTTGTGATATTAGCTAATGTTGTACGTTAAAAGACAGTTGTTTCTGTCTCCCTTTTCAATATTGTGTGTGTGTGTGCCAGCCATATGCAATGTATTGTATTTGAGACGGTTTCGTTAAATATGGGATGTAAAGTCCAGCTTTACGAGGTTGCCAAATGTGACCATAATATACCTTCTTCTTGTTTATTACATTGAACTGATTGTTTAACGAGATGAAATATTGGTCTTAAGTGAAGTTAGGGACACGTTTTGGGGAAACGTTCAGGAGACAGAAACTGAAGCCCTAAATAATGATAACACTGCTGCTCATTATTAGCTAATAAGTGATTTGAAGCAATACCATGAGTGAACTTTCTCTTGATTTCTAACAATCCAGACTGGGGTGTACATGCCTAAATACTGTAACAACTGCCTGGGAACCAGCTGGGTTGGTTTGACCTGGACAACTAAACTCGTCTGTGCTTTGTCTTCTCTGTATTCAGATTCTTTATTATTAAATGATATTAGGACGATCTGGGACCATAAGCCATTTAAATGTCTATGTTTTTTGTAATTTGCAAAAGTGTTGGTAACCTGTTCACCACTTTGTCTTTTCACTTAAGGAATAAAATCAGCAGATGACTAAAATACCTCACATTGATCAGATGTAGCGCTCTAGATTCTAACTCAAAAGAGAAGTGACTAAGACTCAATTTTTTTCAATTATTTTGATTTTGAAACTTACGAGAAGCTGTCACAATGATTTCAAAAGGGTTTTCTCCAAAACAGCAAGTGTAATCTTTGATACAACTGGGCCAATTAGAAACATTGTAAAATAAGTACAAGATGGAAAATTGGGTCAGCTGAAGGGTCCTGCAGTGAAAATAAAACATTGTGCATGCATATTTTCAGATACTTCCTGAGATAATTTGCTACATAAATGAGTCCTGTGAACTCAACCCAGAGTTGCCAGAGCAGAAATTCATTTCCCTTGCTCTGCATGGGTAGGGACTAAGGCAGCTTCACTTTACACTTTCAAGGAAGGAGAAAGAGACAGACTTTTCTTCAAGACACTATTAATACCAGTGTGGCCAATGAAATCAACTGGGCACCGAATTCAGCAGGGAAAAAGTGACAAAAATTCGAAAGAAACTTTCTGATGAGGCCAAGTAAACGATTGACCTCATGATCCCACAGGCATTCAATTTAATGACATTCTTCAAATAACTTAACAACTTGATTATATGTCCAAAAACATGCATCAGCTTTGATCATTCAGGCCTGAAGCTTAGGTTTTTAAATGCACATTCGTTTTCCTTGTGCATATAATCATCCTAATTCTCTCTGTCTTTTTTTCTATGTAGGCCCAGCATACTCTTATCAATAGAACAAGATAGCTACCAATCCCCATATTTTGTAGTTTATTATTTTATTTGCTTATTCACCAAATGTTTATTAAGCAACTACTCTACGCTCTCCTCAGTATAGTATAGAGACTGAGGATATAACCAGAAGCAAGATAAACCAAGGCCTTACACACTGAACTTTCAGTCAGGCTAGAAAAATGGGCAGTGAAGCAACTAGTAACAATAACTTTAATAAGGATGTTGATAATGAATGTCATGTTTACACTCGAGCTCAAAGAACCATCTCACCTAGTCTGAGGTAGGGGAGCTGAGAAGAGAGAGGGGTTGACATTAAAGAGAGACTTGAAGGAGTTTGCTAGGGAATACAAGTGTAACCAAGCAGCACGTAGACATAGTTCCTCAATTAATTGTTCTTCCCAGATTGGGTGTTCCTTCAACCCAGAAATCCTACATTCCAGGGGTAATTTAAGAACATAGTCGAAACCTGGTTTCCCCAGCCAGATCCGGCCTTGGTGTATGTTTGCTGCCATACAGTGTTGTTGTCATTGTTTATAACTGCTTTAATCACAACATTTAAAAGTTAGTGCAATTCACATGTTGGCTTCTTTTGGAAAGTTGGAAGCATTGAAAATAGTGGGCTTGCCTTCCTGGGTAGCAGTTAATCCATTTCGACCAAATGTGAGCCTCTGTCTTCCTCTACCAATCCTCAGCATTGGGACTGAGCAACTGAGCATCAACTAACATTTCATTTTTCACTCATCAACTTTACTCACATGGATCCCTTTTCTAGGCTTTTATAGGCATTTCAGCTTGTAACCGAGGCTTAAAGCTACTCCAAGTTTCCAGTCAAAAAAGGACCTAGTATTTCATAGATATTTGGATGTTTGATTAAGCGGATCCATCTTTACTGCCAAGTGGTGTGTGTGTGTGATCCATAATATGTAATAATTAATTTAATTAATTCACTTCACTAATACATAGGAAACATCACCCTGGCTATTTGTTCAGCAATTTTGTTTTTCTATCCATACCTTGCCTACATATTTACTTCCAATTTTGTTATTGTTCTCAGTTGAACTGCACATAATTTGCTTAAACAAGGCATATACTCAAATATACAAAGTGTCAATTTTAAGTAAAGGGATACGCATGAGCTATAAAGAAAATCCAATTTTAAAGAATTTAAAACATACTTAAGCTTCACATATTTGTACTCTGTGAATGATTCCCTCAAACCTGTCTGGGCAAGCCACATTCATTGAGGAATTTTTGAGGCAGATAGCAGAAACTGTTGCCCCTGGAGATCCAAACAAACACTATAAAGGACATCATGAAAAGAACAATTTGGTAAAGGCATCTGGACAACACCTAGGGGTATGTGTATATACAACAGAGAAAATAATAATATGGCAGTCTTAATGAACTCATTCACCATGCAATACACTCTTTAGTGTCTTTTTGTGAGCCCTTAAACTGTACATTAGACATTTGGAATTAAATGAGAATCATGGTGTGAGAGATGAGGCATATTTCAAGTTTGCACTTTTTCTTGATTGTTTAATACCAAAAAAAAAAAAGAAAGTGATATCTGAGGGAGAAAAACACTTTCTTACTAGCTAAGAATGGAGAATTTCTGATATAAAGTGGGTCCCTCTTAAATACTACAGAAGACATTTAATTTGATTTGAGTGCGCAGTATTATAAGCCACCAGGAAGCTGAATGAGCAGCAAGGAGGGGTGAAATGGGATTGAGGGGAAGGGGTGGGGTAAGCTGGATTGTCCTTGTAGCAGACTGTAGCTCAGAGGAGGGAAGTTTTATCCACAGAGCGCTCGGGTAGAGGAGGAGAGAGAAGCAAACAAGAGAGGCCACATATTTCGTCTGTGGGATGGCTAAGATTATTGGTCCTTGACATCTGTTCTTACCTCTTTTATCTGTAACTACTGCGCCTGGAAGTTAAATCTACATTTCCTAGGCTCTTTTACATCTGGGGTCTGGGTAGGAATCAGGTCTCTCCAATTAGATACACTTTCAGAAGATCTGAAAGGTAAAGGTGAGACCATGGCTATCTTCTTGATGTTGATTCTGACATCAAGAAAAACCATGTAATCTGAATATGTAGACACATTTGCGAAGGCTGGCCTCACCTTGTGTTGCATCTGTTTAGTCTTCAGCTGAGTAGTTCTAGAGCTGCCTTCTCATTTCTTGCTTTTCTATTCTCTCTAATTATTTCTATAACCCCTCTTTTGTTTATAATACCTAGAGGGATCTCTATTTCCTCAGTCTATTTAGACACAGTCTGTTTTGAGAGTCTGCAGAGAACAGACGGAAATGATCCATTTGGACAGTTGCCTACAGAGGAGTTAGGATGGTTTTGGTCATCGTTGGGACAATTCTATCTATAAACAGCATCATCTAAGCCTTTAGTTTAGAGAAGTCTTCAAAGGAAAGGGCTGGCGAAAGTTGTGTGCTGCAGCCAATAAACAGTCAAATGTTTGAAGCAGTGTCAGCACCATACGCATAGACAGTAAAAGAAAATAATGATAAAGAAAAACTAGACTACAATGTTATTCCCTTGGCTTAGATATTGGGTTGGAAGTATGGTAAAGGGACATCTATAATTTAGAAACTGAAAAAAAAATGTCCATTCCCTAAGTTGTAGCTGGCAGAAAAGATTAGGGAACTAAGCAGACCCAATCTGTGAAAACTAGACTCTAGATTCCAGATCTAGAGGCATGACTTACCCCCAGAGAAGTGAGTGATATATAGCCTTGCAATGATAGGAATGGCTCAAGAATTAGAATAGGTCTGAGGACACAGGTGGGAAAAGCAATGCAGGGAGCTGATTCCTAGCCGTGGACACCCTGACCAGGCCTAATACAGTGTAAGTCTGCAGAGACAGCGTGCATGTGTGATATTATAAGAGTTACAGGAAAGCAAGGAGGAAAAAAAACAAGAAGTAAGGGGATACTGAAAGGGGAGGGGCTCTCAGAGAGGCCATGGGGCATGGGGAGAGAAGGAAGTGTGGGAAAGGAGACCAAAATTTTTATTTCAAGAGAACCATTTGAATTTATAGCCAGAAGTCAATTGAAAGATTACAAGATGGAGTGATCTTACTCCCTACAACAGGAGAGAATAGCCTCCCAGCCATTTATAAAGCACCGTGGTAAATATTTTCAAAAGATAAGTGTCAGCTTATAACACTTTTGCCTCAAATCTTTATTCAAATACAGTGTTCATTCCTTTCAACTTTAATAATTGATTATTTCGGAAGATATGCCAAAAACATGTTCAAGCAATGCCACAGGCAGATAAAACTTCAAAATCAGGTGGCATCATACAAGGGAAGAAATGGAAAGGAGAATTAACCTCTAGACATTGACATGACTAGCTGTGTGTATTTGGACAATAAATGACATTTTTCTGGCCTCCAAATTTCTCATGCATAAGAAAGAGCAGAGGGTGACATCATCTTTAAGATCAAATAAACATTGATTTTAAATTATATACTTCAGATTTCTCTTCAAATAGTCAAAAGAAAAATATTAAATGATACTCATTTCTTACAACGATGCTGAGAAACTTACTCATATGTTGTGGCTGGTAATTTAAATTTGTTCAGACTTTCTGGAAACAATTTACAATATATCCCAGAAGTCCACAGATGTATGATTCGACCAAGTCATGCTATATTTGGGGATTTACTTGAAGAATACCATATGACAAAAGTATCAATCACATCATTCTTACTGTTGGAAAGTCAGACAAACCAAATATTAAAAATAGAATTCTTAGGTTAATAGGATTAACCTAACCCATAATTAGGTTAAAAGAATTACCCCCCCCAACCTGGTTCATCCTTTATTGTTTAACAAAGGAAGAGTCCATGGGGCCTTTTCTGTGAGCACAGCTCGTTGGTGGGTTTGCTGACTTTCTGTAGTAGGTTTATGACCACCTTTCTGAGCCTTCTATTCCCTTCTTACAACTACCAGGTACTTCCGGCTTCTCTGCCTCATTTCTATAGGCTAATATCATCTCCAAGCCTCCAAGCAACCATCCTATCAATGAATTAAGTCAAGCTCAGATACACTTGTCAGCATGTTAAATCCTATGTTACAAACAGGTAGCCATTGATGGTCATCACTTCTCTATCCAGTCCTATGTTCTGGACCTATTGGGCCAACACTTTTATCTAGTTTCTTCACATTCTTCCTGTTCCTGCTGGTATGTATGACCCAGGACCTGCGATTGATTTGTTGAATACCTCATTCTTATTCATGTAAAGGAAAAGTACTTTACTACTTAAGCCATGCAGACAACTTATTGATTTAGAAATAATAAGCAAAGGTGGGGGCAGACTTTGAAGAAAAGGAGCACTATGTTCTGAGACATGAGCTTTATGTGAGTTTTCCGAACAGTTTCCAAGCAGAATGTACCATGTCTATCATTCAGATTATATTGGGGCTACGAGACATCAAGTGCCTCTCCCAAATGTCATTATCTTAGACTCAAGATTTCTTCCCTTCCCTGTTAGGCCTGGCTTTAACATGGAAAACCTGCTGGGGCTGTAAATAGAGTATCCTTGTTCATTTCCTTGCTATAATGCTCAAATCTTGGGCTTGACTTCATCACATTCGGAGCAGGAAAAGGGTCTCTTTAAACCTTTCCATGAAGAATTCTGACCTGCAGTGTGAACTCTAAGATGAGTTCAATGAGCATAATATTTTCTTGTATTAAATTTTTATAGCAATTAACAAAACTCAATCTACCATGTGATCCTTATAATGGCATTTGTTACCCTAATGTCCACGTACTGACATAACCCCTTACCCTGCATTACATCATATTCCAGCACAGGTGAGAGAGTTAGTAATGATGACAAGGAAGTTATCACCCCTCTGCTTATCACCAAGATAAGTCACATGCTGTCATCCTATCCCTGGGCGATGCAACTCCAGTATTTTCATAGTGAAGGTCTACTTTCTAGTATACTAACTATCTTGTCTGCATTCCCTCAATAACAGATGTTAATACAGGATTTTGGTCCATGCCATTTATTTGGATGATGTCACAGGAAGCATGGTGATATAGTGAAGAAGTTTGGAAGGAAGTAAATGTGAGAACAAGGAGCGATCATCGAAAACTAAGCTTTGGCTCCACTCTTTCAGAGACTAAGTAGAACATCTCTCAGATTTATCTCACTGAAACACAAGAAAGCTGGCATATTTATCCACCAACTTCCATCTCTCAATGGTTGGGAACCACTCCTGGGACATTAACTTCCTGAAACTTCTTTTTTTATTTTTTTTAAAATGTTTTATTTATTTCTAGGAGAGAGAGAGAGAGACAGCATGAGCAGGGGAGGGTCAAAGAGAGAGGGAGTCACAGACTGAAACAGGCTCCAGGCTCTGAGCTGGCAGTCAGCAGAGAGCCCGACGCGGGGCTCGAACCCAAGAACCACGAGATCACGACCCAAGCGAAAGTCAGACGCTTAACCGACTAAGCCACCCAGGCACCCCAACTTCCTGAAACTTCTGGCTGCTTCTATAAACAGAATGTTCTGGGGAAGAATGCAGAAAGTCTTTGGCTTTGACTAGGACTGTCTGCAAGAGTCTTTAGGGGCAAAGTAAAGGGTTATGGGTGGGGTACTAATAATGTGTGCTACAACTAGGAAGCTAATCATCAGTGATATCTCATTCAGCTCATTTATGAGCATTCTGGGGTGCCTCAAAATACTTGACAACGTAAAAGTTACTTATCTGATAAACTAAAGATATTTGGCATAATCCTAGGAATCCCTTCAAGGTCTTTTTTCTTTACAGTATGAACAACTTAATGTAGAGGGAAAATAAACAATAGTAGGAAGGCACATGAAGTAGAGCCCTAATCACTGAGGATGTGAGGATGGGTTCTCACGTGGCGACCACAGAATCACTGAAGAACGGATGAATTGAAAGACAGCAAGTCAAGCAGGTTCCTATAGTAACAAAGGATGGATGAAAGTAGAGAAAACAAAACATTTTATTTTTATTTTATTTCATTTTACTTTATTATTTATTTATTTATAAATGTTTATTTTTGAGAGAGAGAGATAGAGAAAGAGAGACAGGGAGAGAGAGAGCGTGCGCGCAAGGGAGGGGCAGAGAGAGAAAGAGACAGAGGATCTGAAGCAGGCTCTGTGCTGAGAGCAGACAGCCCTGTGTGGGGGTTGAGCTCATTAACCATGAACTTCTGACCTGAGCCAAAGTTGGATGCTTAACCAATTGGGCCACCCAGCTGGCCCATGAAGCATTTTAATGTACGATTTGAACTCCTATTCTCCGGGCACCTGGGTGGCTCAGTTGTTTGAGCATCCTACTTTGGCTCAGGTCATGATCTCACCGTTCGTGGGTTCAAGCCCCATGTCAGGCTCTGTGCTGGCAGCTGGAGCCTGCTTTGGATTCTGTGTGTGTGTGCGTGTGTGTGTGTGTGTGTGTGCATGCGCGCATGTGTGTATGCGCATCTCTCAAAAATAAACAGACATTAAAAAAATTAAAAAAAATAAACTCCAATCCTCTCTCTTTAGTATACATATCTGTACAGTAGGCATGTGTATTTATGTGTGTGTCAGACATATGTGTTCAGGATGCACACCTCCATTATAATTCATTTATATATGTGGATTTCTGTACTTTCTTAATTTTGTGTGCTTCTTTTTTAAAAATAAATGAATAAATAAATAAATAAGCAAGTTCCCAGGTGGCTCAGTCTGTTAAATGTTGGACTCTTGATTTTGGCTCAAGTCATGATCTCACAGTTCATGAGTTTGAGTACCACACTGATTCTGTGCTGAGCCTGCTTGGGATTCTTTCTCTCCCCTTCTCTCTATGCCTTTCCTGGCTCAAGCTCCCATCTTTCTCAAACTAAATAAATAAACTCAAAAAAATTTTAAAAACAAATTTTAAAAATTATATTTACTTATTTTGAGAGAGAGAGGTAGGTGGGGGCAGGGGGAAGGGCAGAGAGAGAGAGGGAGAGAAAGAATTCTGAATTCTGAACAAGCTCTGCATAGTCAGCTCCGAGTCCAGTGCAAAAGTCAAAACCATGAACTCTGAGATCATGACCTGAGCCAAAAGCAACAGTCAGATGGTTAACCAACTGTGCAACACAGGCGCCCCTGTGTGCTCCTTATTAGACACAAAGCAACCTGTTTAAAACTTAACCCCCTAATGTGATCTCAACTTATCCTCCTTGTGAAGACTTAATGATCTGCTAAAGGAAATTAGATGGATGGATGGATAGATGGATAGATGGATGGATGGATGGATGGATAGATAGATAGATAGATAGATGATAGAATGAGAGAGAGAGGGAGAGATACAGAAAATATGTAATATAGTCATATATCATGAAAATTAAAAAAAGTTCTTATGGCAATCCAGAAGTTAGTGAGATTCTATAAGTTTTAAATGAGCATTGAAAGAACAATTACAATTTGGGCATGCCGAGATGGGAGAGGGTGGGGAGTAAATACAGACTAGACTCTTCATGTGCAGGAAACAGTTTAAGCAATAAATTTGAAGAATATACCAACTAAACTAATAACAACAAGATACATATTTCAAAATTTATCATCCTATGAATTATTGTACAAAATTAGAACTGAATTTATGTCCTATGGCCAAATGCTTACCTCTGGTGGGGTTTTTGTTTGTTTGTTTGTTTGAGGCTCAGATGAAAAACCAGTGTATAATCATACATAATTACAGTAAAAGGTTAGTGCTGGTGAAATGGCCACAAGGGGTATTAAAATAACAAATGGCTAAGTGATGCTTCTTTGCTCTTTCTCTCAGGTGTACCTAGTTACCTACTGGGGTAAAAAATCTTGAGCAAAGTGTTGTCTACTGTGGGCTGTTGTCTCCTTCTGGCTGATTTCCCTTTTGACCTTTTAGGGTCCAGGCTGTTCCCAGAATTCATTTGCACACCCTTTTCTGCTTGCTCCCTGGCTTAGCGCTCAGTGTTTCCACAGCAGATTAATGACAGCTAATAATATCTGATATATCTGGACATTGCCACATAATGAGATGTAGTCCCACTGGGTCCCAGAAGTGTCACCACTAACAAATTCACCAGACCTGCACATAATTAGCATGTAAAGAGAGTGATCGCACAGTAAATCTGTAGGGGAAGATGGATAGCCCAGGAGAGAAAATATAAAAGGGGGAAAAAATCCCTCCTTATCATGCCTTACTAAATATATGTTTCTTGGCAAGAATATTTTCTTGATAACAAACTGTGGACAGGTTACCTTTACAGTAACATTATTCCTTCCATGGCTGATAGGCAGAATTTCATTATGTCACTGCTAATGTTTCAATATTTCTGCAAAATGTCACCGTATGTAAATTAGGGGAGGTTAGGGTTTCCCTTCCAGTTTTCTTTAAAGATGCACGGTCCCATTTCATAGTGCCTTTGGTGCTCACTTACACTCTCTGTGACAGGTTGGAATTTAGTGATGAAACACACAAGAACCTTGCCCTTACCTTACCAAGACTAAATGAAATGATGTATATGCTCGCAGTCATTGCCCTAAAAGGTACAAATGTAACATATATTAGGAAGGGAAAATAAAGAGAGAGGAGGAATCCAGAAACCCACAGTGTGCGAGTATAATTACCAACTTAGAGCTGTATTTCTCGCATGATACTGAGCATTTAAATCCACATGGTAATTTTAGGATTTGTATCATACAATCAGAACAAAAATGGAAATGTTTCTGATTACTGTTGGTATGGCTTGAGGGCTTTGCCCTTGATCCTCCAAACCCAGTACACAAGTTTACGCTAGAATTAAGGCATGCTACTTGCAAGATGAAAATATGGCAACGGAAGAAAGCCTGTTGAAGAAGACACTTCTGAAATTTGGGTCAATTCTTTGACTGTAAGAAGATTGTTATGACACTGAGCCAGAAGGCCAAGGTAGTAGTACAAAGAACTTTTCTTTTTTTAATAGATAGAGCATTTCTGCATTGTGCCTCCCAGAAAAGTGCTCATGGAGGCTCTTTCCCTGTCTTTCACCTTTGGTTTGAGAGGTGTGGCAGTCAACCCTTGTATTGCATACCTCACAATGCTGCCAACATTCATAGGGAATAAGGATTGGGGGAAGGGAATATTTCACAAACTGGCATTCTGGAAAGATCATCCCAGATGCTCAGGCCAATAGGGTATGCAATCACCCCATATAACCTGATAATTACCCTGCAAGGTGATTAATAAGGACCCTGAAGGCAGAGGTTCTTCTTCAACCCTCAACCCTGTCTATACTCAGGCTTCTGCCCCTCACCTTACAAAACATGACATCGATGATCTCCAAAGTATCATTTGTAGACTTTTGTTTTTCATGCTCTGTCTCTTCAATGGTTAATTCCATTTGCATCCATGGTATCAACTGCCTTATCCTGCAAATTTCCAAATGCACACTTCCAATTCAAAGCTCTTTCCTGAACTCAAGGCCTATTTACCAATGGTCTACTGAACATGTACTCTAGAATGGTGCAAAGGCTTCTCAGCTTATCTAAATTAAATTAAGCATCTAAATTAAGTGTTTGTTTCAGCCAGTGCAACCTCAACCCCAACACTACTCCTCTTGTATTGAGCAATGTGATAATACCTCAAAGTGCCCAGTGTCCAACGACATTCTTGGGGTCATCCTCTCCCTCACCGCCATATTCAGTGAGTGACATAATTTTCTTGAATGCTTTCACATCCATCCCTTTTTCTTCAAATTTTCATTACCCTTCATTTCTCTCCTGGATTACAGAGTAATGGGTCCTTGATTCAGTTTTAATGTTTACCTGTCTTTCCCTCACTTGCTTGCAGATGATCCTTTAAAACACAGATACAGTCATGTTATTCCTCTACTAAACACCTTTTAGTGGGTCCCTATTGCCCAAATAATCAAATTAAAATTCCTAATTACTTAAAATAAGATGCACATTTCTCCCTGGTCTGGCTCTGACTATCTGCTTTGCCAACTTTTATTTTTTCTGTTGCTTTTGTTGGAAGTGTGCAATCTCAGGTTGTACTTCAGTCCCACTGCATCAGAATCTGCAATTTAAGAAGATCTTGAGATGATCTGACTTCATATTTAAATTCTGAGAAGCACTGGTAGAGCACACTGGTTCTCAAACTTGGCTGAACATTGGAATTGCTTGGGGAGTTTTGAAAAATAATGATGTGTGCGTCCTATTCCCAGAAACACTAATTTAATGATTTCTTGGACATAACACCAGAAACATGATTACCAAGGAAAAGAAACAAATTGACAAAATTGGACATTGTCAAAATTGAAAATTTATATTTTTAAAAGACACTATTGAAAGAATAAAGACTGGGAGAAAATATTTGTAGATAATATATTTGGTATGTCATGTATATCCAGAAGATGTAAAAATAATTCAAAAACAAGAAGACAATCTCATTTTACACAATGGGCAAGGACCTAAACAGCCACTGCACCAATGATCTATGAATGGCCAATACACACATGAAAAAGCAATCAACATCATGAATTATCAGAGAAATGCAAGATAAGACTATAAGATATCACTGCCCTCCTATTAGAATGCTTAAAAATAAAGTTCACTAACTTTATTAGTGAACTTTACGTATTAGTAAAGACGTGAAAGAACTAGAAAGGATCATTAGCCCACTGCTAATAAGAATGTAAAATATTGCAGCCACGGTGGCAGTTTGTCAGTTTCTTAGCACATTAAGTGCCCAGTTGCCACATGATGTAACCATTCTACTTCTGGGTATGTACTCAAGAGAAAAAATATATTATATATGTGGATGAAGACTTGTACATAGGAGAATCATAGTAGCTTTAGTTGTAATGGGCAAAAGTTGGAAAAAATAAAATGTCCATCGGGTAATGAAAAAACAAATTATGTTATATAGAGAGCACTATGCAACACTAAAAAGGAAAGGATAATTATTACACACAATAATATGGATGATTACAAAATAATTATGGAGAATAAAATAGGTGAACGAAAAGAGAATCTGCTGGGGCGCCTGGGTGGCTCAGTCGGTTGAGCGTCAGGCTCTTGATTTTGGCTCAGGTCATGATCTCATAGTTCATGGGAAATTATATTTATACAGCCTGATTAGGGTTTTCTCTCCTCTCTCTCTGTCCCTCCCTGACTCACACACTTTCTCTCTCCATAAAAAAAAAAAAAGAATACAAATTTATAGTGATATAAAGTAGATGTGTGGTTGCTCAGTAATGGGAGAGAAGGAGGGCTGGAAGGAAGGGCTTTGGCAAGACCCATTGAAGCTTTTGGGGGTGCAGAGAAGAACACTCATTAGTTTGATTGTGAAGATGGTTTTACCAACATGTACATGGGTCAAAACTTAACATGTTCTACACTCTAACTATGTGCAATGTATTGTGTGTAAATTATATCTCAATAAAGCTATTCAAAGATATCTCAATGTTCATGCTAGACCAATTAAATCAGCTTTATTCTTTGCTGTTTCTTTAAGTGTACTTTATGTATAGCACTGCAAATATACTAAATTTCTTTCTCACTGTATTATATGCATTCTTGAATCCCCATGCACCCACCCCATGTGAGTTCTGTCTAGAAAACCAACCACATAAAGATCCAAATCACTTCCTATGTGAACTCCTCCTAGATTCTCTTCGAGTGACTGGGAGGGCTCTGTTCTTTATATCTTCCTCTATTCATAATGGTTATGCCACATCATTCAAACCATTATACATCTGCCTCCTATACTAGATGGTGGGATTCTTGTGGGAAGGGTCTTAGGATGATTAATGTAGGGTCTAATATTTGGCAGTGCTAACAAAAATGTCAGTGTGCAGAGAAAAGTGGGTGACGTCAGCCTGAGCCACATCTGTGAATAAATAAACTCTGGTAACAGCAACGGACATAGGGTTGACGGGTAAGTTTCAGGATAACTAACATAAGTTCCCCTTAAGTATTGGCAGACATTATGACAAAAAGTTGTTTTTAAGAAAGTTTCTCATTTCAAATCACCAAAGTATCTAAATAATAAGCACTTTTATCTCAAGTTCACCATCCAGCATCCACCACTCCCCTCATACGCAAACACTGGCATGGGCAACCTTTAGAGCAAAAGGAATGTGCTATATATCATGATTTCTATTTTCTCTGTTTGCCAAACAGCATGCTCTCTCAGATTTCTCTGTGTATATAAGTCCTAGATATCATTCAGGGCACAAAACCAATGTCTACTTACTTCAGAAATGCTTCTTCTCTACTGATTTCTTCTTTCTCTTGATTTTTTAGAGGAATAATTACTGTATAACTGGATACTTATATGCAAATAGAAAAAAATGATAACCAATAATCCAGGAGAGCAAATGATTCTTTTAGCAATAAGATTGTAAGCTATCAAGATCAAGACATTTCTTCTATCAAATGATGGAAGCTCTAACTGCCAAGGTCTTGGACATAGATAGCATCTTGGAAGATATATAAAAAGAATAATTCTTTAAAAATGTTTTCTTTTTCTTTTAGTGTCTTGTTCAAATAAATATGATGGTGAAAGTTTTTCAAAAAAGACAAGGACTGGATTATAAAACAAAAGTTTATTTTCTTGCAGTTAACAGTAAGGATGGCAGAGAGATATATAAACCATTTATTAAATGCATCAATTGTAAGGTAAAACTACCCTCCTATTAGTCTGAGTACAAGGAAATAGACAAGAATCCATCATGTTCTTTCTGGTGGACAAAAGAAACATTCATAGGAAGTTCATGAACTGGATGCATTATCAGCTCTTGAGATTATTTTGAATTATTTGTGAATTATTATCTATTATCTGTTATTATTATTTTATAATAATAATAATAGCTACCACTCTTTTAATGTTTATTGGTGCCAAATACTATAATAAACAAAATTTTAAGCTTATTTATTCATCACACAATCCTGTGAGGAGCATTCTGTTACTAGTCCCATGTCTCAGGAAGTATATTTATGTTTGCCAATTTAATTTGAATCAATTTATCCATACTTGGTCTTTTCTTGAGTGTTCCACATCCAGCCAGATTTCCAAGAGAGTAATTTGGGGTCAAATGTGGCATTCTGTATCCTATATCCTACCCCACATTAGCCCATTGCAAAGTCTTATCTCTTGTACTTGCTCATTCCAGTATCTTCCCACTCTTCCTGATGGCCATGACCACCAGCCTCATCCAGGCTGCCACTGAGTCTCATTGGACAGCCCCACTCTAGTGCTCTTTACACATGCCCTTTTCACCACTGCCCAATCAGGTTCCTCCAATCACAAATATGACTACCTAGCCCCTAATAGGGTGATGAAAGGTTGGACCTGGGAAGCTTACATGAAGATCATTATCTTCATCATGCCCTTGACCACACCTCAAGAAGGTTATATTACTGAGATCATTTTGAAGCCAAAAACAAACACACAAAATAAAGAGAAAGTGAACAGTGCTATTCATCTCAGTATATTAATGATCACACATTCCAATGATGAATGCAGTTAGAGGTAATGTTCATCAAACACTTAGAATAATTAAGCTTTGCTTGAATTAACTTATGTAATCTCAACAAATATATGAGGTGGTTTCTCTTATTAATCTTACTTTACCCGTGAGGGTATTGTAGCTCTGACTTGTTAAGGGACTCGACTAATATCGCATAGCTACCAAGTAGCAGTACTGAATTAGAACCCAGAAATGCTACTCACACCAAAGCTGGCATATAGACCACTGTATGAGTGGTTCTCAACCACGCCACCACATTTAAAAATAAACATTTTATAATTCCTCCTCTATCATTTTAAAATAAAATTCTTAGGTAACACAAGGTATCTAAAAATGTAATGAGTAGGGTGCCTGGCTGGCTCAGTTGGTTAAGTATTGGACTGCAGATTTCAGCTCAGGTCATGATCTCATGGTTCATGAGTTTGAGCCTTACATTAGGCGCTGACAGTGTGGAGCCTGCTTAGGACTCTCTAGCTCTCCCTCTGTTCTCTGTCTCTCCTGAACGCATGCTCGCTCGCTCGCGCTCTCTCTCTCTCTATCAAAACAAATCAATAAACTTTAAAGAAATTTTATGTAACGAAAAATATTAGTACGAAACTCTAAGTTTAATTTAAAAGAGTAATAAAAAGAAACCATTTAACAACAAAATAATGTGCTTTTTGTTATGTAAATATCAGGCACAGCAATACTAATTTTTTTTATGTTTTTTTAAATTTATTTCTAGGAGAGAGAGAGAGAGAGAGACAGCGTGAGCAGGGGAGGGTCAGAGAGAGAGGGAGTCACAGACTGAAACAGGCTCCAGGCTCCGAGCTGGCAGTCAGCACAGAGCCCCACGCGGGGCTCGAACCCACGAACCGCGAGATCATGACCTAAGTGAAAGTCGGATGCTTAACCGACTAAGCCACCCAGGCGCCCCAAGGCACAGCAATACTAGAAGACTAACAAAGAAGTCAGATGTTTATAGCTGAAATACCATGAATACAACTGTACAACAGCTTTAAATGTAGAATGATACAGTTGGACAGTGTGGGTGATTGAATGATGACAAGTGGTATTGCATTCAAGCATTCAAAAATTTCTAAAATGGTGAGCCAACCACTGTAATTTTCCAAATAAAGCAAAGTGACATCTTATCTCAGTTTATATGGCAGTTGTGTCCTAGAATATCCAATGCAGATTAAAATTAAGTAAAAAAAATGAAACAAAAAACAGCAATCGCAACAACTTTTTGCTCGTATGTTACCTGTGTCAGGCTCTAGGTTCAGATAAACAGATTTCCATCTACCTGAATTTCTAGCAAGACTAACCGAAGTCATGTGACACAAGGCGTACCTTGTAGGGAGGGACTGAGCCACACAACGCTGTGATAACTAAGCCCAATGGCCTCTGCCCCCTCGCTGCTGCCAGCAGCCCTTTAAAGACTGTGACAACTAGCAGTGCCCTTGCAAATATCCTAAATGTCCCCAAGGATGGTACTGTCCCATTGAGAACCACTGTATTTCATATCACTCTCATGTAAATTAATGGAGTATAGGCCTCTCTTGATTAAAAACAAAAAAAAGAACCAAATATCTTACTTTCAACTTGGAATCTCAAGCTCATTAATCATACAAACACAACACTGTATTATCTAAAATAATGAACATCTGTTCTACAAATGGAACCAACCAGGAATTCAACTTTAACTAGAAAACGATACCACAAAGAAAATGGACCTCATATCCAGAGACTGCCATTACTACTGGGATCCAAGGTGCTTCTTTGGCATAGAATTGGTAAGTCTAAATATCCACAGATATGCACAGCTAATAAAGATGCACACATTTCTTAGAATTGGAGGACATTTTATGTTTCTAATTAAATACAAGTTTTAACTAATGTGTTACCTTAAAAGGTCAATTATTTGGAGCTGTTCAGCCATACTTAACTGAACCAATATCATTGGGTTTGATCCACAGAAAATGCAGTTTAGTAAATTCCGTCTTTCATGGGTGTCTCTTTATATTTCCAACCTGAAAAGCTGTGTTTCCATTGCTTTGAGAACTAACATTGTCCTGTCGTTTCTGTTTCATATTTATAAACCCATGTGTGTTTATGTATGTATGTATGTATGTATACATTCACATGCATGTATAAGTATAACAAAGAGCCTTTGTAAGTAATTGTGATTTTTATGTACAGTGAAGGAACATTAGAAACTACAAAATGCCAACAACTTTATGTAATTGCTTCCTTCAATCCTTGCAACAACCCTACAATGTGAGCGGGAGTAACTTCGTTCTGCAGAGAAGGGGAGTGATACTCAGAGAAGGTTAAGTGGTGCCAGCCAGGAAGCAAGCAAGTCACAGTACTGAGCCGGGTAGGGTTGAGCCAAGAGCCTGTGTCTTTTCCACTAAGACCATGTGGTTGCAAATCATTGCACCGGAAGTAAAATGAAAAAAGAACCCTTTCAGTGGACTCCAAAACCCATAAAAGTAAACCTGCTTGAATGATGTCCAACCATCCGTCCCCAACTGCCTGCCTAGAAAGCATCTCTGAAGGACCAGGTTATTCCAAGGCAGACAATTTTCAAACTAGTATTTTAGAGCCCCCCCAAAAAGCTAAGATAAATGGTCTTTCTGGAGTTCAAGAATGTAACATCTTCACTTTTTAAAACTTTGAAAACTGGCTATAAAAACTTCAATAATATAGAAAGAGAAGAAAGCAGTAGGATTCCAAATTATGCATATCTAACTATTATCATTATGTATATACACAAACATACACGATGGCACTTTTGGTTTTACATACGTACATGTCAAAAAAGAACCATGGATGTGTCATTATTACTACTAATGCATATATATGTATATATATATTTATATGTCCATTATTGCTACTAACACATATGTGTGTGTGTATATATATTACATATGTATGTAAAATCCAATGTGCCACAATATGTATATTTCAGTAACAAGAAGAAAGGTAACTTTACTACGTAGTATCTACTATGATCCAGCCCCCATTCATACTTTAAAACTTACTTCAGGTCGCCGGGTGGTTCATTCAGTAAAGCATCTGACTCTTGGTTTCAGCTCCGATCACGATCTCACGGTTCATCACTTTGAGCCTCACATCGGGCTCCATGCTGGCAGTGTAGCTCCTTCTTGGGATTCCCTCTTTCTCTCTATCTCTGCCTCTCCCCAACTCACTCTCTAAGTAAATAAATAAACTTTAAAAACTGATTTATATCTCAGATGAATTCTTATAAGTTAATGCTATCTTATTCATTTTGCAGACCCAGAATTGAAGCTTAACATGGCTAATTAATTCCTGAAGTTTTCAGAATGTAGCAGGGCTGAAACCCCAATCCAATCCCATTACTCCAAAGCTGATGCTTTAAGACCAGTGAGACGTGGGCAATTGTCTGCCTATACACTATTGTCCTAGTTTTCAAGGGAGGTATATTATATTTCTCATTAAAAATTGTTTGGAATAATATATGTAAAATAATAAAAACCTCTACCTCTCATAATTGGCAATAACATTTACTTAAGTTCAACAAGAAAGGTAAAATAGAAGTGCATATACTTATCCATTGAGGTTTTTCATAGAGAGAGTTTAGTCTCGTTGAATCTTGATAAAAGTAGAATTAAAATCCAAGTTTTTAGGTTGACCAATAAAAAAAGCCCAAATTTGTTTTTTACCAGTGCTAGTGAATGAATGCCAAGTAATTAAAATAGCACCTAGCCCATCACAAATACAAGTATCAGCTATGACTGCTGTTATAATAATATAATGAGCACTTCCTCTATGTTTCTTCTTATGTTGGAGGGTGAATTTTCTGAGTCCAATGGGTGCTCCCTATGTCTTCCAATTTGAAGAAATCCTCTGTGCCCTACATCCCAAATAAAACAATGATCCTTTAACAGATCCTAAATAGTCATACACTTTTAAGCTGCAAAGCCAAATTCATGGGAAAATTAGAAATGAAAAAGTTTAATTTATATTCCATAGACAAAATGACCGGCTGATGAGCGGGGTATTTCACAGAATTTTGGCAAGTAGTAAATTCTTTAAAAAGAATGTCAAGATGGTTTTGCCATCACATGGTCCTAAAATATAAAAGCACACAAAGTGGGCCTTTCTTCTGGTACAAGCCACACATGAGAAATAGGCATATGATAATATTCTTGGAATGTGACCTCCCAGTAAAAATGCCTTCTTTTTATCTCCAGTTTGCAATTTTGAAAACAAAATGCATCATTTCACAACAGGAAACCACTGGGGATGATGAGGGGCATAAAATATGTTCAAACAAATTAAGCTTGTTTAATATGTTTGACTCTTCCATTTTTGTTTTCTTCTCCTGAACATGTAGTCCTTTGTTTACAGCTGCTGCACAGGAGAAAACGAGCACCTTATGTGCCGGAGAGATCTGTCATATGATTACCTGGAGGAAATTAAAATGATACACAATGTAATAAGGCAAATGGAATGTTGAGCAATTATTCAGGAAATCTGATTGGCCAATGTATGGGGCAGTAATTCTTTAGACATTCCATTCTCAGTGAGATCTTGCACTACCCTCAGAGATGAGGAAAAAACTCCCCTCGCCTATAGAAGCCCCACAGGAGGTCAATGCAAATCAGTGTACTTCCTCTTGTTCTTGCTCTGCATAAAGGACCTGAAGGGCAAGGAACACGTGTCACCAAAGCACATGGGAGCATATCATTATTACTACTAATAAGAATAAATGGAACCTTCGTGTCCATAAGTAAATCCTGGGAGGTAGATATTTTTTTTCTCAGCTTTTCAAATCAATAATCAGTACCAGGGCATTTTCTTGGGATTAATCACTAGCTGGAGTTTTGTTACTTTGATATGGAATGAAGTCTAGTGATTAATCCTCAAGAAATTCCCCGCCTTTTAGTCACTGATATGAACAAACATGCGGATTGTTGCTCCATCTCAGATATAGGGATAATGCCACAGAGATACCAACTAGAGCACAGAATTTAAAACAACAGCAATGAAAAAAAAAAAAAAGGAAAAAAGAGAAAGCCTCTTCTGGGTTATTGGAGTCAGATTTAATACAACATACCAAGTCTTTTAAGACTCTTACAGTGCTCCTGGGTAGCCGCAAGTCCAACATGACGTGAAGAGTAGATTTGCAGTTGCCAGTGTGCCCAGACACTTTTGCTTCAGTAATGGGGCCAATAATTCCTAGAGGATCGAAAGCAAATAGCATCACATGGCTCCTTGCCAAATGTGTAAACACTGCCAGGCATCAACCTTCACCTATGGGGGAAGAAAAATTTCTGTTAGGGAGAAGCTTATTAAAAGTAACCTTCATTCCCACAGGGGTAAACATGCATGTGTGTCCTCACCCAAATATGAGTGGGGCGGAAGAACAGAGATAATTTCAGGTAATAGTTACACGTGAAGTTCAATGAGAATGTTCGTCCTTGACTTTGACATCAGGTATGGAGTTCAAAGGTTAATGTTTCCATATGATAATGGCATTAGTTATTTCATTTCTAATTACCTATATCCATACTAGTAAAATTCTAATTAAAAAATTAGGTATTTTATTAAGGATTAATGAATTAGCATTTGTGTTATTTTTCTGTTACATTGAGGGAATAATTTGACTGTTGGGAGTGTCTAACTGCAAAATGAAGAGGCTTTGCACAAGAGTCTTCACACAAATACACACTTTAGAATCCATGATTTCCCCTCCCCAAACTCCACCTGACTTTCTCTCAAGGAACTTTATTTTTGGACTAACATATCCATACTCAAGTCCATACAAGGGATCAAGCAGTAATAATAATGGATGCAAAAGCCCTTGGGTTCTTGTAAGCATTCAGTTAATGCTAGCCACTGCTATGATGTACTGAGTTGCCTTTTTATGCCAAGCTTTGGGACATTCATTCATTAGGTTATTTCTAATGGTTGTTTCCAATTCTTACCATAACTCTGGTATTTGGTTATTCTTATCCGCATTTTAATAGTTGAAGAAGTTAAATTTTTATCTATCTTCTCTACTTCAAAGATATAGCTTTTCCTTCAATCACATTGACCCCTTTATATCATCTTTGATATTTCCATTTCCCCACTTCAATTTCTCAGATTTTTGTTCATGTCTCTGTGAGTCCATTCAAGATGTCCTGAATTTGGTCATCTCCTGGACTGTCCTTGGCTGTGTTTCCACTGTAGCACTGGTTTTCATTCTGGTGTCTCTCTAGCCTAAAAAGCATACAAGAAACTTTCTGATAGCTGCTATTCTTGGAAACTCTTCTACTTCCCAATAGTAACTAAATCAAGGCTTTATTTCACATCAATTTTTGACTGTTTGATGAATTTGAAAAACAAACTCCAACAAAAATCTAAATTACAATTAAGCTTCGCATGTCCTGTTCATTCACCATTTTGATTCTGAT
Organism: Hyaena hyaena; assembly: GCF_003009895.1. Lineage (NCBI taxonomy): Eukaryota > Metazoa > Chordata > Mammalia > Carnivora > Hyaenidae > Hyaena > Hyaena hyaena. The sequence continues at coordinate 326,628 of NW_024081089.1, read as the reverse complement.
AATTTGAGATGAAATTTATAGCGCAATGTAAAAAAAAATGGCTCCATTCTGATAATTTAACTTGGACATATTTAGCTGAATTCAGTCAATTCAGATTCAGCGGTTGTGTCAGTGATGGTTTATATTTGCCCTCCTCAATGCAAGTGCAAACTAGCTAAAATGAAATGGATGAAATCAATCCCAGCAAGAGCGATCTCTTTTTCTGTTGACAGCCAAGATTAAGAAATACCTAAGCAAAAGTGAAATTTATTGCCCATGATTTTCTGGATGTATTTGTTAAAAGTAGTTTTTGGCCTGCTTTCTATACTAACAATTGCCCCAGATCTCTATCTTAAAAAAAAGTCTTGGTTGGGCATATGGGTGGCTAAGTCAGTAAAGCATCTGACTCCTGCTCAGGTCATAATCTCTTGGCTTGTGAGTTCAAGCCCCATGTCTAGCTCTTGCTGACAGCTTGGAGCCTGGAGCCTCCTCTGGGTTCTGTGTCTCCGTCTCTCTCTGCCCTTTCCCCATTCGTCTTCTCTCTCTCTCTCTCTCAAAAATAAATAAACATTTGAAAATTTCATAAATTGATAAGCATTCCCATCACTTTTAAGTGGCAGGAGATGTAATTTCTTTATATTTGTTGTTCTAGCATACAGTCTTTAAATCCAAACTTTGGGTAGCTTTTATTTTCAAGCTATTTTAGCTAAAGAACTAGGGCAGAGTTGACCTCTGTCAAAATATTTTGCTTGTTCCTTTTTTTTTTTTTCTTCTATCAGAGAGGAAGAGAGAAAGAAAGAGAATGAGTGGGGGAGGGGAAGAGAAAGAGGGAGAAAGAGATTTGTAAGCAGGCTCCGTGCCCAGAGCAGAGCTGGACGTCAGGCTCAATCTCATGACTGGGAGATCATGACCTGAGCTGAAATCCAAAGTCAGATGCTTAACTGACTGAGCCACCCGGGCACCCCTTTGTTGTAAATCTACTGATTTCTACCCTAAAATTCAAATTTGAGTTTTTGAGGAAACTCCAGTGTCTTTAACATGGGATTTACTACTAGTTGTTAAGATGCATGATATAAACATTATTTAGAATTCTACTTTATTTTTTAAGTTTTCTCTTACTTTCCACTGACTGAATTCTGAGTTAACATTTTCTACATCCTTAATAGCAAGGAATTCATGTGATAAGGTCAATGAATAACACATATAGAACTTTTACATGTTGAAAAGAGTAATATATAGTATCTTACATCCCAATTAGGTAGAACAAATATGGTACAATTTGTAATTATTATAACCATTACCATTATTTTTAATGAATCCATTCTTGAATTAAAGTTCTCTTTCGTTTATTCATAGTATTGTAAGACCTGTTATAAAAAATGAGCAAGGCTTTCAGCCATTTATAATAAAAGCTGAATGACTAAACAGACCTACATTTTTTTATTTGCATTAATGAGCTCATCCTCAAATATATATGCAATAATATATAAAATTAAGTTATAAATGTGGGGATGTGCTCCAAGTCACCATGAAAATCTGCATGTAAATGCATAATAATCACAAATCTACAATATTACAATATTAAAAAATACCCACAATTAAATTATCATGTGGAAATAATCATAATGTTATTGGAAACTCAATTATTGTGGCAACCCTTGTCGGGGAATTAGCAGACTACGGCAAAGGCAAGTCAGACCTGAATTCATCAAATATATATTATCACAATATTACATGTTCACTTCGATTCCATGCAAAGACAAACACCCTCTCTCACTAGTATCTGCTCAATGCATTTGTATTATTCATGAACAACTCTGTGATCTATTATACATACAAAACTGATTGTACGCTTCTTGCCGCAGGCTATGATGCAGAGACACAGAATTAATTTTATTATATACACATGCATGATAATTGTGAAGGATTCGGTCAAATACCAAACTCTGCCCCTGTGCCCCATTATTCCAGTTGCCAAAAAAGGGGGGGAGGTCTAAGGTCAGCAGGAGTTTCCCTTTGTGACAGTGAAACTCTTTGTCCTATTGAGTAGAAAGTTCCTGGTTACTAATGAGCCCCAAACCATGAATACTCTTATGCTCTGTACCAAAGCAAGTAAGTTCCTTTTTTTGATACCCTAAAAACGTTGGTCAAGCAACATTACTGATTAGGATTGTGTGGGTATTGCTGGTTATAACTACCTTGTGTCTGGCCAGTTCCCTGCCACAGGACAACTTGGGTGAGACCTCAACCAAGCTTTTAATCATGGATTAGGGGTAACAGCAATTTGCAAATTTGTGATTGGCTACTTTTTCCTCAACAACTATGCCTCCAAGTTCTACCTGTTCATCCTTAGTGCTCATTATAAACATTTCTGTTTCCATGCCTCAATTGTAAATTTACTGAGGGCCTTGTTTATTTTGACTTTTTCACCATTATATTCTCTATGCCTGAACCAGTATTAGGGACTTTGGAGAAAATAAATGCTTTTTCATAAGTTCAGTGTGGTTGTCGATCATAATCTTATTTTCTGGATTATTCTATACTGGTACTGTCCAGTAAAAATATAATTCAAGCCAAATTCAATTGTAAATTTTCTGGTGACTATTTTTTTAAATGTAAAAAGAAACAGGTAAAATTCATTTTAATAATATCTTATGCAGTCCCAATATACCCAAATGGTTATCTTTTCAATATATACTTGATATGAAAAGTTATGAATGAGACTATTCATTTTTTTTGTATAGAGTCTTTAACATTTGGTGTGTGTTTTCTACTTACAAGTACATCTCCCTTAGGATTAACCACATTTAATTCAGCATCCATGTGTGGCTAGTGGCTACCATATTGGACTGTTCAAGTCCATATTCTGGTAAATTCGCAGACAGTAAACAGTTAAGCTGGCTTAGGTGTGTGTATTCCATAGGTGTTTATCATCACCTGCTTTCACTCTTCAACTGACTAAACTGTGTGACACAGCCTCAGATCAACAGAACTCAATTATTCTACCTAAAGCAAGTAAACATAACTAAAGTATAATAAAATAATTTTTGTTGTTTTTGTCATAGACAACTCTTCTACAGGTGTGAGAAGAAAATGTCAGTCTTATATACAATTTATATTATTATAGTAATATGTTGGTCAATACCATTTCTATTATTTGAGTAAAATGTGTAGGTAGAGGAGGTATGCCATCAGAGAAAGTGAGCATGATTTGCAGTCAGACAAATCTGAGCAAAATCCCATTTCTACCCATTGAGCCATATTTCTGAACCTAGGGTTCCTGATGTGTAAAGTAACAGTATCTCTTAGATATATAGTGCTTAGGACAGTAGTTAGCATGCTCTAGGCACTCAATAAATGTTTACTATTGTTATTTTTGTTGTTGTCTTAAGGAATATTTGCAGGGCACCTGGGTAGCTCAGTCAGTTGGGCATCTTCCTTCAGGTCAGATCATTGATCTCATGATTCGGGAGTTCGAGTCCCGCATCGGGCTCTCTGCTGTCAGCACTGAGCCTGCTTTGGATCCTCTGTCTCCCTCTCTCTCTCTGCTCTGCTCCTTCCCCACTAATGCATGCTCCTCTCTCTCTCTCTCAAAAATAAATATATTTTTTTAAAGTTTATTTAAAGACTCCTAAAATGTCACCCACCTCTTTCAAGGGAAGTCTTATTTACAAATAAGTAATGAGAATGGTCAAAAACAGTGCTTCTGGATCCCAGATGGATATAAGAGCCATGGCAATCTGAGTAAATTCTATGGGGAAGAGCCACAAAGGACCAGATGCAGATGGTCACTGAAGTACTTCTTTATGCAATATTCCCCTTTCTGTACATAGATGAGCAAATTCTATTTTTTCATAAAATGCTTTTTTGAGATATTCAATGATCAGGAACATCGTAAAGAAAGATCTATTCAAGGCTAATAAATAAAAAGTCTTCCACCTCATGACAGATATTTCAGTAACTCAGATTTGTACAAAAGCTAATGCGTCTTCCATTTAAAATGCATATGCCTTAGGGGCTCCTGGGTGCTCAGTGGGTAAAGTGGTTAAGTGTCCAACTTAGGCTCAGGTCATGATAGTGTGATTCCTGAGTTTGAGCCCCACGTCAGGCTCTATGCTGACAGCTCAGAGCCCGGATCCTGCCTCAGATCCTATGTCCCTCTCTTTCTATGCCCTTCTCCCACTCATACCCTCTCTCTCTCTCTCTCTCTCTCAAAAATAAATAAACATTAAAAAATTTTAAATGCTTATGTCTTAGTTTCTTGTTGTTTCTAAGTTATGGGATACATTTGAACATTCCTTTCCTTTCCTTTCTATTCCTTTCCTTTTCCTCTTCCCCTCCTCCCTCCCCACCCCTCTCCCCTCCTCCCCCTCCCCTCTCTTTTCCCCTCCCCTCCCCTTTCTCTTTCTATTTCTCTTCTTTTCTTGCTGGGAGCACAGTTAGAGTATAGGTAAGATGAAAAGCCTGCACATGTCTAATGCAGCAACAATGAGTTTGTTTTCTGCCTTTTTGCCTAGGACCACAATGAAGAACAGAGATGCCTAACTAAAGAAAGAAATCAAGCTTTCAAAAAGCAAGCGATTGTGGGAAGATTTCTTGGAAATTTTAATAAACCATCTGAAATGCCAAGAACTTCCAACAGAAAGTCTTTAGGTAATATTTGTTCAAATTAGAATCTTCATAATTTTTTCAATCTCCTTAAGAGTTTGAACCTCACCTCTTCTCTCCTTAAACTTCTGGCTCTCTTATGTACCTAACAATGGGCATTAAAAAAAAAAAATGTGCTCAGTCAGGAGGTAGGGAAGGGGCCTAGTGTCCGATATGAAAATCTGTTTAAAATCATAGATTCAAGGTCAAAGCTATTTGGCCCTGTTTCTTATAAGCATATGCTTCAATGGGCTTAATCATGGTTGGTTGTAAAACATTTATAACCACATGCTCTAAAGTACTGCTGATATATAATGAAGCTTTTCTCAACAAGTAGCAACATAATCATGGCCAAGGTGAGGCTCGGGGAGGAGGACTTAGGAGATCGTCCCTGGAATTTATTAGCTCCATAACTTTCTGACAAGCTTGCTTATTGCTGCTCTAACTTTACACAATCTTCAAATGTATAAAACGATACTGAAAATTAATGCTTTTGGTTTCCTTTTACCTTTGGTCTATATATTAATGAAATTTAGAATCTTTCCATAGTGTTCCCTCTAATTTATCTCATGTGCACACACTCTTGGTCTCTTTGTAACTCCTTTTATTCCAGGGACAAGTTCATTTCAAGTTATCCTTGAATAACCTAAGGCTTCTTATTAGCTCTAGACATTTAGATGTTCAGAAAGAAGACACACCTCAAAGTACATGGCATAGGTTCTTAACAGTCAGGTGAGACAGCTAATGATATATTTGTACCTGTTGAATGACAGCTGAAAACATGTGTCTAGAATGTTGTTACATTTTGACTAATGTGCTATAAGCTTCAGAGAAAAGCTTGATTTTTCTTATGCTTCCTTATTTCACAACATGAAATAAGCATTCTTTGCTACCCTCTAGTTTTCTTACTAGCACTCTCTTTTATATACAGTCAGCTAGTCATAATAGAAAAGATATTTAAATACACTTTTACTGTGAGACAGAATGTCTTCTTTCCTCCTGGAAGTCTGGCCCAGCACTATGCCTAAGAAACATAATGTTGGTAACAAACATGAATCACCAAGGTAATTTGAAAGTTCCTAGAAGCTACAGTGAAAGGGTTTTTAAAAACTTGAAATTAATTTTAATAATATATTTTATTTCACCAAATATATCTAAAATAGTAGTATTGCAACATGTGACCAATATGAAAAAAATATGAATGAGATATTTTTCATTCTTTTTTCAGAATTTTAAATCCTCAAAATCCTGTGTTTATTTCACACTTTTGGCACATCTCACGTCAGAGGAGTTGCTTTCCGTGCGCTCATTAACTGAGCTGACAGCTACCATCTTGGACGGGCATCTTCTAACCCAACTCTTTGGCCTTGTTGAGCCTGAACTGCAGAATGCAGCCACCAATAAATGAAGCAAAAGCTTTCCCTTCACAAAGCCCTACTACCGAACGCTGACTGACATTTGAACAAAGAAAATGTCCTTATATTTAAGCATTGGAACTATTACTTTTCTAATAACACGCAACCCTTGGGTCACTTTTGGCCATTTCTCATGATTTGCATTAGGTGTTCTTGGAGACACAACATTAATCCAGTAATAATTAAAATGATATACTGTACTATTAACATTCTCAAATCTTTAAAGCAAAGTGATCTATGCCTGCAGCACTGCCCAGGCTGGCTAATTAAACAGCACACAGTTGTAAATGTCTATTGTAAGCAGTTACCCATTTAAAAATACTGCTCTGGGAAGTACAGTTTAGAGTGACGGGTGCTACCAGGATGGATCGGCTTTCAATAGAGGCCGATGCAGCACAAATAGGGAGTTTCACTTGAGAGGCCGGCATCTTGTTTTGCTGCCGGTACAGAGCTTTGGTCACAAACAGGTCTCCTGTTGAATGGCAGGCTATGGGCCAGTGTATGCCCGACACCCCGTGGGGGCTGAGGTTGCAGGATGACAGTGCTCTGGGCAGGGAATCATCCCCTTGTTCTTTCACATGAGTCAGCAACACAACCAACATCCCCAAAGCTTCCACTCCACCCAGCAACCTCTAATCTGCCGTGATCCATCCTTGATCCAAGGGATTTGGGTGTGTAAACTATAAAAAGACTTGCCTCCATTCCCTTTCTCTCTCCCTCTCTCTCTCTCTTTCTCTCTCCCTTTCTTCCGGTATTAGAATTGAATTATTTGCTTCTTCCTCTCTTCCCTCACTTGCTCTGCCCCTGATAATCAAAGTTTATCACTTCTCAGATGTTTTGCACTAACCTTTCCATTGTTCTGACGAGTAAGCAGTATTTGAGTGACTTAATTCTTGGAAATGGACTTTGAAACTTGGATCCAACTGCATCAGCAGAGAGGGAGTGGCAACTTCTTTGGTACATTTCACTTCTTTTCAGGACCTCACAGAGAAGACCTCAGATAAAGTCTCTTAGCCCTGGATAAACCCTAGAAGTGAACCTAGTGACACTGCCTTCTCCATTTCTACACGCCAATCACCCTGTAAAAATCTTTGTGCTGTCAAATATCATTGTCTTCATACCAGGGGTGTATAGAATGGTCTGGCTACAATCACAGTACCTGGTACGTGGTTGGTGCTCAGTAAATGAATGAGAAAGTGAATGAATTACTCTCAGCTCAAAGCTAGATTTTCTGGTGATCTCTCTTGAATCTTAAATTCCACTTTTGATATTTTCAATAGTATATCAAAAAATGTAAGAAAACTTAGGTTGTCAAAATGAGGCTTTTCTAGGTTACTATTTTTGCTCTTCTTCTAGGTTCCCAAGATTATATGTCAAGTGAAAATTTATTTCCCTAGATCAGGTATGAAGTAGAATCAAGAATAAAGCATTTATATGCCAGAAGAAGAATCAGGCCTGTGGTCGAAGGATGAAATCGTTGAAGAGGTAATGCAGCTATTTGCACAAGACAATAATTCCTGTAGGTACCTATGTCCTTTGAAACGCTCTTTCTAAAACATATTACCTGGAGAAGTGGAGAGTATGAGTTATCTACCCCCTTTGGTTTATAACCCATGTAACTTACATTTACCTAAAGCTCTTGTTTAATCCGAATACTGTGGTAGAATAACACATTCCACATTCCAGCATATGACTCAGTGGCCATCACACTGAACTTTGGGTGTGTTCTAACACACAGCTCTCTAATGCCTTGACTTGCCCAAAGGAAGACAGCGCTGGTCACCAAAGAGATGCCCTGCAGTAATTGGGTGAGTCATACAGGATCAAACTCTAACCATCTTTATAAATACATTACGGATGATCCTTTCTGACCAGAAGAACTCTTATTTCAATAGTTCAAACTGCCAGAACTGTCAGGGTGGCTACAGCTAAACAGTGGAGGATAATAGTTAAATCTAGAAATGACATTGATTGTGGGCTCTCCCTGCCAGCTCCTTTGCATAGTTGATTGAGCAAAGGGGAATCTTGAGGTTCTGTCTGGGCTTCAGTCAGCAGATTGAGATTGCTGGGTAAAATATGACGTAAGACAGCAGAAAAGAATGGAGGCATGAGGAGAATGAGAAAGCCGAAGTGGAAACACATATTGGACAAACTAGACTTTTTTGTACTTACGTTATTTTTGTCCTGCTTTAGTATCAGGGTAATACTGGCCGCATAGAATGACTTCAAATGAGTTTCTACCGTTCAATTATTGGTAAAATTCTGATAAAAATAGTCATTCTTTTTTTTTTTAATATTTGGTAGAATTCACAAATGAAACCCTGTGATCTTGAACTTTTCTTTGATGGGAGATTTTCAATTCCTAATTCAACTTTCATTCTTGTTACTGGTTGAAGAATATTTCCTGTTTCATGGATTCAAGATTCATAGATCAATCTTGGTAACTTGTCTGTTTTCAGGAATTATCTGTTTTATCTTTTCTAAGTTACCTAAATTATTAGTATATAATTGTTTACAGAAATCTGTTGTCAAACTATGTATTTCTGTGGTTATCTATTGTATTATTTTCTCTTCCATTTCTCATTTTGGTTTTTGAGTCTTTTTTTTTTCCTTAGTGTAGTTAAAGCATTGTCAATTTTGTTTCTTTTCTTTTTCTTTGGAAAAGCTGGCTATTACTTTCAAGGCTATGTTATTGTTTGTTTGTTCTGGTCTCTATTTTATTTATTTTTTATTTTTCCATGTTGTTTCCTTCTTCTACTAAATTTCAGCTGTTTCTTTTTTTTCTAATTCCTTGGGGTGTCATGTTAAGTTGTTTGTTTGGACTTTTTTTCTTAGTACAAGCATATACAGCATAAATTTCACTCTAACATCGCTTTATCTGCATCCCATAAGTTTTGGAATATTGTGTTTTTCTTCGGTCTTGTTTTGAGACATATTTTGATTTATTGTTTGATTTCTTACTTGGCCTGTTGCTTGTAGTATAGTGTTTTGCTTAATGTTTACATATTAAATATTATTTAATATCTGCATTGTAAAAAATAAAGAGCATTGCTCTAGAGCAGTTAAAAAAACAAAAGTCAGAAAAGATTAAAAATAAAAAATATCAATGAGCAAAAAAATATTTAGGGACTCGGGTAATGTAGCACTGAGTGATCTTTTTTCTTTTATTTATATTCTTATTTATTCTTATATTTATTATATATATTCTTATATAAACATTCTTATATTTATCTTTTCTAGAATATCCTGTTTGAAGTTAAGTCAAATTTGGAAGATATGTAACACCATTAAACACATAATGGTATTTTATGTTATATGTCAGTTTATTTATTTCTATTTTCTGAGATTTTATTTAAATTCCACTTAATTAACATACACTGTAATATTAGTTTCAGGTGTACAATATAGTGATTCAAGACTTCCATATATCACCCTGGGTTGATCACAGCAAGTGCCCTCTTTAATTCCTATCACCATTTTACTCAGGTTTTAGAAAAATGTCCAAATATTCAGACGATAAGCACAGAGCTTCTATTTTTTGGCATTAGGCAAACTATTGTCATATAAATCATTTAACTCAGTGGCTAAATACACAGTTCATTTTTCAAAGCAAATTATTTTGACATCATATAGACACAGGAAATCTAAACTAAAGCAGAATGTATGAATCAGAATACTCAAGTCTTCTCAGATACTTCCTATTTGTGATGATATTTTAAAATTATGTAAGAAAGTTCATCATATGTAAGTATCACCCCATAATTTGTAAGTAATGCCATTTATTGGTTTGCAACTATTGTTCATTTCTTTGTGAGATTAGTTTTTACATAGGACATAAGTAAAATTAGTATCCATACAACTCAATGTCTGAAGGGAAATGATGAACTACAATTTCCTTGGAGACAGCAGATAAAACAAAATAGTAAAATACCTAGATTCTGTGACTGGTATAATTAGTCACATACAGAATTGCAAGAATAAAGAATATTAAGGGCACATGGGCGGTTCAGTCAGTTAAGAATCTGGCTCTTGGTTTCGGCTTAGGTCACGGCTTCACTGTTCATGAGTTTGAGCCCTGCATCAGGCTCTGCACTCACAGCACAGACCTTGTTTGGGATTGTCTGTTGTCCTCTCTTTCTCTCTCTGTCTCTCAAAATAAATAAATAAACATTTTTTTAAAAAAATAAGAAATTTTATTTTACAATTATCCATTTATCTAAATTTCTGACACTAGTCATTGGTCTATCTGTATCAACTTTTGCTCCACTCCACTCTCTTTTAAATACTATCATATTTACTGTATTCAGATTATGCTGACTTGACTCAAAACAAGTTCTTACAGAGATGATTGTTTTCTCTTGCATGAGAATATGAGACTAAACATTGACCAAACCCACTTGGACATATTTTTCAAACCATGACTAATTTCAAACCCTGACTTCATATATTGAAAATAAACAGAAGTTCAAAATAATCTCAATATCCTATATCTCTAACCATCAGTCTCCCTGAAAACAGATCAAAATAACAACAATGTAGCAGAACAGCAAACATAAATACTGAAACTTTATTTGTAGATGGTTTCTGTAAATGTAACACCTACCTTATATAGAAAGGGATACTGAAAACTAAAACCCTTTCTTTTGTAATAAGTACACTGATTCTTGAGAGAAGGGTAAGTTGAGTGTTATAAACACATTAATAGGTTAAAACTAACACAATGAGAGGCACCTGGGTGGCTCAGTTGGTTGAGCATCCGACTTCAGCTCAGGTCATGATCTCACAGCTCGTGGGTTCGAGCCCCACATCGGGTTTTGTGCTGATGGCTCAGAGCCTGGAGCCTCTTTCCGATTCTGTGTCTCCCTCTCTCTCTCTCTCTCTCTGGCCTTCTCTCACTCGTGATCTCTCTCTCTCAAAAATAAATAAAACATTTTAAAAAACCTAACACAATGAAACTACTTCCTAAGTGTCTCATATTTCCAAGTTTATGCTGAAGAGGAAAATGTCCTTTTGAGTAATTGAGCTGAATATTTAATGAAGGTGATAGACACTTGATTGTACCCAAATGACACAAAATCATCGATTCAACTAAATATTAATTAAGTATGTATATAAGCAAAAATTCAAAACCTGAAGTAAGTTGATTGGATGTTTTGGAAAACTATAGATGAGAACATTATCAGGATTGGGTATAAGAACCTTTTGGCTCTAAAGGAAGACTCTGGCTTCACCAAAACCATAGGCGAGTTACCATAGAAACAGAAGTCCCATGGTGATTTCACAGACCTTCTTCTGCTGTCGTGGCCTTTTATTGTTTTGCATGCACTTCACCCCTTTTGTCTTCATGGGACAAATCCACAAATATGCCAGGACTATGAGTCATATCCTTCAACACCACATATTCATGAAAGAATCTTCAGAGAGTGAGTCATTTAACAGTCTATTGAGGGGAAATTTTTAACTTGACATTGAGTAATTTTTCTAACAGGAGTATTCTCTTCTCTGACTTCTGAGATTTTCTATCAGAGTCCTGCATGGAAAATATCAAAGATTCTTAGCTAAACAAATAAACCAAAGACAGGATGGGTGAATGAATACATAGACCCAAGATGGTGGCTTGTGTGGTGTTTCAATTTTGAAGGTCTATTGGATGAGAAGACCATTGCCACTCTCAGCCTCAACCCATCTGGTGGGCCTTCTTTATATAATGTATATAATTAGCAGATCAGTGGGATTTTCCATCTCTTTTTCCTCTTCATAATTTACTTCTTCCTTTACTGTTCAGGTCTCTATTCTAGTCATGATGAATGTAAGAAAGGAAGAGTACTAAAACATTTCACAACAGGCTCTTCTTTTAAATGAGGGGTGCCATGTTTCTTTTAACACATACTGCCTCTCTTGAGTCTCACAACAACCATAAGTATTATTGTGAACCCCACTTTACATGGATAAGTGTTACATTAAGGAAACAAAACTTGTGGGGAATAATCATAAAGAAATTTTGTTTTGGTCTTTCACATCCTTGAGCATGTATTCTGTGGAGCTTTTCCTTCCCCCATTCCTGTGACTGTGGTGACCAAAGGGTTGTTTGCTCTCCCTCCCCTCAGCCTTATACTTTTACTTTTGTTCCCCATCTTGTTGAGCATGATCTATCTCCAGTATGGATCAGTCTCATAAACAGGAGAAAGTTGGATAGAGGGGGAAAAAACAGAAATGTGTTATTAGATAAGTACTCTGTGAAATCATGTTGGTTTTCACTGACCTTGACAAATATTTTGTAGGACTTTCATGGATCATTTTGAGTCCCTTCCACTACATTGTTGGGAATTCCTCTTTGGCAGTTGCCTTGATTTGGACAAATGCATCCTTTGCTGCAGTTCACTTGGCTTCTTCCCACCTTCTGGGAAAGAAACTTCCCCTGACAGCTTCCCCTGTTATCAGTGGATCCTGAGCTGTCTTTCTGCCTCAGACCCTATCCTACACCCATTACCATCCAGACTGTACTTGAACCACTACATTCAATAAGGTGACCCTAATCAGAGCCTTCCCCACGTACATAGCCCCATAGCATCTCATGCCTACTGCCATCAGAGTATTCATCACAGTGCACTGCAGTTGTGTTGTTTCTTTATAAGACTCTCTTCAAACAGGATCTAAGCCAGTCCTGGGCCAGCTCTCCCACACAAATAGACCATACCTGGGAGAAGAGGTAAGACAGACAGAACCCAAGATGCAGTCCAAAAATTATTTTCAATCTCTTTTTTATGATGGACTTTGATGGTCAGAAAAGTGCTGAAAAATTGGTTTTCCCACATTTTTTGTTGCAAATCCCACATTCATGGGCTAGCATATCACTTGGTATGTCTGCTTATTAAGCAGAATCACAACAAAAATAATTTCCTTTTAGCATTTTGTTATATTTTAAGACATCATGAAAAAATTAATAACAATTTAGTGGTTTTAGAAGTGACAATGCATTTTCTAGCTTTTGTCTGACAAAACAGGACTGTGGTTTGGGAATTATGATTTGCTTCTTGAAAATTATCACTGTTTTGTTACAATTGTTCTTCTCTTTCAAAAAAAATGTTCCAACATGCTACATCTTTAAAGTATTTGAAACATGCTATTTCATCTTACTAACAAACTGGACCAAACAATAGAAGGTTCTGGCATTCATTAAAAAGAAGAGACTATACATATCTCATTAGTCGTTAAGACATGTTACTGGGCTCTGTTGTTTCCTCAGGGGTGAGAATTTCCATCTACTCAGTCAACAAATGTCATTTTGTTCTTACAAATCATTTTTTTAACTTGGAATACAGTTACACATTTCCAAACAGTCAACTGGAAAAAATGATAAAACTCCAGCTAGTTTCTAACCTCCTGGGAAAACATAGGCATTACTTTGTTAATGTTGTATCTACATTCTATGTGTTCAGTATTATAAGCCTGGTAAGTAAACCATGTTTAGGGAGGGATGTGTGTGTGTGTGTGTGTGTGTGTGTGTGTGTGTGTGTGTGTGTGTTGGGTGTCTATTTGCTATATATAAAGCCTTCTTATACTCTGACAATTATGTCAAATTTAAAATGGAAAATTAAACCAATGTATAGACGACAGAAACAGAACTATCTAGAAAGTAAGTGAGCAAGCCAAACTTCAAACCTATGCAAGGCAGATAAAAAGAAACAATAATAAAAATACATAAATAATAGTTAAGAATAATAAAATTATGAGGACATAGCAGGGTCAGAAACAAAATAAACATCTCCATGGAAAGAAAGAGAACTGAAACAAAATAGCGAGGGAGATCAAATCTGTATGCAGTCAGTGGCAGCTAAGAGTTGTTTTCCAAAAGGGACCTGGAGACTAGATGTGCCCCATGTATGATTAGGTGGTGGGGGAAGGATTTCCTCACAATGTGAAGCCTGAAAACCAGACCAAAAGTCACTGCTGACTTCTATCTGAAGATATGATATTTAGAGCATTATTAGTCAGGGGATATCAGGGCAGTTTCTTCTACCAGAAACTAGTCAAGCTGCCCTCTGTTTTACATGATTCTTCCAGCAATACTCTGAGTCAGGAAACTGATTCTATGACCCAACCTGGTTCTGGATTAGGACCATAAATATAAATATAAAACTGGTGTCCAGGGAGGAGTTAGCACAGAGAGAGTATATGCTGTGGAGACACTTCCACACAGCATTCATATGAACCTGATTTCTAAGGCATGTGAATAATCTGAGAAAGTTAAGAAAGGAAGTTAACAAAATCAGTTGAATAAGAATTCACGGTAGATTAAAATAATTGCATAGATGAAGCTTTTAAGGTTTCTTGTGTGTTCTGCATGTTCAAAAAGAGAACATGGGTTCTTTTTATTTTTTAAATTATGAAATGAAAACAGGTACAAATAAAACAAGAACAGCAGATATAATGATGATATAATTTGAAATACAGGAACAAGTAGAAGTTGAATATAATAAGAGAATAATATCAGCTAAGAATGAGAGTGTAATAATACAGTAAAGTAGGCACCATTATTCTTATTTAAATCGGACAAAAACTGAGGCACAGCGACAAAGTAACTTCTGCAAGTTCACACAGCTGCTACGTGGCAGGACAATCTGGTCTAGAAGTCATAAAATATTTGAAAAAGCTTTCAGTAAAACAGGTAGGATAGACTCTTGTCTATACAAAACAGAAGTGACAATTATTAAATTTCAAGATGGTGCTGAGGAATCAAAAAAGAATTCAAGACAAATTTTCAAAAAAGATGTTAAAAGCAACCACAATGAAGAGAAAATGTGAGGTCAGTTGGGACCTTTTATCATTTGTAATGTAAGAAAGATAGAAAAAGAGTATGTACATGATGGAAGAGCAATGTATTTATGTTTTTAATGTCTTAGTTATTTATTTTTGGAATGAGAGAGAGTTGGCACACAAGTGGGGGTGGGGCAGAGAGAGAGGAGAGAGAGAGAATCCCAAGGAGTCTCCATGCTTTCAACACAGAGTCGGACTTAGGGCTCGATTCCACGAACCATGAGGTTATTACCTCAGCCAAAACCAAGAGTGGGATGCTCAACTGACTTAGCTGCCCAAGTCCCCAAGAAAAGCACTATACAATAAAACCTTGGGTTGCGAGTAATTTGTTCTGCAAATGTCTGCCAGACAAGCGGACATTTCTAATAAATTTTAACTTGATAAATCTGCGATGTCTTGCAATACATGTAGTACGTGACACCCAATGTCACATGATTACAACTGAGTCATTGGTTCTTGAAATTCGCTTTGATATGCAAATGCTTTGGATTACAAGCACGTTTCTGGAACAAATTATGCTTGCAAACCAAGGTTTAACTATAAAAGTAACTACTGTTTTTGACTTTCATGTTTAATTTGAATATACCAAATATTAATCTTAAAAATCAAAACACCTGCAAATAATTTTCTTTATGGGCACAGCTGCCACGTATTTAAGATTTTATTTTTAATTTAGTTTTTCAATGTTCATTGAGATATAATTGACATATAATATTGTGTGAATTTTAGGTGTACAAAATGATGATTTTATATTCCTAGATACTACAAAATCATTACCACGATAGGATTACTTAACATCTCTATCACTTTACATAACTACTGACTTCTTTTTAGTATTTAAAAAATACATAGTCTTCCGAACAAAGACTCTATATAAGTATGAAATAGAAAATGTATTAAAAATTATATAGAGACATGTTGTTGTCAAACTGCAGAATGCAAGGGAAAGAAAAACAAATTAATATTCTAACACAATCAGGGAGAAAAACATTACCGATGGTAGGAGGACAATTAAGATCAATATCACTTATCAAGATAGAAGAGAAGCTAGAAATTAAAGAAGTATATCTTTAAATTTTGTAAAACAAACAAAAAACAAGTAACCTCTTACCTTAGAAAGGTATTCAAGACAACGACCATGTGAATATAAGAGCAAGATTCTCGGTTTCTTCTTCTACTACCATTTTGTTCTTCTCCTTCCTGGAAAATTAAATCCTAACATCACGAGATGGAGCTGAGCAACATGGCCTCTCTATGAAGCATGTGGCTGGGAATGAGAATGGGACAGTACACAGTGTGTCAGAGACGGAACAGAATGAGGAGAGATGGATAAGAGGCAGGGGAGGAGATGGTGGGCGCTGCCCAGGAATAAGGTACCAACATGCTAGTAGGGTGAGAAGATTCATCCGACACGGTGCATCAGAAACCAAGCAGACTTAGAGGGGGCCTACATGCAGAAGTGAGCTGGTCTGGGACGTCAGGGACAAGTGGGTTGAGTGGGATATCTGCATTGGATGACTATGAATGATTGGTTATATTCAAAGGGATTGGTCAAATAGTAAATACATTAATTCTAATGGAGGGTATGTTTCTCATATTAGAAAAGAGTTAGAAACATAAAAAGAGAGGGTAAAAATGAACCTCAAAGTTTTGGCTTCGAATGGGAACTATACTCACGGCTTTTTAGATATATTGATAGGTGTGAATATTTTTATATTTCTATCAGGGACTGATCAAAGGAACAACAGTGTTAGGAGTGATATAGAGTAAGGAATTTATTGCAGAGGTTTAACCTTATGTAATCAAGAGATCTGGTTATGCAGTTTACACATAGCTATTTATTGCCTCTGCCTCTGGTGCAGGGTCACAAGTCAGCAGAGTGGACAGGAAGACAGAAGGAAACATGGTTGTGACATGGAAAGGGAAAGGGAAAACTGGAACCCAGGAGAATGAACCCATGTTAGTCTCACACTGCCTCTAATGTTGATGACAAGTAATCTTACCTGTAGGAGAAGCCGATGCCCTTTATCACAAAACTAAGTAAACATGTACATGATGTAGTTCCAGCAAGAGCAGGAGGCGCTGTGGATTCTAATGGTGCCTCATGTCAGCCAGATTTTCCAGAAAACGCATGGGCTGCCAAAGTATCTGACACTTCACCGACCTTCTGAGCCCAAACATGGCTGCTACTACCTTCCTGCCTTTCAGATCTCAATCAGATTCCCCTTCTACCCTTACAAGTTCCCATTCAAAACCACACAGCAAAATAATTCAGGGAACCCAAATTCAATCTTAGCTAAGGAGAAATGGTAGAAATCCATCAGGGTCACAAAGGGAAATAGAGTCACTTTATAGGTCAGAACCACTTTAATCAAATGAGCACTGTGATCATCATCAGTAACAGAATAAATAGAGATTTGGGGCTCCTTCATAAAATGCAATAATAAAATGCAGTATCTCTCCTGAAATATCCCTGTATCTGTAACATGAGTCCCTTTAAGAGGAAACAACAGGCAAGCCCAAAGAAAGAAACATTCTTCAAAACAACTGGCCCATAAGGTTCAGAGATGACAAGGACAGAAACATCAAGGAGCATGAGGAACTGTTCCAGATTGAAGAAGCCTTAAAAGAAATGACAACTTAAATGCAACTCATGATTTTGAATTACATATTTTTTTGCTACAAAGGACATTTTGTAACAATTAAGAAAGCTTGAATGAGGTCTGAGGTTTATAGTACTAATATATGAATGTTAATTTTTTTTTCATTTTGATCATGTTGGAAAAAAATCTGTTTTTAGGAAACAGATGTCAAAAAATATCTGTTTATAAAAATATATCCCAGAGTTCCATGGCTTCAGGTTGACCACATATTCTCAAATGAGTTAGAAGAAAAATCCTGGGCATTCTATTTTTTTTTTAATGAAAGTTATTTCCAAGTGAAATAAACGGTAAAAGTCAAGTACTGAAAAAAATAGTAAATATTCATTCTATGTTTGCTATAAATTAAACATTGTCCTAAGCCCTTCATACGTATTATCTTATTTGATATTCACAACCCTTATGACCTAGAAATAATTTTTATCACATTTTTGCACTAAGATATATAAATGTTAAGCAGTTTCCCAATGTCTTAGAGCTAATGAATATAGAGACAAATGTGAATGTAGTTTGTCATTAGAACCTAAACTTTTAATTATTACACAATACTGGTGTTTTCCATACCAAATGACAGAGAGATTACCATAATCATATTGTCAATGAAGTATGCATTTCTTTGAGGAAAAAAAAGTGAACGTGGCATGGGATAAACAAGTAGTGAATATACAAGCTGATAGAATAAATTGATAGATGTAACTATGTACTGTGAGGAAAAAATAAAGAAAATTCTAAGTAACAAAATTGTCTGAGATCTGAAGGGAATAAAAGCACTGAAAACCCAAATGTTTGGTAGAAAAACTAATAGTTAGGCATGAACATTAAAATCAAAATGAATCATTCAAATAAAGAAAATATAATCTATAGTTTGGGGAATGGCAAATAGAGAAAAATATTTTAAATACACCAATATTTAGGGGCACCTGGGTGATTCACTCAGTGGAGCGTCTGATTCCTGGTTTCAGTTCAGGTCATGATCTCACAGTTTGTGAGTTTGAGCTCCACATTGGGCTCTGTGCTGACAACATAGAGGCTTCTTGGGATTCTCTGTCAACTTCTCTCTGCCCTTCCCCACTTGCTCTCTCTGTCTCTTTCTCACACAATAAATAAACATTTAAAAACATTTAAATGTACCAATATCTAAGAAACAAAAAAAAGAAAAAAGAAAAATGTTTTGAGGAGAAAACTAATACAAAGCAACAGAAATAAGTCCAAATACACTTATTGTCAAATAAAGCTAAATAAGCTAAACTCATTTATTTAAAGACAACACTTCAATCACAGATTTAAAGTAATCTAGATCCCTATGTCGTGGAGATATACCTAAAATAAACTTACATAAAGACTGAAAATAAAGGCATAGAAGAGAAAAAACAGAAAATTTTCAAACAAAAGATAGAACATATAGCAAAATTGTTAAAGAACAATGGAATTCAAGGAAAGAGCTTTGCTAGTCATAGAAAAACTAGATAATTATTAAGATAAAATCTACCCAGAAGTTATAATAGTCACAATTTAGTGAGCACATAAGAACTTGGCTCCAAAATATAAAACAAAACTGATAAAATGACTAGTTTCCAATCATAATGAGAAATGTTAACACACATCTCTTCGAAATTATAGTTCAAGTAGATTAAAACATTGGTTAAAAAAAAAAAAACAAGAAATTTGAACAACACCATAATTATTTAAGGTGGAAATCTCAGGGATACAGCGTACTTTGAGCTGCACAACAATGAAAGCAAAATCTAGCAAAGCTTGGGAACAGAGTAGAAGTGTAGTTTCATGTTTATTTTGTGTCTTGAACACCTTCACTTTTTAAAAAGAGAATTTGAAAAAACTAGAGGGAAAAAGAAACAAGTAGAATAATTTTTTCAAAAAGCTATGGGGAAAAATGAAACTAAAGAAAGTAGAAAAAATGAAATAAAAACAAGCAAGCACTAAAGTTAACAAAAATGTGAAACAGAAAGTATCCATGTCATCATCTGTTTTTTGAAGAAAAAAATACAACAGATAAATTTCAAGCAATATCAATAAATGAAAAAAGAAACATCTCAAACATTCTATGTTGTTACAACAACAACAAAAATGTTAACAATAGATTCAGTAGATTGCTTTAAACAGTATGCCAATAAATACTACGACTTTGATACTAAATTGAAGTTCTAGAAGAAAATATAATAAATAGTAAGTTAGGAGTAAGGAACAATTACTTAAATTTCTTTTTTTTTTTATTTTTATTTATTTCTAGGAGAGAGAGAGAGACAGCGTGAGCAGGGGAGGGTCAGAGAGAGAGGGAGACAGAGACTGAAACAGGCTCCAGGCTCTGAGCTNCAGCGTGAGCAGGGGAGGGTCAGAGAGAGAGGGAGTCACAGACTGAAACAGGCTCCAGGCTCTGAGCTGGCAGTCAGCACAGAGCCCGACGCGGGGCTCGAACCCACGGCGAGATCATGACCTAAGTGAAAGTCAGATGCTTAACCGACTAAGCCACCCAGGCGCCCCTTTACTTAAATTTCTTAAACAAGGCTCTGAATGCAAGCTGTGGAGAAGAAATCTGAGAAATTAGAAATTAAACTACCTTAAAATAATATTTGTATAACAAAATACTACATAGACATACAGTGAATAAGTACACACACGCATCAGTACATATAAATAGGGAAGAACATTGATGATAAATACAACTTATAAAATATTCATGATTCTTCTTTGCACTGTTATTCTTAGAACTCTTCTGTATATTTGAGATGATTTCCAAATAAAAGTATGTAAAAGATAATATAAGGAGAATAAAAGAGGAAGTTACAGACTGGAAAAGGAAAACAATGCAGAGAACCCAGAGAGGATTACCATGTATAAGGAAATTCAAGAAGTTGCTAAGAGGAAGGAACTGTCCAATATATAAATGAGCAAAGCATGTGAACAGGCAATTCAAACAATCAGAAAACAAAATACTAAATGACCATATGAAAAAGTAATCAATCTAATTAATCATAAAGAAATTGCAAACTAAAAGAATAGACCTTTTATTTTAAAAGTTAGGTGGTTAAAAAGTTAGGTGGCCAATAGCCAAATTGTGGCAGCAGTCCAAATGTCCAGTGATAGACAACTGGGTAATGAAGAAGTGACTATATACTATACATATACTATATATATGTACTTGTGTGTGTGTGTGTGTATACATATACATCTATATGTATATATATAATATCAGCCATAAAAAAGAATGAAATCTTGACATTTGCAATAGCATGGATAGATCTAGAGAGTATAATGCTAAGTGAAATAAGTCAGTCAGAGGAAGGCAAATACCATATGATTTTACTCGTATGTGGAATTTAAGAAACAAAACAAATGAACAAAGGAGGGGGAAAAAGGGGGACAAACAAAACAAAACAAAAAAAAACAGACTGGTAACTATAGAAAACAAACAGATGGTTACCAGAGGGGAAGTGGGTGGGGGGATGGGTGAAATAGGTGAAGGGGATTAAGAGGACACTTACCATGAGGAGCACTGAGTCACATGTAGAATTGTTATATTGTACACACCTAAAGCTAATAACATGGGATGTTAGCTATACTGAAATTAGAAAAGAGAGAGAGAGAACACCAAGAACATTGAAAAAGTGAGTCACTCCCTTCTAGTGGAAGACATAAATTGGTACAAACACGTTGGTGAGAGATCTAGAACACACATGTGCAGATAGAGGCGGCTCATCATTGACAGCACAATGTTCCAGACATCGCAGACATCGCAAAATCAGGAAAACACTTTCTCTGAAAACGAACTGTTGACTTTGGGTTGGCTCTCTGGAGCGAGTTTCAGATGCTGGCTGTTTACTTGTGTCGTAGCCAGTCTAAACTATAAAGATGCTTTGAACCACTCGCTCAGCCATTGGATCATCACAGAGATCTACATCAGATAAGCAGAGACAAGCCAGTGACTCAGCAAGCCATTTGGCTGTTTCCAAATATACAGACCTTTGTTTGCAGGGGTGATGTTTCACATCAGCCTCTTTCAACACACCTGGTGGTGGAATATCAAACCCACTCTCGCTGTGACATTCGGCCAGAGAGAGGAGAGGTGAGGTTTCAAAGGGCAAGCTTGATTAAAATAATAAGTTTCATCATTGCTATTCTGTTTTGATATTTTAGGTACAAGTAGAAAACAGCAGACGGTATTGTTTCTTTGAAAGTATCACTCATGACTCAATATTTTAAATGTTCTCTGACACCTTGAAGTTTTCCCTTTGTGACAATTTCTCACTCGGTAACAGGCAAAGTATTTACTGAGCTCTTGTTATAACAGCCCACAGACAGAAACTTCCCCTCATTAAAAAAGTGTTCACTGTTGAATATGGCAGTTCTCATGTATGTCCATTTGACTCAGATTAATGTCTGAATTTGCTTTCAGGTATGCCTGTGGGGAGGTAATTTTATTAAAATGAACTTATATGAAGTGCTATGTCATTATTCGAGTCCAACATTCATTTGTTTCAATCACAAGTTTTATTGCGTGCCAATAAGGTAACCTATCTTGACCCTGGTGTCAAATAGAATACTAGCCAGCATTTATTGAGCATTTATTATGTGCCAGGAATTTTTCTGACAGCTTTATGTGAATCACCTCATTTATTCTGCTGAAGAACTCAATGAAGTAGATACTATTATTATCCCATTCTACAGGTAAAGGGAACAGTCACAGAGGGAGGTTAAATCATTTGTTCCCGATCATTTGGCCAGCAATCAAGGGACCCAAGATTCAAAGCTCACTAGTCTTGACTTTAGAAAACATATTTCTAGTAGCTATGGAATTCTGCCTCTTGTAAAAAGCAATGTATTTCATATCAAAACAGGCATGATAAATGTTTAGCCTAGTACTACAATATGTGATATTTTAATTAAATAAAACGTTTTCATGCTATTTGCATTTTATCGAAACTTTTGCCTCCCCTTGACCTCTAGAGGTTAGTCTTAAAAAATGGTGTTACAGATTAACACTATAGTGTCAGACTTGTGGGTCTTGACAGTAAAGTTGCAGAGTTTCAGAAAGTGGGCAAGTAGAATCCTGAGGTTTCCCAGAAGAAACTGCCTGGCTCTCAAGTCACAGAAGCAGGTAGCCGCCTGCATAGATAATGGGATTCCGACACATTGTAAAATGCTGAGTTGCAGTGATACTGTCCCCTTTTACAGTCCTTCCTTGCTATGCCAGTTCCTATAGCACTGGGGTATTGATTCCCCTCCCAGTTCTTGCAGGGACTGGTGTAGAATTTTCAAGATGCATTGATCCACTCCCTCATTTGTAGTATCTCATTTTATCCTCATGGTTTTGAACGGTAAGAAGCAGAGATATTTTCATTTATTCGAGGAGCATCCAAAGGTGTTATCAAACTTCTTAAGAACTCACCACTAAGTGTAGGCAGGGCTGAGAGAAGAATTCTGTAACACAGATCTGTGGATGATTTCTAGAAAGGCCTTCATATCATTTTATCCCTAAAACATACACACACACGAAAACCAACAACATAAACCTACATTGGAACCTCTTCCTCTCTTGCTTCTGGACTTTGGTCTGTCTCCTGCCTCAGGCTCTATCTTCTACCCATCTTTTTAAAGATTGAGCCTAACTCAGTCTTGACACCACAGCACCCCTGACCTAACCCTAATAGGTTACAGACCTCTCCTGTATCCACAGTCCCATAGATTCTCATGCTTACCACCTCCACACCGTTTATCACAGTGCATTTTCATGGATTATTCTTTTTTATGCATCTTCATCCTCAACTTATGTTCTCTGAGAACACAGGTGGTGGTGACAATGATTAATTCTTTAATTATTACTTTTATCCCTAGTGCATAGTAGAGTTCGTGGCATAACAAAGTTGCTCACTAAATATTTGTGGGAAAAAAATCCATAATTTCCAGTTTGAAAACGACTTTTATGATATTATTGTATTTAACCTTCAGCACATCATGATCAGCAGCGCTCATGAACCCTCCTGAACCCTGTTACTAACAGGAGTTAGTGGAAAAATATACTTGAATATCTTTGGCCAGATTGGTTCTGGTACCTGAGTAACAGCCCGGTTGCTAAGAGGGAAGTGAATCAGATGATTTTAATACAACTAGTTTAGAACCCACCTCTTCAAGTGGTGTGTAGAGTGCAATGTTCTGTGATGTATTGTTAATAATTTGCATTTTTTTAAGATTCAGAAAAAGTGATTTCATGCAGAGAAGAATGTAAATTATTACTATGATGCTTCTGTGCTTTTTTAATAAAAAGCTGACACCTTTAACATTTAAATAAAGTAATTGAAGTACCTAATAAATAAAATAAAATGAACTGGGGAGAAAGTGTATTGCTCTTGCCTAATAAAAAATATTGTGAATAAAAAGCAATGAGTATTATTATAAAAAAGGAGGAATTAATATAGACCAAGAACTTAATACAACAATAGAAACACACAAATAAGGCATAATTCTCTGGTTTAATGGAAAGTTGAAATATGGTTTTGGAATTAAAAATTAATTATCATTTTATTTGGTGTTTAAATAATCATCTAAAACAACAAATGACAATTGTTTAAATATATGACAATTAAATATTAAAAAGGAACACTTTTATAGAAAATAATTTTGTTGTATCTTTAAATGTGATTGCAGAAAGATCCCCTCAACTTCCCCCAAATATGTTTGTGTTTAAAGATATCTTCAAGGGGGGCACCTGGGTGGCTCAGTCTGTTAAGCGGCTGACTTAGGCTCAGGTCATGATCTCACAGTTCATGGGTTCAAGCCCCGCATTGGATTCTGTGCTGACAGCTAGCTCAGAGCCTGGAGCCTGCTTCAGATTCTGTATCTCCCTCTCTCTCTGACCCTCCCCTGCTCACTCTGTGTGTCTCTCTCTCTCATAAATAAATAAAAACATTTTAAAAAATAAAAGATAAAAACATCTTCAAGGAAAGCAAGACTTTAAAAATTTTTGGTTTAGACAGAGCACTGTACGTACAGTGTGTGCATACATTCTTTGTTATATTATCTAGCTCCTTGGTATGTGGGGATGTATGCATGTGACTCTGTGTGTGTGTGTGTGTGTGTGTGTGTGTGTGTGTGTGTGAAAGCATGTGTTTATGTTACTATATCTGGCTGGGAATTCTCATCAGGGCAGGTACACAGCAAAAGGCAGCTGGGAATAGTGGGAAGTGTTTATTTGAAAACTAAATCAGCCTATTTGTGACCATTCTACATTATTCAACCATTGAATCTCAGTTTTTCTACATGTAAAATTGGGGAGGGGGGGAATGAGGATTAGTAATAGCATATATGTAACACTTGATAGAAAAGCATGGCTGTTAGGACCTGATAGATCCAGTGAGAACTAAGATTGTTCCATGGCTACTCTTACTAGTACTCAGTGATATGTGGCTAACTTCTTCTTTTTTTTTTCTTCTTCTTCTTTTCAAGACACAGAATCTGAAGCAGGCTCCAGACTCTGAGCTGTCAGCACAGAGCCTGGTGTGGGTCTTGAACTCACAAACCGTGAGATCATGACCTGAGCTGAAGTCAGATGCTTAACCGACTGAGCCACCCAGGTGCCTCTGTGGCTAACTTCTTGGTAAGACTCAGAGAAAGAGGTACTTAATAATAGGGTTAGAGTGGACCCTTTAGTGGACTTCTGGTGCTGAGATCCGGGACTCTGCACTCTGCCTATGACATGGTCACCCAGCCACAATTACTTATTAGAATGGTTATATAGTGCTTTACTTTTACAAATCACTTTCCAACATTTAAAACACTCTGGTCTTAGAACAACTCTAAGGCATTGGTGTCATCTGTCCATTCTGTAGATTAGGAGGCTGAAGGCTGGGGTTGAAGGGATTAACCTGGGATTCTGTTAGCTGGTGGTCCTGGAGAAAAGTTCAAACACAGGTTTTGGTCTCTGAAGCTCTATCTTTCATGCCTTTCTCATTTGGTCTCTGAGTCAATAAATCAAACACCATGTCATGAGGGCAGAATTCATCATTCAAAGCAGATCGTATTGGTGAATGAGAAGAGGTGCTATTATGAATTAGGCCATGGCAAGAGGGGGTAAGTTAGTCCAAACAGGATTCAGACTCACACTGGTCAGAGCATAAAGACTAAGGTGTGCTTTCAAATGCCAGCTTCCTTAGAAAGTAGCTAAGAATTATAATATAATTATTGTAAAACAAACAAACAAACAAACAAACAAAAAACCTTCCAAGGAGCAAAGAAGAGACTGGTAAGTGACAAAGGCTAGAGCTATTTAGACAAGGGAAATATACTCCTTCTGGTACCAGACTCTG
Organism: Hyaena hyaena; assembly: GCF_003009895.1. Taxonomy (NCBI): domain Eukaryota; kingdom Metazoa; phylum Chordata; class Mammalia; order Carnivora; family Hyaenidae; genus Hyaena; species Hyaena hyaena. The sequence continues at coordinate 300,792 of NW_024081089.1, read as the reverse complement.
AAGACCAAGTTCTTGAGTCTCAATGTCACAGAAAGGAACACTGTACTCGAGACAAAGAAAACAGATGAAATTTATGAGAGATAACCTGAATACAAGGGAATTGACAAGAAAGAAGAATGTCACTTCCCAAAGGGGTAGCATGCAAGGCTTATAAAGGCACTTTGCCAAAGGGGGTGTCCCTTCAGGCCTACCGTCATTATCTTCTGGTTGTTACCTTTTAGCGGACCCAAGACAATCGAAGGATGCCTTTCTTCATGGACGACCTTCCTTAGGGCTCCTGGAAAATACAAATATTTGTGCAAACAGGCTTTACACTGTTACGCATAATTTTGCTCACACAACCATTACTCCCTGACGATTGTTATCTGTCATTTGTTCTCTTTCCCAGAAGGAGGTATTTGTCTTGAAGCCTAGGGAAACTTTTAACCCTTGACTCAGACCGGTGGCCTTACAGGAGTTAAGCCCCTCTTGCTTTCCCTATAGTGTCTCTCTTGGACAGAGGGAGAGGCTTCATTCATTTAGAAGATTCCAGTACTTCATAGGGTGCCTAGAATATAGTAGTAACTTAATAAATTGTTTATTAAATTTACCTGGATTTTTTCTTTGGGTTGAGGTGTTTAGTTTATTTCCCAAAATAAATGTACGTTTATTTCACACAAAATCTTTTGACTTGCCCATGGTGGTAATAAATTTGTGATTATTAGGTCCCCTTTTCTAAATGGGCAAACTCAAAATATCATTACATGTTAAGGAGATCCAGTGCATACTGAGCTAAGACTAATTACATTGTGGGGGAGGATTGGGGGCCAAAAGGCAGAGATAAGGAAATCACTTTCCCGTCTGAGCAAGAAATATTTTTGCCGTGAACATTAATCCATAAATAATTGTCTGATTTTGTTAAATTGGTCAAAAGAGTTATATAATTGAAATAATGGGTTCAATTCAATAGAAAGGGTCCATGCCACACCCCTGGATAGGCACAGCTATATGTTTTCTATATGCTACTTACCATAATGTTTCTCTTTTCGTATATCACTCGCATCTGATGCCACTGCTGAATGGATGCATGACTGTGTCCTGAATACAATACAGTTCTGTATTTCTGGTGAGTGCACCTTGAATATATTTTGAGGTGGGAGTTGTCACATTTAGTGCCTCTGAATGAATTAAAACTGACATCACATATAGAATTGGTGATGGGTGTGTCAGTGTGGTGGATAAAGGAACCTAGTGACACACCATAGCTTTGTCACTGACGGGATATATGCCCTTCGATTTACTGGGCTTCAGAGGTTGGGTCTGGGAATATTTAGAAGGTAGACCCACAAGGTAGTAAGGATGGTTAAGGAGGAATTAGCCCTAACATCCAGGGCTAGTAGCAACAGCTTCTCATCAAAACTTTCCAGGCCCCAGTGCTTTGGGCCCATTCTGCAATGCTGTTCAGAAGGTCTTCAGAAGACCTTTGAGCAGCATAGGGAAAGTATGAGGCGGTGACAATCAAGAATTCATCCTTCTAGAGGCACCCGGGTGGCTCAGTCGGTTAAGTGTCCGACTTCGGTTCAGGTCATGATCTCGTGGTTCATGAGTTTGAGTCCCACATCAGGCTCTGTGCCAACAGCTCAGACAGAGCCTGGAGCCTCCTTCAAATTCTGTGTCTCTTTCTCTCTGCCCCTCCCCCACTCACAGTCTGTCTCTCTCAAAAAATAAAGGCATAAAAAAAAAAAAAAAGAATTCTCCCTTCTAGATCTGTCTATGCCATTTCACTACATGGCAGTCCTGGGTCAAGTCACAGAGATTTTCCAGGTTCTTGTTCTTCATCTTCAAAATGAGTGCTTGGTTTAAGTATGCCTTCCTGTGTCCCTAATGACATTTGTCTGACCCCTTTTCTGAAAATTCTGGTCACTTGCTCATGGTGTCAATGAGGTTGTGAACAAAGATGTGTGAGAACGTTCATCCCAGCTAGGGAGGGATGAGAGAATCCACTATTGCCCCGACTGCCGTAAAACAAAGTCTGCTACTGAGTTCCAACCCCGTTCTCTTCCAAACTTCATTTTGAAACTTTGCTCCAGTCCTCTTCTGACTTGTAACCCACCTCACTGTCCTGACAACCACGATGCTGGACATTTGCAAGGATTCCAAGGGCTGGAGAAATATTAAGTAAAAAAGTCAATTTCATTAACTACAATTATATGTAACTTTACTTAAGAAAGTGCTTTAGTTGGGACGCCTGGGTGGTTCAGTCAGTTGAGCTTCGGACTTCGGCTCAGGTAGAGATCTTGCACTTTGTGAGTTCGTGCCCCACATCCGGCTTTGCGCTGACCCCTCAAAGCCTGGAGCCTGTTTCAGATTCTGTGTCTCCCTCTCTCTCTGTCCCTCCCCTGCTCACACTCTGTGTGTGTGTGTCTCTCAAACATAAATAAAAATTTTAAAAAACACTTTTTTTAAAAGAAAGTGTTTTAGTAGGAAGGTAGGAAGTAGGAAGATTCCACCTTCATGTTCAAATTTATTGAGAAATTGCTACATAGTTGTAAAGGGACCCAGAGGATTCCAAAGGCTAAGGTGGAAAGTTTTCTCAACTGCACCTTCCAGTAGGCGTGAGAATTATAACATTCTCCTAACTACCCTGTGCAATGAGCCGTGGCTGGTAGATCAGACATGTATATGTAAACACGTGCTCATGAGGAGAAGGCAGTCGGAACAGTATGTGCTTGCAGATCCCAAAAACGTGCAGACACAGAAAGACCCATTGACCAAGGAGAAGAGGGAAATGCCTTCGAGCACCACAACAATCATAGGAAAGGGCGCAGTCCATGCCTTGGCTATGGCTAAGAGATTTCCTGTTAATGATTAACTAGGAGGACTCCATGGCGCACACAGCCTCAATGAGCTCTCAAATCCCAGAATGAAGCATTTGCCAGGTGACTTGAAGGTCTGTTAATGATCACTGAAGGTAAAACCTGCGTGTTGACAGCTTCCTACTTTTTCCTGAGAAATTATTTTGCTCCTCTGGGATAACTGTACAGCGCTTTTGATAAAAATATTAAAATTCTATTTAGATGTACAATGTTTTAATGCAAATTTTTAACCATAAAAACCAAACGCTCCATTCAGTTAAATTAATAGAATTACAAAAAGATGTAATGATAGCAATTAAGTCTTGAAAATGCAAATTTTATAGTCAAGGACAATTACCTCATTTATAGTATATTGGAATGGTGCCAGATGAAGGTAATTTAGATCCCCCCCCAGCTCACAGTTACATCATGATGGATATCTTCATTTCATTAGTACAACAAAGATGGGTGAGAAGTTAGACAATACATAAAAAAAAAAAAAAAGAACCAAAGAGTATTTGACCTTTATAATATAACTGGAACCAGAATTCATGTGCTAATTTATCATGTATTTAATGAGTACCAATTATCTAAAATATTAGTGATATATATGTTTTTTTCCTGCCTTAGAGGGATAAAAAAGTCTCTTTATTTTCAGCATCCACAAAATCTAGAGAGATCAGATTTCTTCAAAACCAGGATGGGTTTGGGTGCTTGGTGTGTATCTCTATGCACTGTGCAGATGACCCGATTTCCTGTTGGTTAGAGTGATACCAATGCTCCCTGCAAAAGAACAATGGATTTCTTACTAATTACCTTCTTTTTTTTTTTTTTATTTGAGCATGCTTAACGCAATTTTTGGTGCCTTCAAATCACAGAGCTGTGAAATTGTACTACCTAAATGATTATTTTTGACATTTTCATATTTACTATGTATTTTCTAATGCTCTTTATTTTAATATTATCATCTTGGCTGCAGTTCATTTGCACAGCATCCAGAACACATTATCCTATACACATTACAGGAAGATGAGTAACTTTCCTAGGGAGAAAGAGGGAGAGAAGGTGAGAAATAGAGTGAGAGAGAGAGAGAGAGAGAGAGAGAGAGAGAGGTTTAATGGTAGGAGTCTAGGCTTTTCAAGCACCTATTTTCATATTTTCTTAATGCATTTTTTTTCTGCTTATATTCATAAAAAGCTAAATAGCCCATAAGCTCCTCTTTTGCCCTCTAGAGGGCACTAGATCACACTCCTGCAGATGGAGAAAGTCAAATCAGCCCTACTTGCTGCTGTTAAAATTTTCCCCTTGAGTCATTGTCTCTAGAGAGGAATTACTCCCGTCTAAAATAGCCAATGACTCTGAGGAGCAGGTGGATTAGTCCTTGCTATATCGCTCCTGGACAGAGGGAAACCAACATGCTGTGGTTGAAAGAGGGATGATGGTGGTTAAAAGTGCTCTTTGAAAACAGACTGCCCAAATTTAAACATGGCTCAGGCACTTCTCAGATTTGTAATGGTGGGCAAATCATTCAATCCTTCTGTTTCCCAGTTTCCTCATCTGCAAAATGAGGATAATAATTATAATAGTAATTACTCCACAGTGTCATTGTATTGAAATTAACCGTACATGTAAAGAAGGTACAACAGACACGTGTTTACAGTAAGCACTCAATAAGTATTACTTATTATTATTCTGGATCCTTTTCTTTAGAACATATCCCCAATAAAGATTCTGTACTCCTGCCCCTAGGATTTCTCTTTTCGCCCCTGTGACTCAAATGAGCAAGGCTCTATTAGGACTCTCTGAGAGAAATACACAACTCCCTTACACAAAATAGGTATTGGCTCAAAGTACTTTTAAAGAAGCTCATGCTGTTGAGGTAATTGATGCCAGGACAGAAGATAAACCTCTTTGAATTCAAAGTGACATGAGAATGTTATTATTTACTTTCTTAGTCACTTTTAGACAAAAAGCTCCAAACCAAGATATTACTGTAATGAAAGGTTATAGGAGCATATACTAAGAAAATGAATATACATTATAGAAACAACCCTTCTTCAGTATATAGAAAAGGGTTTTGTTTAATTTTTTTCTGGTGTTTTTTAGTCTTTTTAAAATTGTTTTAATGTTTATTTTTGAGAGAGACCAAGCATAAGTGGGGGAGGGACAGAGAGAGAGGGAAACACAGAATCCAATGCAGGCTCCAGGCTCTGAGCTGTGGGCACAGAGCCCGATGTGGACTCGGACTCATGAACCATGAGATCATGGCCTGAGCCGAAGTCGGACACTTATCCAGCTGAGCCACTCAGGCACTCCTGTCTGGTGTTTTTAAATGCCATATATAGAATCTTTAGGGATTTCCACCCAAAACTTAATAGGTACAAGGGCCAAAATGCTTTTGTGAAGATCAATCACTGTTTCTTGATGATCGTCAAGTCTTGGTACGTTCATTTTCTTGGTTAACTTAGCTACTAGCATGGGAGATTTCCTAAAATACCCATCTTGTTGATGGTGGTGTAATACTCTAGCTCCTTTTTTGATGTTTATATTTATTTTTTGAGGTAAATTTATCATTTATTTCTATTGTTCAAAAAGAACTACTTAAGTAATATTCTGAAACATATATACTGACAGTGAATCCCAAAAGCATGTGTTATCCAAGTAGCAATGTAGGAAACCCTATAGCTGTTTGTTTATGCAAATGTTCAAATACATATATAAAGTCCATTTCCTTGATATTCTCAAAAGTGATAAGAATTCATCAATGAGCCTGATAATCTGTGCTAAAACCTCACATAAACCTGACTTTACTCTGAAAGTCCATTCAGGTTAAAATCAACAGCCAACACTTTACCAAGACTGAATGTCAGATTTTCCAGTGATTTGTAAGCATTTCAGATATATTTGTATGGATTTGGTCATTACAAATGGTTTGGCTGTTACTAATGAATCAATTATCTTAATTACTAGTTACACAACCAGTTGTTGCAAGCAAATAATCAAATCAGCTATGTGTTAGTATCTCTTGGCATTTCTGTGGTCTGATGTAGTATGAGCAGTATGAGACACACTATTTCTTTTTTTACAGACACATTCAGAAAGTATAGATGGGATAAAAAGAGTTACGTATGTATTTTTATTCTGTGTAAAAAGAGTTACGTATGTATTTTTATTCTGTGTAGTGAGTCTGTATGAGGTAATGATGCCGTTATTCTCTTATACACCCTTATTCTCTTACTATCCAGATAAAATTAGAAGCTAAAACTTCATGGTCCCATTTAAAAAGAGAAATGAAACGATGTTCTTACTCAAAATGCTTTCCTATGCAAAGCCACCAAATTCCTGGCATTAGAGAAAACAAAGGTGTGTCTTATACCCACGCTGCTGTGTCTCAGTTGTAAAAATCTCGTCTGTGATCATAATAGGATATTGATTAGTTTGGATGCAATACGAAGCTGAATTGCATTTCTTGGTGGAGCACTAAAGGTCACAGTTTGATTACTCAATAACTTTTCAAACACAAGAAATGCTATTTAAAAGTATGCTGGAATGATTGGGCTGTGTTATAAGAGGGAGATGGCAGAGGGATGGCACTTCTTTCATAAAGATAGATGCTAAATTCGCATATCATCTTATATTTATTTGTTTGACGTTCCATAATATTTTATATACTAGAACATAAACCATGATTAAATTATGAATGCAATTTTTACATGTTATGACCCTTGTGATACCTAAACTATGAAACATATAATTCACTTCGTTTTTTAGCTGTTAATTGAATTTGTTGCTGGAACCATTTCATATTTAATAGTATTTATTTTCTGTTCTCATAAAAGTAAGGCATTTTATATTACACTGTAGAAAATATGAAAAATGTAGAAATATAGAGAGAGGAAATAATTATCTATGATTCTGATATTCTGGTTAATTTCTCTTGTTTTCTCTTTTTATTTTGCAAACAATATAAAATCTTGTATGTTATATTTGCCACAAGTTATATAATTATATTTATTTTTCCCCTTCATATTACACTGGGAATGTACTCTTAGAAATAGCAAATCATATTAGAAAGTTGATTATCATTGCAAAGTATTCCAAATTATGGATGTACTGAATTATACTTAACCTTTAGTTTGTGCTTATAAACTCTCTCGCCTTTATCCTGTTCATATGACCTTTTGTTTGCTTGTTAAGAACCTTGTATGAAGGAGAATGACATCTTCTACAAGCTCATTACTCTTTTCTTACATTGTAACTCACATCATATTCCTTCACTCACTTCCCTTGGCATTCCATATTTCTTTCTAATCACTGGCATTGTTGCCTCAACTTGACTCACTATTTGCCCAAACAAGTATGCCTCTTTGGTAGGCTGAATAACTTCACTCTATTTTGCCAAAATAAAGATATCCATCCAATCTATTGCAAGAATGGGCTAGTAGTATCCTCACACATTGCTAGAATTTATAGTATATTTACTAATGACATAGATGACTAAATGGTAGGATGGAGATCAGAGAAGGTAGAAAGTAGTGCATGTAGACAGAGAGAGGAGTTTGATTAGTAGGTGAAGAAGAAAGAAAACTAGGGTGATGTAGAAATAAGAAGAATGCCACAGGAATGGGCCAGTGGAGGAGAAATGGGATAGAACGAGAATGGGATCAAATAGTCAGGTGTTGGAAAAGAAGCAGTGTGGGGATTGATTGGTACTCTCTGTAACACAAACTTGCTCTACCTCATGAGCAACACAGCAAAACCATCATGAACGATAATCCATGGCCTGTGTGACTACTCATAGAGAAAAAAAAAAGACTGATTTCATACGAATTATTTTATTTAGGATATCAATAATATGATATGTCTATTAATGTAGACCTAATGTGGACCTTTGAGACATTGATAGAAGTGAAACATGTAGAATAGGGGAGGAGAACGTAGGTGGCTCAGTCCATTAAGTGTCTGACTCTTGGTTTAAGCTCATGTCGTGATCTCACGGTTTCATGAATTCAAGCCCCTGCATCTGTCAGTGCAGTGCCTTCTTGGTATTCTCTCTCTGTCTCTCTCTTTCCGCTCCTCCCCAACTTGTGCTGTCTCTGTCTCTCTCAAAACAAATAAACTTAAACAAAATTATTAGAATGGGGGAAGGGATGACCTGCTTTTCTATGCAATCAGCTGCTACTGAAGCATCTGATTCATGTACAGAACTGGCCCTAACTCTAAGACACACACACTAGTAGAAACATATCCTGGAAGATGATCAGTTCAGTGAAAGGAACCCAAATAGAATCACTCCAAAAAAAGCCTAAAAGAAAGCTTGGAGAAGAAATGGTCTATGGCATCTAGAAGGTAACTCCTTGAGAAGGGAATGTCAAGTAGAAAATGAGCAGGTTGGCTGATTGTAAGAAAAGCCATGGGGATAATGTGCAGGCATTTTAGGAATACAGATTTTGACTTGTTCAAGGAAATCCCATCGTGCACTGAAAGTGCTCCAACTTGTGACTGGTAAGTTCTTCAACATGGGAAGTGTTGAAATACATGTTGATAAACAGTGAAGGGGGGAATTTTATTGAAGAGATTCACTGATATCTGGTGGAGCCTGACAATCTTTAAGATTTTATCCACCTTTGGGATACTATAATTTTATGCAGAACTTTTTCTAGATCACGCAGAGGAAGCAAATACATTTTTGTGGCCTAAATTGCTCTAACAAGAGTTTGCAGTTTTAAGACATTTTAGTTTTTATCCCATCAAAAATGTTGATCTTTTGAATCAAATCTTGGATCTTTCACCAAAAAAAAACAAAAAACAAAAAACAAAAACCCACTTATAACAACCACAACATTGTTTTTATTTAAAAAAAAAAAAACTGTCAACTCTAGTTTTAGTCTAAAGATATTGCATAGCTTTTCTGAGGAAGCCTCACTTTCTTCAACTGCCAAGATAAACGTCATTGAAAATGGCCCTATTCTTATGTTGTTCATACGTATAGTGCATTTAGAATGTAGAAAGAACCTGCAAGAGCTGCCTCAATAAGCCCATTGTGATAAACCTACTGGAGCCCAGAGGACCATAAAGGAACTATCCCCAGAGCTGGCTCTTGTGAACATGAATAAGAATTAACTGAATGAAAAATAGTGAATGAGTGAGAAAGATGTTCTAGGTGGGAAGAAGAGCATACAAATGAGAAGCTGTAGAGGTTGTAGGTTTCTAAAAACAGGTTAGTAAAACTAAAACATGTTTTTGTTTATTTTTTTGATGTTTATTTTTGAGAGAAAGAGACAGAGCATGAGTGGGCGAAGGGCAGAGAGAGAGGGAGACACAGAATCTAAAACAGGATCCAGGCTCTGTGCTGACAGCTCAGAGCCTAACATGGGACTCAAACTCACCAACTGTGAAGTCATGACTTGAGCCGAAGTCGGACGCCTAACCAACTGAGCCAGCCAGGCACCCCATAAAGCTAAAACTTAAGTTTGAAGTGAGGCATGACATATGATGAGACAAATGGTAGCTCCAGTCAGATAGAGAACAGCCTTTTACACTATTCTAAGACATTTGAATTCTATACCCTACACACTGGGAAGCTATTGACATGAGTCAGACAGATTTGACTTTAGCTCAAGCATTGTCATTGTGTAAGGATTGTGAAATACAGATTTAAATGGACCAAGAATAAATGCAAAGAGACTAATTAAGAGGCTATTCTAATATCCCTCAGAAAGATATTAAAAGCCTAAGATAGTGGTAACAGGCACAGAGAGAAAGTGAAAAAATTATGAATTATTTTTAAAGTAAAATAATTGATTACTAATATTGATTGATAATATTAGACATTAAGAATGTAGGAGTAAATAATGACTCCAAATTTTTTACTTGAGTGGCCCTATTAGAACTATCAGCTGAGGGGCGCCTGGGTGGCTTAGTTGGTTGAACATCTGACTTCAGCTCAGGTCATGATCTCATGCATGGTTCGTGGGTTCAAGCCCCACATCGGGTTCTGTGCTGACAGCTCAGAACCTGGAGCTTCAGATGCTGTGTCTCCATCTCTCTCTGCCCCTTCTCCACTCATGCTCTGTCTCTGTCTCTCAAAGAAATGAATAAATGTTTAAAAAACAGGACCAACTGATATGGGAGCACAAGATTAGGAACATGTTCTGAGGAAGGGAGTTGATTTATTCTACTTTGGACTTATTTACTTTAAAATGCCTTAGAGTCCTTTAAGTGGTTACATCAGGCAGGCACCTGATTACAAAGGTTTATATCTCAGGAGAATGGTTCTTCTTGAAGGTATAAATCAAGTTTTATCTACATATCAATAATATCTAAAGCCATGAGTTTGCCCAGGAGGAACAAAACCTTAAAAAAAAAGAAAAAAAGAAGTGGACTTAGGAAAGGAGGAGGAGGAGAAGGAAGAGAAAGAGGATAAGGAAGAAAGAGGAGGAGAGAAGAAAAATTAAATTCTATCTTCCCTTAAATTAACTGTGAGCAAAGAAGAGACACAAAGAAAATAGGGAAGGAGTGGTAAGAGAAGTAGAAGAATAAAAAATGTACATATATTGATATCAGAAAATGATGGAAACAATTCCAAGAAGAACTAATCAAGAGCAGTAAATGAAATCCACAATCTAGCAAGAGAGGAGTTGAAAGTGCCTGTTTAATTTGAGAATTAAATGGTCACCTTAAGGAGATTGGTGTTCATGGAGTGGTGGCCAGAGTCACATTGTGTTGACTATCCAATGGGAAGCAAGAAATTTCGGATCTCAGATGTAGACTGTTGTTTTCCTAGGAAGAGTTTCTCCTCTGTTCATGTTAGAGAAGTTTAGGTGAGATGAAGGACAGAGAATGACATAGGTAGGAGGGAATGCAAGGTCAAGGGAATAGTAGCATGTGTATTGCTTTGGCTTTGTTTTAGAGTGGGAAGTATTTGAATCTTCCTATAGATTCTGAAAGATAAGCTCTAGTACACAGCAAGGGTTGAAGATAATGAAATATCTGGCCAACTGAAGGAAAGTGACCTTGACCTTGATAGGAGGAAGAAGACCACACCTCTCCTAGTTTCAGCGCTCTGCACTTTAATTCAGCTCACTCACTCATTACAGGTAGATCTGTATATGTGCGATGTTGTGTATTCATAAAATACTTTTATCCTTTGGCAATTATATGCAACTGAATAGAGTTTAGTTTTATCACTTCCCTAAATTCTTAGCTACAAATCTTCAGATCCAGCCTTTAAAAATCCTGTTTTGTTTTCAGAGTAAGACATTTAAAAAAGATACCCTAGAGATAAGTTCTATCGTTTCTTCAGTCTGAAATTTTTTCATCACTCATATAAAACCCCTAGGCTTTGCTCCTTTTGCTTCTAGAGAGGTGAAGCTACGAAAGCAGATTGCTTCCAAGATTAATTACACAACAAATGTGAGCAATTCACAAAAAACCAAACATGCATGGTGGAAGAATAACAAAAGTTAATCAGAAAAATATATTTCAGTTGATGGACTTAGCATTTACTAAAAACATCTGTACTGATGTATTCTCAGATGGCTGAGCCTATAATTGTGAATTTGAGAATATTTTCCCAAATGGACACCAAAAGTTTTATGAGACTAAAGAATGGAAGATTCTGGTAGTAACATGTATGATGAATTGAATGGAACTTGAACTTCTGTGAGACCTCAACCATTGATCATCACTCCTATGTAAGGGCTCTATATTATATCTATACCTAAGGAGGAGTTCTCACTGCATAGCATGCATACATCAAAATTGAAATATTTTATATACCTGCCTTAGTTATATGATATTCTGTACAGGAATTAGGTGGCATTGGTTCACCTGACTCTTGATAGTATTTATATAGCCTGAGATAAAGAGCTTGATCCAGAGATAAAGAGCTTCTTCTAATACTCAGAAGAATTATCTGAACTTGGTGGAGCCAAGTGAATCCATTGTCTCTGTGACTTGTGGATACAGCACAATATATCCATGTCTTCCAAAACTGACACTTTAGCCAAACTAGACAGTTAAGCAAGGACTCATTTATGATGTCTTCTTAATAATTCTCATGTAGTTAAGCAAGGGCCTGTTTATGATGTTTTTTTAATAATTTTCATAATGTCTTTCAACTTACAAACAGTCCCATCAGTTCACATGTGCAAACTCTTTACAAACCAGTGAATTTCACCCTTTCTTTTGTTTCTGCTAAAGTCTGTCAGCTTATATAACTAGACAGAGGACACAATTTTCTCTCTCTAATGCTACCCTGCCCTGTGACTTCTGGTACCAAGACTCTCTCCTCCACATTCGTATAGGGCTGTCTTTTTTAAAAAAGTGGTTTTAGCTGGAGGAATCCAGAAGTTTGGCAGAATTTCTTTTTAAACAGTGGTAAATATTGTAAAGCTTTTGTATAATCAGGTACCATACATGATGGCATATACTCTTGCAAAATCCAGATTATCTTTGAAGAAAACATGGATGCTTGTAAAGAAAAACTCCAACCAATAAGATTAAAAAAAAAAAAAAACACCACTGAATCCTCACATCGCAATGTGTTTACCTCTCTATCCAACTTTCATAAAATTGTCACCAGTTCTCATCCATTAAATGACTTTTCAGGGGCACCTTGGTGGCTCAGTTGATTAAGCATCTGACTTGATTTTGGCCAGGGTTGTGCTCTCATGGATCATGAGTTCAAGCCCTCCATCAGACTCTCTGCTGTCAGCTCAAAGCCCTATTGGGATCTTTGGTCTTCTCTCTCTCTGTCTCTCTGTCTCTGTCTCTGTCTCTCTCTCAAAAATAAATGAACTTAAAAAAATAAATGGCTTTTTAAATATTGATCCTTTGTGTCAAAACACAGATACTCTCCAGGTCACATATGAATAAAGTTATGTTTTGTAGATAAATTGATGAAGAAAAAGCCACACAATCTGATAATCATAATAGAAATTTTCAGTTTCCTTTTAAATACTCGGGTAACTGAGTTAAGTCCTCTGTCCAAACAACATTTTCCCTTTTGCTTAACTAAATATTTTCAAACTATCCTTTACTGAGACGTTACTGTCCTTTCCTGAGCAGCCATTTGTATGTTTTGTTAGACCATTATCACGTTATTTAATAATATTCACAAATATATATTTTCAACCGGACCATGAATCCCCCAGAATAATGATTGTGGTTTATTCATCATTGTCTATTCATCAAGTAGCTAATGGCTGTTTAACCACTGCCTCTCCACTTCCTAAGAATCCCAATTCAGGTCTAGCCAATGTGGAACCCTGAGAGCTAGGAATAATGAGGCTATGGAATGACAAGAGACAGCCAGAGAGAAATTGAACAAGAGCACAAGAGTCAACTACGTTCAAGGACAAATGAGACTTAAATCCATAGAGGAACCCTACCCATTTGTCCATTCCCAAGGGCCAGTATAGAACAATAACAGAAGCCAAAACAAGAGGTTCAAATCAGGTAAATATACGGGCAAGAACAATACAGAGGGTAAATGAAGGGAGACAGTCAAAAAAGTAATGCCTATACTATTGGGTCACTTGGAAACTGATTTGGGGAACACTACTAACGCATGTTATTGTGTTGGATAGAAAAAAACACGTGCGTGTACAGGCACATACATGCAAAGGAAAATGTACACATTGAAGAAGTTATGATCACCTGCTTTTCTTAAGGTATGTATGACAAATGGGAAAAATTTATGAGGTCTTCAATGACATTCATTGTCTGATCCAAGTATAGGGCACCAGGACATGATAATGATGGTGTTGGTGATAATAGCAGTAACTATGATATATGCCTATTTGCTCAAGACACTATGATATGTAAACCTAGTAATATATAACATTGATTTGGATAGCAGTGACTTACAGATAATAAGGATTCATATGTAGTTTTAGATTTGATTTGAAAAAGAAAAGAAAGTTTCAACAAATATATAAATATGGAAAACGTCAACAAATTCATACATTATATAAATATTTATCAGATACATAAATTGTATAAATGCTTTCCAAGTGCATATAGAAGTAGAACATTTCTGGTGTGAGGTATGAAAGGGCGGTCATGTCAGTGGCAGGTTACCAGTCACAGAACTGGTGTCATTCTCTCTGCCACTTCATCAGGAAGGCTAAAGAACGTTCAGGGAGCTGTTCTGGATTGATTTGGTTCAGGTCTTATGGAAAAAGCGGTGGGAATTCTAGAGCCACTTGAACAATGGATGGGAGACTTTGCAGAACCAGCGTTCATTCCACACCAGAAGCACGGAGAATGGAGGTGGGAGTCGGAAGGACAGACAAAAGACCTCACCTGAAAGGAATGGGGACGATGGATAGGGGAGTAGGCAGTTCCATGTAGAGTTTAAATATGTAAGTTGTTTTTATTATACCAAGACAATAGATAAAGTATTACAGCCAGCTGACTGCAGATGTTTATGATTAGCATAGTACTCGGCTCTCATTGTCCTGAATCTGCTCTATTCCAAATAAACCTGGATTGTTTTCATTCTTACTAGCCTTACACAACTTATTCCTATTGAGGCACACATCAAGCTACTTAGATGTTACTTCCAGGTATTACATCTTCCAAGAGGTTGTATATTGTGAGGATTCGACGTTCGCTAAAGAGGTCATGGTATTACTATAGTCTGAAAGGGTCCCTTTGGGACAATCCTTAGGTCGTTTCCTGTTTCCTGTCAGTATGGTTTAGCCGACACGTGAAGAGAAGGGTTGCAGCAGTTTTAGATGTTTCGAAGTAAAGCTTGTTCCGGTTGCATAACACAATTGCTACCTGAAGCAGAGAAAGCATCAGATACGCTCAGTTTTGCGCTGAGAAGCCTTAATAAGCTGGGTTTTGTCACTTGTTTGTATCATTTTTGAATGTCTTCTAAACAGATGTGGTTTACGAAGTCTTAGGAAGCTTAATGCATATTTTGTGGACAGGACTAAAGCTAAGCTTCCCATCTCCCTTTTTGTTTGCTGGGCTTCATTTTCCGATCTCCTTGAAGTACCTTAATGAGCAGGGAATTATTCACAATTAATGATAGCCAATCGCTACAGTGGGGAATATCTACTTATAAAATTATGACAAATAGCCACGCACCGTGTGATCAGAGTATACAAATTACACCATAAGCAGAACGTAGTTATGCTTGATTGGAGCAATTAAATGTTTTTCTTTAAAAAAAAAAAAACTCCAGTGAGAATATTTTAGAAAATGGCTTTTTAATCATCTGCAGAACTGCTAAAATTACTGTCTCATAATAGTTTTAAAGTACGTCATCTTTAGAATTAACTGTAATTCCTTTGCATAGCCTTGGGATTCTCCCCCAAGAAACCTGTTTACTTGAACCTTATTTTTAATCACAGACTTAACATTAACTCATTATCCTGAATGAAATGACAATGATTTTTTTCTAGGACTAGAAAATGAGACATTTGGTTCCCACGAAAAGGCAAGTACCGCCCACTCTGCACAGCCAGACTAGGGAGAAGAAAATCCTAAACAAATATGCCCTGTCACCTTGCAGCTGGACTGCACCCACCAGCTTGGAACTTGGCCATGGAGTTCTGGAGAACTCCAACAGAGAACCTAGAATATTCTATGGGGTCACTTTAGAAAGAAAGCCAATGGAACTACTTAGTCTCATCTGGAAATGGGTTGTATCACCCAAAACCCTATGAGTGAAAGGAGCTGGTGAAGAGATGTTTGAATTCTCTTTAGTTTTCTTCTTTCTTTGTTTGGCAAGGAGTGGAAAGACTAAATGGAAGGGAAAGCTAAGGTGTTGAGCATGTCAGAGCAATGAGACATCTGCTCTCTCATCAGGACCCAGTAAGGAGTTTTGACCTTTATTGAGATCGGGCCCGTCTCCCTCTTTTAATTCAGCTTTGCACTTTGGAAAGCCTAGAGAATCTGCCTGAAGAGGTTACATGGTCCCGGACAAATGTCCAGGGAACATTGAGAAGCAGAATGTATTTAGATAACAGAGAGCATGCCCAGTACCTACTAAGAAAGAGGAAAAGCATCCACAAAGTGTGCACTTGATTCTGACCATAGGTGAGACAGTCCTTAGAGGACTTCCAGACATAATTACTGAGACTTTCCAGGGATGCTGAATATCTTCATCAAGAAATGGATGCCTACCACTAGCCATACTAGCTAAACAATGTCAATGATATCTTTCACATCTATAGGCTGACAAAGTCTGAGAATATTTGGTTTCTTTCTGTTGTGTAAATAAAAATTTGAGAAACTTCTGGTAACTGTATGTATATTTTCTAATAAAGCCCACAAGTCTCCCTCAATAAACTGAATGCAGAAACTACTTTGTAAACACATGCACCAGAGGCTTTTATATCAGAATTTTGGGCACTGAGACCATATGCTTTCTGAAGTACACAATTTGGACAATCACTCAATAAGAACTATGTCTTTTGGAGGATTTACTAGTGATAGGCACTGAGTTTTACGTGTACTGAGTACATTTAACCTTTACAACAACTGTTTTCACAAAAGCTTTCAATATAAGAAAACTAAGTCTCAGAGAGATAAAAAGTGAGTTGGTCAATATAAAATATCACATACTAGATAGCATGTATACTGAAACCAATTGTATCTAATTTCAGATACCGAATTCGTAATAAGAACTCATTCCCCTGGCTTCATACAATAGACTCTGTCTCTGTCTCTCTCTCTCTCTGTCTCTCTCTCTCTCCTCTTTCTTTTAATTTAGGGGCAAAATGTCACCACACATGTAAATTTTAAGAGGAAACAGGCATCTGACATAATTTTATATTAACAGTGCACTCAACAAACTTAATTTTTCTCATTGTCTTACCATCACAATAGTTGAAACACAATTTGGATATTTTTCTAGACCTCTTCTAGATCTTTTGTATATACCTAGACCATGTTGATTCTACTTGTTAGTCTCCTTTCTCCACGTGATAATAAATTTTATGAATTTTCACAATTCAACTCATTTTCCAGAGCAACACCTTAGCAGTCTCATGATCCAGTGAATTTAATAAACTAGTAGCAAGAGGGACACCTGGGTAGCTATTCAGTTAAGAGTCGGACTGTTGATTAGGTTTAGGTCATGATCTCATGGCTCAGGTCATGATCTCATGGTCCATGAATTTGAGCCCTGCATCAGGCTCTGTGCTGATAGTGCAGAGCCTGCTTGGGACTCTCTCTCTCCCTGTCTACCCCTCCACCACTCCTTCACATGCATTCACTCTCTCTCTCAAAAATAAATGAGCATTTAAAAAAAATAAAATAAACTAGTAGTAAGAAAGAAATGTATCTTTTCTCTATCTAAACACATGCCTTACCTTGATTGTTGTGAAACTGACATGCTTTCTACTGATTCCAATTTCTTGACTTTTGTCTGTATGTTCATATGAAGGTAAGGTTTCTCAAATGCCCTCGGAGGCACACTGTCCTCTACCTACTGTGGAATTACATAACTACACAATTAGCCCAGCTACTGTGGGGTCATCAAGAATGATCCCTTTTTCTAAAGTTTATATCTCATTGTTTTTGTTTTTTGTAAAGTTTTTATTTATTTATTTTGAGAGAGACACAGCATGAGTAGGAGAGGGACAGAGTGAAAGAGGGAGAGAGAGAATCCCAAGCAGGCTCTGGACCACCAGCTGCAGAGCCCAATGTGGGGCTCAAACTCGTGAACTGTGAAATCATGACTTGAGCTGAAAAAACCAAGAGGTGGAGGCTTAACTGACTGAGCCACCCAGTCACCTCTTGAATGATCCCTTTTTCTGACTTTTTGCATATTCCTTACCTTTGTTAAGCAATCTGGCTTGAACAGATGGATTTGTTGTGTAGTTACCAACTTCATTCAGGACACGTAGGAGAAGCTGTTTTTCCTCACCTAAAATATATCTAAATACAACCACCTTAGGCAAGTAGAATTACCTACTGAATGAAAATAAAGTCTCAAGACTTTCCATTTACACAGCGCCATCTCCAAAGTTTGTGAGGTACGGAGTCTGGCCAATCACTATGGATGATGCAAATTTACTGCTGTTAATCCCCTTATTAGCTCCTTTACTTCACCGTTCTTGTGTCTTCCAGGTTTCCATATTGAGCCCTGATCCTCACATTATGTATAAACAGTAAAGTGTGCGTTTAGTCACAATAATTTGAAGCACAACTAGAGAAATCTCCAGAACAGATTACCTCTCCCCTTCTGAGTAAGATTCTGGTTCACACTAAGTAAATGCAATCCCCTTATCCACTGAAAACCCCAGCATCTAAACCCAGGGTAGATTCTGCTGCTAAGAAACCAAAGTTTAGAGAGATATTATAAAACAGCAAAAGGCCAAATATTTTGTAAATTCTCAGCTGTACTTCTCAGTTCTCATTAGCATATTTAATTGTTTCCAGTAAGACCTTTTTGCAGCAGAAATAGAAAGACAACGTGAGCCAGTGCACTGATGTGTGGTATCATTTGAAATCCGCGCAGGATCTGTGTCTACCTGCTGTGCTTAATCTCAGCATACATTTCTATGATTAATTTTGTTTTTCTTCAGTACATCAAAATGTTCTAAGTCATTCATGTTTGTGCTTCTTATGCTATGGATTAAAGTGGACTAAATATTCCTAAGAACTGAGCTGTTTTTGAATGTGAAGTCTAAGCATACTCCATCATGAAGGACTATAGATTCCTGATTCTTTACCTGAGATATACAGTCACATGCATGCACAACCTCAGATTCCCTAAAGGGGATTTAAGGAGTCTGTAAACCTGGATGGGAATGATTACTTCTTTATTTTCACCAATATGTGACAAATATTTTGGTGTTTCCTTTCATTTTTAATATGGTCAAAAACTCTAGTAGTATTAGCAGTACTTATGATTTTATTACCACTAGAGATTGCAGATATACTCATACACATCGGTACAGAGACTCTAGAATAGGATTTCTCTTCATCACCCCTTGGACATCGTGATGGTTATTGGAGCCACCCCTTGATCTTGTTATGTAATAAATTGATAAAGCAGGTGTATTATCATATCAAATATCCTTTTAAATTTTTTAATGTTTACTTATTTTTGAGAGAGAGAGAGAAAGTGAGGGGGGTAGGGAGGGGCAGAGAGTGAGGAGACACAGAATCTGAAGCAGATTCCAGTCTCTGAGCTGTCAGCACAGAGTCCAATGTGGCGCTCAGACTCAGGAACTGTGAGATCATGACCTGAGCCAAAGTCGGACGCTCAACCGACTGAGCCACCCAGGTGCCCCACTACATCAAAATCATTACATTTTGAGAACTTTATTTTAATGTAAGCAATTTCATTTGTAATCTTAAGTATTTTATTTTGTACGTTTAAAAATGTCATTCTGAGGATAGATTCACAGGTTTCATCAGATTGCCAAAGAAACTCATGATCCCAGAAGAGTTAAGAAACCCTGCTTCACGACGCCTGGGTGGCTCATCGGTTAAGCGTCTGACTTCGGCTCAGGTCATGATCTCACTGTTTGTGAGTTCAATCCCCGCATTGGGCTCTCTGCTGTCAGCACAGACCCCACTTCAGATTGTCTGTCCCTCTCTCTATCTGTCACTCCCCCATTCATGCTATCTCCCTCTCTCAAAAATAATTTAAAACATTTAAAAAATGTTAAAAACTCTGCTTCATGTTTTATAAAAATTTATATCACTGAGACATTTTAGCCGGCGAGTGGGAAAAAATAATATGTTCGCTCTCTATTCTGCACAGCTTCTAAGAAATCAGGGCTTAATTAAAGCTTATAATTGTATTTATACTTTCCACAAGACCTATCTTCATGTTTCTATAAAATGCATTAATGCATCATTTTATGAGAGTTGGTTGAGCACTAGATATGGGCATGGTCCTGAGCAAGGTGCTGAGAAATACAATAGTAGCAACCTCTGCTCTCAAAGCCTTTGCAATCAGGCTGAGTGGACTGTCCATGCCTTATAACAACTGGAGCATAATCGTGATCTAAATACTCAACTCATTCTAACAATAAGTGCAAAAGCAGAGTTTGGAAAAATAAAAAACCATGCATCTGGAACCCAAATGCTGGGCAAGCTTGCATGGAGTGGTGAGGCTTGAGCTGGACACGGAATATGGTTAAAATTCCAGGAGATGGAGGGGGGAGCGCCCCTACTAAGGTAAAGAGAAGGAAGAGAGGCTGGACAGGAACGGTCATCTCCTGTGCCCTTGCTCTGCTTTATTTTTCATTGTAGCACTTAAAACAACCTGGCAAGTAGGTATTTACTACGTAATTATCAATTGTCTCCAATTAAAAGGTAAAACTAGAAACTTTGTTTTGCCTAATGATGTATCCACAGCAGAAATGAATAGTGTGTGGTACACAGCAGATGTTCGGTTAAAATGTATTAAAGAAGGAAAGAACAGGAAGAAGAGAGGAAGGGAAAGATAGAGAGGCAGTGAGTGGATAAAACAGAAGTAAATGTGTGGACTGAGCAAACCAATCTGATTAGAACAAAGCATGTGTGCCAGGAGAAAGATGAAAATACATAGGGGTGGTTAGGACTATCAACACCCGGAAGAGAATTAATCTGTACCTCCAATAACTAGGAAGCAGTCTGAATAAGTAGGCTAAAAGGCATTCTAAAGAATGAGCTAATTTACATCAAAGCATGTAATTTGAGGCCTGAGAACATAGCAGGGGTGAAACATGTTACCTCTTCTCTCCTGATATTCAGATGTTTAAAACATAAAAAAAAAAAATTTACATTTATTTATTTTTGAGAGAGTGAAACAGAGTCCAAGCAGAGGAGGATCAGAGAATGGAAACATAGAATCTAAAGCAGGCTTCAGGATCTGAGCAACCATTCAGCACAGAACCCAATGCAGGGCTCGAACCCACGAACTGTTAGAGCATGACCTGAGCCGAAGCCAGTGCTTAACCAACTAAGCCACCCAGGCACCCCTAGATGTTTAACTTTTAAAGCTTGATAAAAGTCAGGCCTCATTTAAATTGCAAAAAGTGTTTCACTACAAGTATTTATAAATTTTAAAAAAATTGAAATAAAAATCATCTATCCTGGAAATTCGTTACCATGCAGAGTCATTGTAACCGGCTTATGCTGTTATGCTTAAACTTATAGAGTTTCTTAGATTGCTATCAGTGGTTCATTCAATATTTTATTGAACACCCAGGCATAATATTTAGCTCTCTTTAGGCTGAACTTGTTATGATATAGTCTATTTATTTACTTAAATTTTTTCTTTACTTTATTTGTTTATTGTGAGAGAGGGAGAGAAGGAAAAAGGGAGAGAAAGAGAGAGAGAGAGAGAGGAAGAGAGAGAGGACATGAGCAGGAGAGAGGTAAAGAGAGAGGGAGAAAGAGAATCCCAAGAAGGCTCCGTTGTCAGCACTGACAACTTGATATCAGGAACTGTGAGATCATGACCTAAGCCAAAATCAAGAATTGAATGCTTAACCACCTTAGCCCCCCAGGCGCCCTGGGACATTCAATTTTATAAAATGTTGGAGGTACAGAACTCTTGGATATTAGCGAATCTAATTCTTTAAATATTTTTTTTATTTATTTCTAGGAGAGAGAGAGAGAGACAGCGTGAGCAGTGGAGGGTCAGAGAGAGAGGAAATCACAGACTGAAACAGGCTCCAGGCCCTGAGCTGGCAGTCAGCACAGAGCCCGATGCGGGGCTCGAACCCACGAACCGCGAGATCATGACCTAAGCGAAAGTCGGACGCTTAACCGACTAAGCCACCCAGGCGCCCCTAGCTAATCTAATTCTTATATTTTAATTTAAAAGTAAACCCATAAACAAAAGAAAGCAAAAACCGAGAGAGAGAGATGATACGTGTCTAACCAGAACATAACTCACTATTTCAAAGAACTGTTCTTTTTGCCATGTTCTCTGTTGGTATCTTGAGTAAGCTTTCACCAGTGTTTTCTCAAAGTGTCACTATTTTAGCTACCCATTTAAGTGCTGAAAGAAGGAAAAGAGAAAGGAAGGGCAGACAAATGAATGGATTATCTTTTCCAGTTTTTTGTCAAAGATTGTACTTCTCCTATAGAGTTTATCATCTCTCCGATAGGTGTGATCATGAGAACTGACAACAAATCCAAAGTTTTATTCTCATGTTACTTCATTTTTTAAAAAATGTTTATTTATTTATTTTGAGAGAGAAAGAGGGAGAGAGAGAATCCCAAGCAGGTTCTGCACTGTCAGCTCAGAGCCTAATGCTAGGCTAGATCCCACAAGCTTTGAGATCAAGACCTGAGCCAAAATCAAAAGCCGGACCCGTAACCTACTGAGTCCCCCAGCCCCCCCTTGTGTTACTTTATAAAGAAGAGAATTGTATTTTACTTCTGAGGTTTAAGTAGTTAAAGGTTAAAATTCATACATATGTATATAATGAAACCCTTTTTATAATTAAGATGTGACATGCAGGGATGATAATGAATAGCAGTTACTTGTAAGAGAAAGGTTATGTAATTTGGAATTTAAATAACATAAAAATATGTATTAACTCCATTTACTTTACCTCTTTCAACCCCAGTTCTGTGATTATAGAAAAGAGATAATGCTAACATATTACTACCTGTGCCAAAGGATTATTCTGAAGTTCAAATGGGCTAATGCTTGGGGAAATGATTCTTAAAATGGGATGTGCTATACATAAGAAGAGTAGTTGTTATTTCTATTCATAATTTCCCAAGACACAAAATAATGACCCTAGGCTATGTATGAGGATTAACCTTGTATCTGACAGAATTACATAAATAATTGTCATTCACTGGACTCCCGGACACAGACCTAATATTAATTATTCGTATTGTTCTCGAATAGGGACTTAACATATCACCCAAGTCACCCTTTGGGTCTCTTGATTAAGCAGCACATGTAAATTAGTAATGATGGCAAGAGAAAAGAGCTTGGACTTATTCTAAAATTCAAAACCTTGGACCAAAAGCAAAATTTTAACATGTGAGAATAATGAGTTGCAAACCTCAGATTTCCTTCAAAGAAAGGATGGATGTATTCCATGTATTATTTGGTTATCTTTAGCCCTGAAATTGCAAGAGTTTGGACATAAATACATATATGATTTGTGGGGAGGTGGGGGGAGGGGGTTGGTGTGGGTAGGGATTGTCCATAAATGCCAACATTTTGCAGACTTCTTTATCAGAAGAAGCCCAAGGAGCCAAAGTAGCTCAGTTCAGCTTCCACCTTTCATCATGCTCATCTGCTGGTAGAAGTTGATTCTTACATAGGTGATAAATTGTTACAACCCTCTGAAAAGAATGTGCATTCTCTCCAATGGAGTGCCTCGCTAGAGCAAGCCAACTAATTCTCCACCAAGGAGATTGTATATTTATTCTACATTCCAGATTTTCAAAGAGTAGTTAAAGCACCAAGTAACCACTGAAAGATTTAAAAGATCAACAAATGGGCAAATCAAATAGATTTGCTGTCCACAACATCTCTTTTCCATCCAGGGTGGATGGGTGCTGGAAAACCTGCAACCCTTTACTTACACGTGCAGGCTTGTGTGTCTGTGTGCTTGTGTGTGAGCATGAGTGCATGTGCGCGTGTGTGTGCACATGTGTGGGAAGGACTTTGGAACAATTTACAACTGCCGGTCTTCTGATGAATGAAGGCATTAGAATAGCAGATGTAGAGCACGAAGCTAGAAAGTGAGAAGCTAAGCATTGCCTTGGAGCGCCAGGAAATGGGGCCAACATGGTGAAAACCATCAAGTTGCCTGGGCTGTGAATGTTTTAATGTACAATAAAGTACTTTGATAGCTGCCTTAAAAAAAAATCCAACTGGTAATGTTTTCAAGTGTTTCCTGAAAGCCTCACTGAAATACCTCCAGCAGCTAACAAAGGGGAAAGGGTTAGTCGTCATCAATGATGTGGGGAAAGGTGCTAAATGACTCTGGCAAATGGCACAGTAAGTGAGAGGCATGGGGTGCAGCATGGGGTATAATAGAACATGACTGTATCCCGGGAACACTGCCCTTCCCTTGGGATAATGAGGAATCCAGAAACCACCATTTCTCTGCCTCAACCTTCTGACCGTCACAGAAGGCTCTTGCCCTGAGAGCTAGGTTACTCTTCAGTTCCGATCCCTCAATGTGCAACTTTGGCTTTCACGAGTAATCCATTATTCCATGTAGGAAAATGGTATTCACAGGCCTGCCCATAAAATATTTGTCTTATGTCTGGAGAAGACTTAACCCAAGACCCTGAATAGAGAGAAATCACAGTTTGTTCCTGACACTATAGGTCCCCAGGTGCCGTGGAGGAAACATAGATACAGTACTCACAATATCTCACACATCATTCCTTATATAAGGAAGCAACCACTTCTATTCCGTAGACCTGTTAGTTTCCCCCTATTCATCATCTCAAACTGTGTCCTCGCTGCCTGTAAATTAGCATTATTGCTAACTTAGAGAACGAGCTAAGAGAATGTAAATGGCATGTCACTCAAACATCAAATGTTATGAATGGTACAGACCTCTCATATCTAGAGAATAACACATTTAAGTACTTCTGTAGTCATTTGACCTCCATGCCAATGAAGGGACTGGTTATTACGTAGGTGTGCATCTCTTAAGATGTTGATACATTTTAATGAAGTTCATTAGATAATCTACGGACGTTTCCTTCTAACATGTAGATTTGAACAGAAGGGTATGAAAACCAAGTCCTATTTCTTATGAACTAAATGTTTTAAAAGAAACAAAAGCAGTGTCTCAATATTTTTAAAATGCATATGTTGTTAAAATTCAAGACTATAACTTTAATGTTTCATCCTGTAGGTTTGTTTCTGAGCTATTAATTTGCTATCATGTTTTGGGGGAACTTGTCAAGTTCAATTTTTTTTTTCCTTTTTCCCATATCTGCAAAATATGCACACATTTGAATTATGACTTTCCTACAGGAACTAACAGCTGTATGTGCAAATCATGCATATAAATCAATTACCAAGGCCTATGTACTATAAATGCACCCATTAATTAAGCAATGTCAGATGCTATGAACCATGAAGTTCATTACATCTTTAGCATTCAAAACCAAGGATTATTTGAAGAAGAAATACTAAGTTTACCTAATAGTTAATGAAATTAACCCGGGTTGTTGCCAACATTCTTATTTTATGCCTAATTCAGTGTTTAAATGTTTATGAATAAAACACTAACTGCTGAAAGCAGATATGTTGAAATGTAATTACTGGTAAGTTATAACGCACTTGAGGACTCATTATACCAGACTTGGGAGTTTTAAGATCACCAGTGTAACACACTCTCCAAAAACACAGAGTTTTTATGGGCTAAAAGCTGGAAAGACATAAATGCTGTTGAATTTGTCCTGGCTGAGTGGAAATTTTGATGATCGTGGTGGTATGATTTATGAGTATAACATTTTCCAGTCATTACGTGGTTGCATTTCAGCATTGTGACATGATTTGCATATGTGAATATCCCAGCAAATTAGCTTCTGATGGCTGCTGCATCTGCCTGGATAAAGAAGCCCTTATCTTAAAATCAATGCAGCTGCTACTACAAAAAACCCTGCTTGGAACAGAAATGTTCAGTCCTGTTTCCCTTTGAAATCTATAGTCGGTGACTTGACACACATGGGTTCAATTTCAGGGATAAATACATGCTTGAAATGACTAGGTTTACACATCTGTAGACATTTTAACATCCCTTAAGTTGTCTGCTTCACAAAGACTTCCTGGATGGTCCAGAAAAGCCTGACACCTTTTCCCACACCCCTCTGTCTGCGCTTGGAAATCCCATGGCTCTGTTTCTGTCTGCCCCCAATAAATTGCCTCTCCTAGTCTCTTACATATAAACCATATTTTCTTATGACCTAAAGTATACTCACTTGTGTTAATACATGCTCATGTGTGTGTTTTCTATATGACCACACATCCAGTATCCATATTCTATGTTAGCTAGCTCTAAGATCTTGGTTTTCCTCTGCAAGTTAAATAAAATGCTGTTTCTCAATCTCAGAATCTTGGAAAACGAAAGACATCTTTACTTTATAAATGTGTTTGAATTTCCCAAGTCTTGCATTTCATGCACACAATCAAATATTTTTACAGAGAAACTGTTTTCATCATCCAGAAGAAGCTAATAACATAATCAATCTTTGGAAATGAAGTATATCCAAAAGTGATTTTGCAAGTTTTTGTTCCCCCCTACCATATTGGTTAAATTTGGCTGTCTTTAGTCTCTGAATATGTTACTATTTCATTCCTAGCTTGGTGTCATCTATTTATCTCGCTTGTATTTTCCAGACAGGAACCCCATTTCCCTTCTCGTTTTCTTTCTCCATCTACAGATTATAAGTAATTTTGTTTTTCTGTTTTTAACATTGTCTACACGTTTGCGTATTCTGGGCCTTAGTAATGTTGACATAATTATTAGAAGCTTCCATCATACCCTTGGTTTATGACCCTTGATATTGTGACTATATTTTCTATAAATATGCTTTCACATATAAACTCATCAAAACTCTTTTTACATGTAGACTGATTTGAATACCCTTCTTTATTCTGTGTCATTGACATGTTTCAAATTGTAGGAAGATTATATATATTCTTTAAAGATTTCCACTATTGTTTCCTCTTTTAATCATGGTATAATTGATAAGTGACATTGTATTAGTTTTAGATGTACAACGCAATGATTTGACTTTGTATCCATCGTGAAATGATCACCATAATAAATGTAGCTACCATCTATTACCATAAACACAATTGTGGTGGGAACTTACTTTCTTGGCGTCTTTCAAATTTGCAATACAATACAACACAACAATAGTCATTATGTTGTACATTACTTCTCCATGACTTATTTGTTTGATAACTGGAAGTTTGTACCTGTTGACTCCTTCGCCCATGTAGCCCACACTACAGACCTTACTTCTAGCAACCACGGACTTGTTCTGTTTCTATGACCTTGTTGTTATTTTTATCTTTTTGTTTTTGTTTTATTTTAAATTGCGCATATAAGTGACATGATACAGTATTTGTTTTCTCTGTCTACCTTCCTCCACTTGCATAATGCCCTCCAGGTCTATTCATATACCTCAAATGGCAAATTTTCATTATTTTTGTGGCTGAATAATATTTCATTGAATATGTATGTATATATTCTGTCATATAAGTATGTATATAGCCATTATATATGTATATATATTCATTGTATATGTATGTGTATATATATACATTGTATATACATTATATGCACTGTACATATATATATGTATGTACAATGTATACATATACAACATATGATATATATGCCACATTTTCTTTATCCATTCATACATTTTTAAACACAGGTCGTTTCTATATCTTGGCTGTTGTAAACAATGCTGAATTAACATGAAGGTGCATGTGTCTTTTCAAATTAGTGTTTTTGTTATTTTAGGATAAATATCATAAAGTGAAATTGTTGGATCATATGATAGCTCTATTTTTAACTTTGTAAGGAATCTCCATACCGTTTCTATAGTGGCTGCACCAATTTATACTCCCACCAGCAGTGCACAAGGGTTCCCTTTTCTCCCCACTCTCACCAATAATTTTTCTTATCCTTTTGTTAACAGCCATTCTAATATGTATAAGGTGATATGTCATTGTGGTTTTGATTTTCATTTCCCTGTTATTAGTGACATTGAGCATCTTTTTATGAACCTGTGGGCCATCTATATGCCTTCCTTGGAAAAATGTCTGTTCAGATTCACTGCCCAGTTTCTAATCAGATTGTTGTCCTTGTTTTGCTATTGAATTGCACAAGTTCTTAATATATTTTGGATATCAACCCCTTATCAGATCTATGAGTTGCACATATTTTCTTCCACTCATTAGGTTGCCTTTTAATTTTGTTGATGGCTTCCTTTGCTGTGCAGAAGCTTTTTAATTTAATGTAGTCCTACTTGTTTATTTTTGCTTTTGTTGCCTTTGCTTTTGGTGTCAAATCCAAAATAAAATCATCACCAAGACCAATGTCATGGAACTTACTGTCTATGCTTTGTTCTAGGAGTCTTATGCTTTCAAGTCTTGCAGTCTTAATCTATTTTGTGTTAATTTTCATGTATAGTATAAGATAGTGGTCCATCTTCATTCTTTTGCATGTGGCTAACCAGTTTTCCCAACATCAGTTAGTGAAGGGATTGTCTTTTCCCCATTGTATATGGGTGGATTCTTTGTCATAAATTAATAGACCATATACATGTCGGTTTATTTCTGAGCTTTCTATTTTGTTTCATTGATCCATGAGTCTCTTCTTATGCTGATGCCATACTGTTTTGATTACTATAGCTTTGTAATATAGTTTGGAACCAAGGAGCATAATGTCTCTAGTTTTGCTCTTCCTTCTCAAGATTTCTTTGACTATTTGGCGTCTTTTATGGTTCCATTGAATTTTTAGGATTGTTGGATCTATGTCTGTGAGAAATGCCACTGGGGTTTTGACAGTGATTGCGTTAAATCTGTTGTCTTCTTTGAGCAGTGTGGACTTTTTAACAATTTTAATTCTTCTCATCCATGAGAAAAAAAAAATCTTTCTATTCATTTTTGTCTTTTTCAATTTCTTTCAGCAATGCCTTCTAAGATTTCCATTATTGTTGTTGTTTTTTAAATCCCATCCCTTTCAGGGTTTCTGTAAGTGGGATTATACTTATTCTTAGCTCAGAATTTTGAAATCTATTTTCAAAACAATTGGGAGCAGGGATGCCTGGGTGGCTTGGTTTGTTAAGCATATGGCTTCAGCTCACGTCATGATCTTGCGGTCAGTGAGTTTGCCCCATGTCAGGCTCTGTGCTGACAGCTCAGAGTCAGATTCTGTGTCTTCCTCTCTCTTTGCTCCTTCCCCACTCATGCCCTGCCTCTCTCTGTCTCTCAAAAATGAATAAATGTTAAAAAATAATAATAATAATTGAGAGCATTGTGGAACCTACCCACCATTAAATTCCTTTATATGTTTTTACTCTAGGGGAAAACTTTCTTCCCCATTCCCTGATTCCCAAGTACATTGTATCACTCACAGTTCTTCATGAAGGAAATTTAAATAAGCCACAGTTTATGTATTTTTTTAATTAAGAGAAAAACCAGAGTATAATGAAGGCAATCAGGAGTTTATCAGATACTAGTAGACTTAGAAATCTTGAATTTGGGGGGCGCCTGGGTGGCTTAGTCGGTTAAGCGTCCGACTTTCGCTTGGGTCATGATCTCGCGGTTCGTGGGTTCGGGCCCCGCGTCGGGCTCTGTGCTGACTGCCAGCTCAGAGCCTGGAGNCAAAAAAAAAAAAAAAAAAAAAAAAAAAAAAAAAAAAACATTTAAAAAAAAAAAAAAAAGAAATCTTGAATTTGGGTTGAAGTGTATCAGCACATTGTCTGGCCAGTACTGTAATGAGAAAGCTGATCCCAGATTCTCCTTCTGTTTGCATGATTAGTCCTTATGCAATTGTGTCATCAGTCCTATTATTTTCTCATATTTAGTGTCATCTCAATGATCACAGGCTCATTCACCTGAATACCGAGCCTTTGACAACTCTGTAATGTTATCTCAGTGAGCCGATGTGAAAGACCAGGGAATGAAAAAGGAACATAGGGAGAAACCAGTATGAAGGAGCTTCAAAAAGTGGACCACTGCTAAAAGAGACTGATGCCTAGTGCAGCCAGGACCCACTGAAGTGACCCGAAATGTGTCTCAGAACTTCCTGTCTCAGAGGTGAAAAAAGGAAGCATTTATTTTTCTTTTCTTTCTTTTTTTAATGTTTTATTTATTTTTGATAGAGAGATAGAGATAGCATGAGCAGGAGAGGGTCAGAGAGAGAGGGAGACACAGAATCTGAAGTAGTCTCCAGGCTCTGAGCTAGCTGTCAGCACAGAGCCTGACACGGGGCTCAAACCCACGAACTGTGAGATCATGACCTGAGCTGAAGTCGGATGCTTAGCCGACTGAGCCACCCGGGCACCCTGGAAGCATTTATTTTTCATGTTCCTTCTGCTATGATTTAAGGGTGGCTCCTAGATGGTGAACCTCTATACCCCTAGGTTTCCATTGAATGAACATCTGGCTGGATTTTGTGAAGATCCCTCACCATGACACAAAGAAGACCAGAGGAAAGGACTGAGAGATAAGTGGTTGACAGTGACTCACTGGTTGGCACCGAGGCCCCATCTTGTCCCTGCACAAAGTTAGTAGAAACCTAGGTGGAAGTCATCACCAGCACAGTAATAGAGTAAGAACTAAGGCTGAAGAAATATTGAAATGATACATGAAAGCTTTCAAATATAGTCCAACCCTTGTTCACTGAGATCAAATCATATACTTCCATGATGTCTAATCAATCACAGACCTCCTTTTAAGTGGAGGTTTGTTATCACTTCTCAAGTCTTAATACAAAGAAAGTAGAAATAACTATAGTCCCAGCCCCTGCAGCTCTTCCTGATACCATAATATCCACTATCTCCCTCTTCCACTTATCCCTTCTCATTTCCTTTCAACACTGACAGCATTTTAACTGGTCTACATTTTTTATGGCTGGGATGACCCAGGCATTGAACAGTGAG
Source organism: Hyaena hyaena (assembly GCF_003009895.1). Taxonomy (NCBI): domain Eukaryota; kingdom Metazoa; phylum Chordata; class Mammalia; order Carnivora; family Hyaenidae; genus Hyaena; species Hyaena hyaena. Next base: position 270,367 of record NW_024081089.1, on the reverse strand, counting down.
GGTCTATGTCTCTATAAATTCATTCCACCCCCCAAAATTAGATTCTCTTATAACAAGGCTAAGGTTGTAGAGAGGGAAACACAATTCCATAACTGGAAGTGATGGTGTGAAGGTCTTCCTCTCCTTGGTTCACACTGGCTTATCTTTCTTTCTTTTTCAGGGATTCCAACATAGTTAAGAAATATTCATTAATGCTATAATCTTCTAAATTATAACTGCTCTCCTATGTTTTCAATGTCACAATGACTTAATAACCCAGTGTTTTGCCTTTTATCTGTACCTCATTCCAATCCACATATACGAAAGTCTTGGTATTTGAAATGGCTTGTGTGCCAAGAGTTACCAGCATTTGGTTACCATCAGTAAAGAACTTATTCTTCACATCTGAATGGAGAATCACTTGACTCCAAAATCCCATCCTATAGATACCTATCCTTTCACTCTGAGTTTCTCCAAAGATGGGTCTGAAAATTAAGGTATAGGTAGTTTTGGGAGCAATGGGATTCCAGGGAGCAGGAATGTAAGGCAGGAGGGATGAAACAGAAAATCAATGAAAACCAACACGAGAATCATTATCAAGTTGGTCTCCATTAATGGCAATCATGCTTCATCCCATCGGAGCCTTCCATAGAAAGTATGTAACAGAACTAACTGTCCACTTGGGTTCAAACACACGTATTTAACCACAGACTCCCATTCCTTCTTTGGGTAAGAGCAGCATGGGGTGCCTGGGGTGGCTCAATCGATTAAGCCTCCAACTTCGGCTCAGGTCATAATCTCACATTCGTTGGTTGGAGCCCCGTGTCGGGCTCTGTGCTGACAGCTAGCTCAGAGCTTGGAGCCTGCTTCAGATTCTGTATCTCCCTCTCTCTCTGACCCTCCCCTGTGTGCTCTCTCCCTCTCTCTCTCTCTTTCTCTCAGAAATATATAAAACATTTAAAAATTGAAAAAAAAAAGAGCAGTTTCCAGGGCTTTAACTTCCCTATACTTTGGGTTAATCATCAATAAAAATCTGTGCTCAACCTCAGCAATGGTATTTGAGATGTCTCAGGTTGGTAAGTAATATCATGATCAATAAGCAATACCATGATCCCGAGACAAGCTACTGGTAATACTGCATGAAGCAGCTCATATCTTGTACAAAGCTGAATGTCACAGCAGTGGCAAAGTAAGAGGTGGTGTCAAAAGGATTCTGAATTGGTGCACAAAATATACCTAAGTCATTACTACTTGTCATCATGCTTCCACTTGTTCACACCAGTGCCTACCTTTTTACCATCTGTTGTGCAAATGCTCCCCCTTGTATCAAGTTTTGCTTATTTTTCTTTAAAATTTTAATGTTTATTTTTGAAAGAGAGAGAGAGAGACAGGGTGTGAGCAGGAGAGGTGCAGAGAGAGAGGAACACACAGAATCCAAAGCAGGCTCCAGGATCTGAGCTCTCATTAAGAGCCATAAGCAGGGCTCAAACTCCTGAGGTGAGAGATCATGACCTGAGCCGAAGTCAGACACTTAACCAACTTAGCCACCCGGGTGTTCCATGTTTTGCTTATTTTTTTATAGATATATTCTTCCCCTACCAAAGTGTATTTATTGGTCTAGCTCTTTGAGATTTGTTGATATCTTTGGAATGGTATATAAAGCGTTTGTCCAAATTTAAACTTTCCTTCAAAAATGATAATATTGAAATGCTACAGTCTTTACATAAGTTAACTCAGATTGATATTACTTGTGGTTGTAGTCCTTTTATAGAAGAATCACATTTTCAGAAAAAAATGAAGTAACATGTCTAAGATCATAACAAATAGGTCCTGAATTCCAAATTCAAGCCCTACCAGTCTACTTTGTTATTTGAAAGATTGTGGAATATACTCATAATCCCAGCCCAGTCTTTCAGAGTTTGAGTAAAGGCCAACTTTTCCAAAAGTATTTTCTTTCCTATAAGTAAAAATATCAACAAAACACAAGGCTGTTATCATTTCAGACACCATTTCAGTGTTTTATATAAAGACACTCAAACACGTTTAAATCTTCCACCAATAATGGAGATCAGATGAGTGACCATTATCTTTTACAAAGGACAATTTACTATAAATTCTTCCATGTTGAAGATACATGGCAGAAGATGGAAAGGAAAATTGTGTGAAATAAGCTAATTTAAATGCAAAACATTAATATAGCTAAAATATTCACATCCAGGGCATCTGGGTGGCTCAGTCAGTTAACATGCGACTCCTAGTTTCACCTCAGTCATGATCTCAGTTTGTGAGTTTGAACCCCCTGTCGGGCTCGGCAGTGATAGCGCAGAACCTGCTTCGGATTCTCTCTCTCTCTCTCTCTCTCTCTCTCTCAAAATAAATACATAAACTTTAATAATAAATAAATAGATAGATAGATAAATAAAACATCCACATCAAAACTCATCTCTTCAACTACTTGAACTTTAATTAAAGTCTAAAGTAATAACTCATTTTCTTAAATGAAAATTCTATGGTCATCAAACTAAACTTCTTTCCCAATATTACCACATATAGAGTATTTTAGGAATAAGATTGTATATTTGTATTATCAATTGGTTATAAGTATAGAATTAACACATATTTTACTAAATATTGAAGAAAGCCCCCTTGAATGCCTGCAGTTTTATATTATAATACTTGAATTGCTTCTTGTTCAGTTACCAAAAAACATTAAAAAGGGTTTTTTTAAATGTTTTTAATTTAATTTTTAGAGAGAGAGGGAGCAAACAGGCAGGGGAGAGGCAGAGAGAGAGGGAGACAAAGAATCTGAAGCAGTCTCCAGGCTCTGAGCTGTCAGCACAGAGCCCAATGTGAGGCTTGATGGTAAACTATATGTATCATCTATGGAGTGTATTTATATAATTATTATATACCACAAATAGAATTTGATCATACATATATACATATACACACACATATATTTTTGTGTATATATGCATATGTATATACACCTATCTATTTGACATACATAATACATTTTCTAGTCATAAACTAAACACTACACAAAGAATACCTCAGTCATAGCCTTTAATTTCAACTCCTCTGAATCAACCACTTTTATTCAACTCTTTCAGTTACTATGCTTATACTTCTGTTACATGATTCCTTATTTTAACTGTTCTTTGGAAATTATTTAGCTAACATTGGAAAAAAAAGACCAGTCTTTCTTGGCATTCATCCCTCACCCCCACAAACATGTACACAGTTCCCCTCTCTTCTCTTGCTCTGACCCATATAAAATAGTTGAAATATAATTAAATCAATACCCATTGCTTATATTATTGTGACTTGCAAATATTGTACATAACTGCACCAGGCAATGTACTATAATTACATTTTTTGTGTAAAACTTTTCATTTTATGAGAGATAATAATCTCATAATCTCATTTTTCCCCTTTATTTAGCTTTCTATGAGTCTATTCATCCTCAAACTCTGAGTTAATAAATCTCCTCCATGTACTTACGAAGACTGGAAATTTTTTCAATGCCCCCCTGTCCCCTGCCTACTTGATTTGTTTTGTTTTGTTTTGTTTTGTTTTGTTTTGTTTTGTTTTGTTTTTATTGGGAACTTCTCTCCAGAATCTCCAGGCTCCTAAAGTTCACCACTGGCTTGGCTATTCACCAAGCTTGTGATATAATTTTCATTAGACTTTCTTTTCACCTCTCCATAGTATTGGCTCTCCAATCACATTTTATTGTTTCTCAGTTTAGTTCCTGAGCAAGTATGCATTGAGATCATTTTTACAACTTTCATGTTTCAGAAGTCGTTTTCTACCCTTTTACTTGATTCATAGTTTGTTAGGATATTTTATTTGAATATCATTTTTCAAAAGCCATTACTCTAATCATTTCTGAAAATTTTGGAACATTGCTTTATTGCTTTATTAACTTTGAGCTACAAATAATGGCTGCTGAGAATCTGACATTATTATGACTTCCACTTTTTCATATGATCTCTTTTTATTCCCTTTTCTAAAATATTTTTATAATTCTTTCCTTGTCTTGCATATCATAAACTGTGTCATGTGTAAGTCTTTGTTATTTATTGGCATAGGCTCCTTTTTTCCAATTTTATTTTTTAACATAATTTATTGTCAAATTGGCTTACATACAACACCCAGTGCTTATCCCAACAAATACCCTCCTCAATGGCCATCATCCATTTTCCCCTCACTCCCACGCCCCCATCAACCATTAGTTTGTTCTCTGTATTTAAGAGTCTCTTATGGTTTGCCTCCCTCCCTCCCTGTTTGTAACTATTTTTTCCCCTTTCCCTTCCCTCCTGGTCTTCTGTTAAGTTTCTCAGTTTCCACATATGAGTGGAAACATGATATGTGTCTTTCTCTGCCTGACTTATTTCACTTAACATAATACCTTCCAGTTCCATCCACATTGCTGCAAATGGCCAGATTCCATTCTTTCTCATTACCAAGTAGTATTCCATTGTATATATAAACCACATCTTCTTGATCCATTCATCAGTTGATGGACATTTGGGCTCTTTCCATGATTTGGTCATTGTTCAAAGTGCTGTTATAAATATTGGGGTACATGTGCCCCTGTGCATCAGCACTCCTTGTATCCCTTGGGTAAATTCTTAGCAGTGCTATTGCTGGGTCATAGGGGACTTCCATTGTTAATTTTTTGAGGAACCTCTACACTGTTTTCCAGAGGGGCTGTACCAGTTTACATTCCCACCAACAGTGCAAGAGGGTTCTCATTTCTCCACAACCTCACCAGCACCTATAGTCTCCTGATTTGTTCATTTTAGCCACTCTGACCAGCATGAGGTAGTATCTCAGTGTGGCTTTGATTTGTATTTTCCTGATGATGAGTGGCATTGAGCATCGTTTCATGTGTCTGTTGGCCATCTGGACGTCTTCTTTGGAGAAGTGTCTGTTCATGTCTTCTGCCCACTTCTTCACTGGATTATTTGTTTTTCAGAGGTGGACTTTGGTGAGTTCTTTATAGATTTTGGATACTAGCCCTTAATCCGATGTCATTTGCAATTATTTTTTCCCATTCCATCAGTTGTCTTTTAGTTTTGTTGATTGTTTCCTTTGCAGTGGAGAAGTCTTTTTATCTTGATGAGGTCCCTATAGTTCATTTTTGCTTTTAATTCTCTTGCTTTCGGAGATGTGTCAAGTAAGAAATTGCTGCGGCTGAAGTCAGAGGTTGTTGCCTGATTTTCTTCCTCTAGGATTTTGATGGTTGAACCAAACTCCATCTTTTTAGAATAAGGGTTGATAAGAGGCAGAATGGCTCAAGAGACAGAATGGCTCAGCTATGTGTAAATGGCAGAATCTGAAAGAAACAATAAATGGCCTCACATCCACATATCTTGTGTTGTCTTGACTACCTGTTTCCTATGGCTGCCATTAAAATGTATACAAAGTAGGTGGCTTACCCAACATGTTTAAGAAGTTCAGGAGACCAGAACTGAGATTAAGATGTTTGGCATTTTTGGTTCCTTCTGAAGGCCATGTGAGATAATCTGTCCCATCCCTCCCTCCTACCTTCTGGTGGTTTCTTTGCAATACCTGGCTTGTGAACATGTCATCCCAATCTCTGTGTTCTCCATGTGGGTGTATCTCCAAATTTCCCCTTTTTGTAATTGGATCATTGGATTTGGGGTCCACCCTACTAGAGTATTAATTAACTACTTACATCTCCAATGACTGTATTTCCAAATGAAGTCATATTCTAAGGTACTAGACATTAAGACTTTAGCATACAAATTTTGGGGAACACAATTCAACATCTAACACTACCCCACTCTCTAACCCTGTTAACTTTGGCAGGTTACTTCATTCTTAGTCTCAGTTTCCTTATTAGTAAATAGAGCAAAACTATTAGTACCCATCTTATTGGAGTATTTAAGGACTTAGCTAGGCCATACACACAGAAGTCATTTAATTACATTTCAGTTATTAATAGCAGTAGCATAACATACCTGTTTATAATTTTATTTCCACATTGCTGCAAGTTTTATTTAATCTTATCTTTTTTTATCTACCCAGGAAAATATATGAAAACTTAAAAACAAAGGGACTATGACCATCCAAATGTATTTTTAAAAATAAGTTGTAATTGTTAATGTCCTTTTGCTTTTATTCAAAAGCACTTTGAATGTGCTCATAAATCTTTATGTAGTTATTTTAGTGATTCGCTCATAAAATTTCATCTCCAAGAGACATTGAAAGATCACAATTGCTTAAAAATAACAGAATAACAAGACTAATATTTATAATTTTCCCACTGCATATTTAACAGAAGGAAATGCTATACACAGGAAATAATAAAGTTCAAAACATGAGGCCAATTACATTTTTTAGTTTATCCTGTTAAACAGGTATATACTTATGATATCTTTAAACATCTTAAATATTTAGTGATATTTCCTGAAAATACTATACCAACAAGAGTTAAATTACTTAATAGAAATAGTTATCCTACTATGTCATGAGAAGCCTCATTAGTTTTTCTTTGATAATTAGCTATAACTGCATCAAAAATTATTAGCTATAATGAAGCAAAGGGTCTCTGGAAAGTGAACCCACATGAATACTTATGGTGAGTAAATTAAATTGAAAAAGGCTTGATTAAGCAATATACACCTAATTTCACATAAAAATGCTGATTTCTCCCTAAAGAACAACTACAGACTCCATTAAAATAGGAACATTTCATATGAATATCAATTAATCAAAAAGTGTATTTATATGATGTCCCTTCCTGGAATAAAGTGCATATATAATCTTACACATATTCAAAAGTCATGGAAATTAATATTAGTATAATGCATGAAAACAACAACCTAACTGTCAAATCTCAGTGAAATAGTTTCATCAAATAAAATATGACCCTTTTGGAGAGTTATTTTTTCTTGTTAAAGTCTTAGAAAACTTTTTTCGTATTATACTCAGATGTACATATATTCTAGGTCACTGGGGAGATCATTAAGATTCAGAATTTTTAGAAAATTTTTTCAGTTTATTTGTTTTGAGAGAGACAGAGACAAGTGTGAGTAGGGGAGAGGCATAGAAAAAGGGAGACAAGAATCCAAATCAAGCTCTGCACCATCAGCATGAAGCCCGATGCAGGGCTTGAATTCTTGAAACCATGAGATCTTGACTTCAGCCGAAACCAAGAGTTGGCTTCTTAACTGACTGAGCCACCCAGGAGCCCAAGATTCAGTATATTTTTAAAGGGAGCTTGGTTAAAGAGATGGAGTAGAAAGGAAAGAAGGTAAAAGACAAAGAAATGTGTTATAAAGTGATGGAAATTAGAACATATGCTTCCCAGGGTTCATTTCAATAAGCTAGAGACATGTTCTTAATAAATATTCTCAGCACACTTTGGCATATGTACTTCAACAATAACATCCTTTTGGGGATGAAACTTCAGAGAAGTTTTCAGATAAATTTCAGACCTGATTTTCATTACATATTCACAAGATGAGACTCCTGCAAGTTAATAGTGAGAAGGATTTGTGTAATGTAAATATATCTGATGAACGTCCCTCCCTGGGTCCCTAATCCAAGAGCTCTAGCAACAGTCGTAGGGCTCTGCAGTGGTCTCTTATCCCAACACTAATAACATACCAGCTACTCTGCTACATACCGGTAGTAAATTTCACTCTATTTCTCCCTCCTACTTCTACTTGTAGGTCAGCTAAAGATCAAGCTTGACTCTCCATGATCAAGTCACATTCCAATTCGAAATCTGAATACTTGTACCTGTGCCTAACCTATGATCAGCAGTAGAGCGATGATTCAGTAGATCTGATCCTACTCAAAGCTAATCTGAACTTGGCCATGCTATGAGGTAAGTACAGAACAAAAAGACAAGGGAAAGAAATGCTACATTATTTGATTCACCTTGACATCTAGTGCCAAATTTGTCAGATAATTTCCCTAGGCTGCTTTCTGTTTTGATGAAACCATTTGAAAAATGTTTCAGAGAAAACATTTATGCTTCGCTGATCATTTAACAACTATTAAAATTTACTGCTATATTTACAAACACCATTCAGTAGATATATAATAATATCTATTGTATTTTTCATATATCATGACTTCAAAACTAGATTATAATTGCTTAAAAATAGAAATCTTGGCTTAAACATATTTGCAATTCTACACCACAATTTTTGGATGGTAGTATGTGGTTTACAAATACTGTATATTTAAATAGTTTACCAAAATAACCATACTTGTGGCACTGGTTGATGCCGGTCTGTGGAGCAATTGCAGAGGGGTCCAACCAGGATTTATTTTTGTTTTAGGCCAGAATTATTACAAAAACTGAATGCAACAAAGATTAAATCTGTTCAATATCTCTAGCTGTTTCATACTACTAGTAGATTTGAAATAATTTTTCTTTTTTAATGTTTATTTATTTATTTGAGAGAGTGTGTGAGAGAGAAAGGGGCAGAGAAAGAGAGAGAATCTCAAGCAGGTTCTGTGGTGACATCACAGAGCCTGACACAGGGCTCGATCTCATGAGCCATGAGATCATAACCCCAGCTGAAATCAAGAGTCAGATGCTTAACCAACTGAGCCACCCAGGCTCCCTGAAACAATCTTTTCCTATCCTAAAAAGCTTGAGAAACCAAGATCAACATAAATGGAAACTGTGACACGCTGAATGCCCAAGATGGCAGCAAAGTGACAGGCTGTCATTTTGCCCAGCCTTTTTACTGAAATAGAAGGTGTTTTCTTTTACCATCATGAAAATTATGATTTTCCTCTTAAAGCTCTATGCATACAACTAGGGGGAAAAAACTGGCTGAGACCTTGCAATAAACTTTTTTTCTGTTCATTTTGCCATAAACCAGCATTTCTCGCCTCATTTAAGGGAATTTGTTGAAAAAGAAAATGGACTCAAATGATTTTCAGATGTGAATGGGTTTCCAGGTAGTCTCCTGGTCTAAGGACCAGTCACACTTTCTTTATAATCTCTTTAATGCTGCAAAGGCACCATGCTTCAGTGGTCATGGCCTTCCAGGCTATTCTGCAGGATTTTCCTCATTCAGGTCAATAGAATCAATCATACTAACTCCTTGCAATGATGTAGGTGCTAAATGAATCCCCTCTTAAAGAGACGGGTTATCTATGTTCTATGAAAGAAATGTTAGATTAATGGAATCCAAAGGTTAGAAAGAAACTCAAGGGCCATTTACTTCGGTCTACAATTCTGTTGTGGAGTCTCCCCCATAATATTTGCCAAGTTCTCTTGAGGTAAGAAAACTTTTAATGATATCATTTATGTTCATATGTAGGCAACAAATGTATTTTTCCACTCCTGTGGTCTATGACATTTTCCATGCCATGGTCAATGAAATATGCCTTGATTTAAACACAGCCCTGAAACCATCGAAGAAGGCTGGACAGAGCTTTGCTCCCTACAAGGCTTTGAGCACTTTTGACTTCCTAAAGGTGTAAAATTTCTCTGTTAGGATACAGAAATTGGTACAGCTTCTGTCTTATTTACTTGTGATTTAAGAAGTTCAGAGAAGCCTACCATGGCCTCAGAGTCTCCATTCCATTCAAACTGCAAGTCTCAAATGTCCACCATTAGAAATTCTTTTATTGTTTCAATCTTTAGCTTTTAATTTTTTAAATATAAAATGCAGTATTTATGGAAAAATGTAATGCATAAAATTGCTGATATTTTCTGTTTATTTTTTAACTTTCTCCCCTACAGAAATAACTGGTCTAAGCAATATGTAAATTATCACAACAAAAGAACGTAAAAGAAGGGATTAAGAAGTACAAACACAAAGCTATAAAATGAATAAGTCATGGGATATAATGTACATGGGGAATATAGTCAATAATACTGTATTAACTTTGTAAGGTGACAGATAGTAATGAGACTTATAGTAGTGATCACTTCTCAATGTATACAAATGTTGAAGCACTATGTTGTATACCTGAAACTAATATAATATTATCTGTCAATTATATCTCAAAAAATAAAAAAGGGAAAAAAGATAAATCCAGGGAAAGAAGGTGCCTATCTGAAATTTCTAGTGAATAATGAATGGTAAATGGAAACATTTAATATTTCAGGGCTATTCTAGTCTATACCCATTCGGAACTGCCTGAGAGCTCTAGCAAGTCCTTCACATGCACCTTGGTTATTACAAACCAAAGGTCCAGATCATGTCAGCAGCTGTTGTTTAACTGTTCTTATCATCCTGTGGAACAATATAGCATAATGCATAGTAACTTTAGACAGTGATAAGTGGAATGTATAATCCACACCGATCACAGTGTCTCAGACATTGCTATGACCTGGACCCAGCCTTTGTCATTTGCTGGACTTCAGTCTCAGTGGTCTTTCCAATAATAAGTTCATTAAATACCTGCCATGTGCCAGGTACCAGGTGAAGTCTGGGTCAGCTTCCTGAAATAGAGCAAAGGACTCTGCCTTCATGAGAATTTGACTCTAGAGAAGAAGAAGGAAAATCAGTAAGACAAAGGGAGCCTCTCCCAAGGATCACCCCTTCCTCCTTCAGCCCCCAACACACATGCGAGGGGGAGTTACCTGGAGGATAGGAGAGCCACAGGAGTATCTGATCCAGGCAAAGGGAATGCCATGCCATACCTGAAGCAGAAAAGGCAAAGATACTCTTGAGAAAATAGAAAAAAATCCAAGAGGACTGCAACAGAGACCGTAACTGAGAGTGTCACTAGGAATAAAACTGGAGACCCAGATCATGGGGGGCAGGGGGCGGGTAGCAGGGGCTGTGTAGTCAGGATCTGAGTCCTTTGCTTAAACATAGTATATAGATCTTGAATGACATTAAATTAGCCAATGGCAAGTTTAGAATTACTTTCTCTCTCTGTGTGTCTTTTTTTTTTCCTTAAGCATTAACCTGGCTGCAAGTTCCAAACTGAATTAAATAGTGTAAGACAGGAGCTGAAGAAAGGCAGAGGTTGGATTAGTCATGTAAGAGAATATTAGGGGCCTGAACTAAAGAACAGATATTAAAAATAAAATAAACATGTGTATATTTGAACAATTGGAAAGACTGATGGCTTACGATGTATAGAGGAAGAAATAATGTGAAGATGAAGCCACAGATTTTGAAGACAGAGTCAAAGGTGGAACCATACATTTAGTAGGGAAGAGAAGAAGCAGCTTTAAAAAGGGAGGTGGGAAAAGTTATCAATAACAATGGGCATTCATTCAAGAGGAAGTGTTGTGTAAACATTTTGGATTTAGGAGCTCTGTTGTTTAGAAGAGAGATTTGGACCTCAAAATAACATTTGAGAGAAAATACACAAATACCATTTGAAGCCACTGGAGAGGACACACTTGCTTAAGGTCTGAGAATAGAACAAGAGTGAAGAGTTCATGAAATCAAATCTACCAAGTCAACTGGGAAGGAAATAATGGAGAGATATCAAAAATAAAGAAAAAGTACCACCAATATTTAACATTAGGATGACGTAGAAACTAACATGGCCATAAGTGGTGAAGAGTCATTTGTTTATAATGTAATAGAGAGGTTACGTTATGCCTAAATAGTGTCCATTGTATTCAGTGCCATCAAAGTCTTTGGTGAACTTGACAAGCTACATGTAATTAATTAGTAGCTGTATGAAAATTGCAAATCCCTAAAGAAGATTGCAGATCATTTTATCCTCAAACTCTTTTGACAGATGTAAACACAGATTCAAGGCATTCAAGTAAATCTCCCAAGGTCATATAGCCATCTCTGGGCTGGGACCTTCTTCCACAGCTTTTTTATTATACTATGGTCACTGATATTTTCTTACCCTGGGTTGTCAATTTGAATTTTTCATTAAATTAGACCTATGATTGTCCAAGAGATAATAATAAGATTCAATTGTTTAGAACAATAAGTCTCCTTTTCCTCTAAATATTGATAGGAGTTAGTAAACTGAGATAATTCAATGTAAGGAGGCCAGAAATACTCTCCATCAAAGGGTCCACCAAGGAAGATCAGAAGTGTCCGACACATCCAAGGACAGTAGTGCCAAGCACAAGGAAGACATTTTTCATTTTGACATTTAGAAAAAACCACCAATGGCTTGGTTAAAATTACAAACTAGCATACTGTAAAACGTCATGTCAAAGCAAAACAAAACAAAAACCTCCAAACACCATCTTACAGTGGCATATCAGAAAGGATTTGAAAATGGTTACATGCCATTCCTTTTTTCACTTTGGTAAGATGAAAACAACAACATGACTTTTTCTTTTTTCATGTGTTAACAATGTACTCTCTGAGGCTAAGACCTTGTATTCCAAGTTAAAGCCTAGGGCAAAATTTTTATAGCTGAATTATAAATCCCCGAAAATAGAGATTTATAATGGAAATTCTTGGAACCCATACCTAATAGATCTATACTACCTGGAGTCCTTCTTATGAAAGGAAGGCTTTGAGACTTTCTTCCAGATAACTTGGCTAATAAGATTAAATGATGAAAGGGTGTTCAGATGAAATATTTAAGATATAGCCTTTTTTGGTAACAGTACATATTGCACTAGGCCCTACACATTGAAAAACATAAACAGAAGAATCAGTTATAGCTAGATAGAGGAATGTAAGATATGAAAAATTCTTTGGGGAAATGATGGGTTATTAAGGTATGGACTATAATATCATCGTCAATCTATAAAACTTTTACAACCTAGTCTTATTTGCACAGAGATTACATCCCCAAAGCTCAGTGCCAAAGACACATGTTAATAAGCTCACAACTTTTAATTAAGCAATATGTAAAAGTAGATTCCCATTAAGCTGTGATTTGTGGGCTAGTTCATTACAGTGGGCCCCAACCACCAGACACATATTCAATACAAATCAAGCAGTCTGCATATTATCAAGCTTAATGCGAGCCTACCGGTGATGTTTTATTGCCAGTTCAGGAGAGTGGTTCATAGAAAGTATTTTCCCCCAAAAGACTAGGACAGAGATCAAACCCTAATGACCCCATGGTGCTTGTTTAATGAAATGACTCATCTGCATTGTTTATTTGCATAACACAATAATTACTCATACAGTTAATTATCATACATCCGATTAACTGACCTGAGGGGTTACAGTTTTTATTGTCATAAACCCATAGAGGGCAGTCCTGGTAGTGGTTTTGGGTAGTTGGGAGCAAGATTAAATTCTCTTTCATTTCAGTTTGGTTGGGAAAGGAAGTGATAAGGAATTAATGGTCTGGGGAGAATTGGTTAAGTGAAAAGAAAATGAGCCCAAATTTTTCCTCCATTAACTAAATTCTCCAGGAATTAAAGTGTTAATTCTATAAAATAAAACCATGGAACAATGAGGGGAGAATATGATCTCATAATTGAGCACTTTTTTGGTGTAGAGAAGGAGACCAGAGAAAGGGAAAAACTGGTATATTTGATGGCATAGACAATAAAAACTCTCTGCATAAAATATAATCACAAAGACCTTAAAAAATAAAGGATATAATTGAACTGAGGTATAAATGATTTAACTAATCCTTTAATTATTAACTCAATTTACTCATTGAATAAATATTTATTCAACACTCATTGTGTACCAGGCATTTTATCAGAAATATATCTGAAATGGGTATCTGATCTTATGTATATCAGACACATATCAGATAAAATGCCTGGCATACAATAAGTGTCTACATGTATATATATATACATATATATATATATATATATATTCATCCATATATTCATTAAAGCAGAAGCTCTTTACCAAAAAAAAAACAAAAAAACAAATATGCTTATCATTTGCTTGTGCCTATTTCAGGCTTTCTATTCAAACAACTGATTTGTCTGTTTATATCAGTGCTAGAGAACTATTTTGATAAATGACAAAGTTTTAAAAATACACTTTTTTACTTTTCCAATATTCCTTTACTTTTTTCTATTAATTATACCTGTGCTGTATATTTATTGCAAAAATATTGGAAAATGTAAATACACAGAAAAGAAAATCACCTAAAACACCAACACCAACAGACAACTAGTGTCAACATCCAGCATATATCCTCCTGTAATTTTAATGCAAATATATACATATATCTGTATTTATGTAGAGAGAGATAGATTTTATAAAAATATATTTCGATTATAAATAACAGCCTTTGCATTTTGTTTAAGACATGTTATAGGGATGCCTCGCTGAGTCAGTCAGTAAAGCACATAACTCTTGATCTCATGATTATGAGTTCAAGCCACAATGGGTGTAGAGATTACTTCAAAATAAAATATTTTATTAAAAAATATCATTACAGATGTATTTCCAAGCCAATTACAAAATAGTAGCAGAAACAATGCTTTGCGCTTGCTAAACAAGAAGTAGGCAATTGATGACTCACAGTCCAAGTCCAGCTCACCACCTGTTTTTTTGTATGTTTTTTACATTTTATCCTTTTATTTTGAGAGAGAGGGAGAAAGAGAGAGAAAGAGAGAGAGAGCAGGGGAGGGACAGAGAGTGAGGGAGAGAGAGAATTCCTAAGCAGGCTCTGTGTGCTGTCAGTGTTGGTCTCTAGCTCAATGCAGGGCTCCATCCCATGACCCTGAGGTCATGACCTGAGCTAAAATCAAGAGTTGATTGTTTAACCAACTGAGCCACCCAAGCCCCCTTACCACCTGTTTTTATAAATAAAGTTTTATTGGAGCACAGGAACACTGATACCTTTACATATGTCTATGGGTGACTTTATCCTATCACAAGAAAGTTGAGTAGTTGTGAAAGAGACAGTACGGCCAAAAAACCTAAAAGATGTATCTGGTCCTTTACAGGAAACTTATAGACCCCTACGCTAAACCATATCTTCTTGGGAAGATTACATTCCTACGGTGCAGGGTGTTTGGGACCATACAACTGAACCCTGGTCAATGAGACATGAGCAGAATTGACATTGCCATTGCAAGTGGACTTAAGAATACCTGTGTGGCCTCCAAGTCTCTTTTCTTCCATGTAAGTAGTATCAGATTAAAAAAGATATGAGACAGGACTTTCCATGAGTGAGAAATACATTTTTGTATATATTAGTGAGATTTCAATAGTCCACTATATTTTTCAAGACTGTAGAGAATTCCATTACAAGAATCTAAATGATTTATGTCACCATTCCTTCATCACAGATTGAATATTTACATTATTTCTAATGTCTTATTTATAATAAATTCACTATGAAAAGTATTAGGTATTTTATTTCCATACTTATTTAAGTATTTCTAAGAAATACTAGGGATGGACTTGGTTAGTTAAAGAGCTTATATATCCTTTTTTTGTGTGGTAGTGACTTTTTTGGGCTTTTTAAAAATATTTATTTATTTTGAGAGAGAGATAGAGGGAAGGCTAGAAAGACAGGGTGAAATAATCCCAAGCAAGTTCTGCCCCATGCAGGGTGCAATCTCAGGAACCATGGGATCATAACCTGAGCCAAAATCAAGAGATGGACGCTCAGCCAACTGAGCCACGCAATGCATTTTTTAATGTTTTCTGCTGCAAATGATGATCCAGTTATCCCAGGGAATATCTAAAACAATTCCATTTTTTAAAAAATATTGCATCATTATTTTTATTTTGTTCAGCTTTATTGAGGTATAATTGACAAAAAAAATTGTACGTATTTAAAGTGTACACTGATGATTTGACATAAGTATATTTTGTGAAATGATTACCACAATCAGGTTAATTAACACATCCATCACTTCATGTAGCTACTTTTATGTATGTGTGCTGAGAATACTTAAGGTCTATTCCCTTAGCAAGCTTCAACTACACAACACACTACCATTAACCATGGTATTCATGTTGTACATTAGATGCTCAGAACTTGTATTATTGGCCTGTTCATATTTTCTATTTCTTTGATTCAATTTTGGTAAGTTGTATGTTTCTAGGAAGTAGCCATTTCTCCTAGGTTGTCCAAATTTTGGTACATAATTATTCATGGTGGTCTCATGTTTCTTTGTATTTCTGTGGTTTCAGTTACAATGACCCCTTTTTTATTACTGATTTTATTTGTCTTCTCTGTTTTTCCTTAGTTTACTTAAAATTCTGTGAATTTTTTTTCTTTAAAAAAGCAGCTTTTGGGGGCGCCTGGGTGGCTTAGTCGGTAAGCGTCCGACTTTCGCTTAGGTCATGATCTCGCGGTTCGTGGGTTCGAGCCCCGCGTCGGGCTCTGTGCTGACTGCCAGCTCATAGCCTGGAGCCTGTTTCAGTCTGTGACTCCCTCTCTCTCTGACCTTCCCCTGCTCACACTGTCTCTCTCTCTCTCTCTCTCTCTCCTAGAAATAAATAATTCATTAAAAAAATTTTTTTTAAAAAGCAGCTTTTGGTTTCATTGATCTTTTCTATAGTTTTCCTGTGTCTGTTTCATTGATTTCTTCTGTGATTTTTGTTATTTCCTTCACTTTAACTTTGGGTTTGGTTTGTTGTTTTATTTCCACATTCTTGAGATTTTAAGTTAGGATTTTTATTTGCAATCTTCTTATTTTTAAAGGTAAATGCTTACTGCTATAAAACGACCTCCTAAAACTGATTTTTATGCATCCCGTAAGTTTTTATATGTTGTGTTTAAAATATTAATTTGCTCCAAGATATTTTTAAATGTTTATTAATTTATTTTGAAAGACAACGAGAGTGAGAGGGTGAAGGGCAGAAAGAAAGAAGAGGAGAGAGAATCCCAACTAAGCTTCTCACTGTCAGCACAGAGTCTGAATCAAGGCTCATTCTCAGGAACCATGAGATCATGACCTGAGCCAAAATCAACAGTTGGATGCTCAACTAACTGAAACACCCAGCTACATCTCAAGATATATTTTTAGGGGCACCTAGGTAGCTAAGTTGGTTAAGCATCTGACTTCGGCTCAGGTCATGATCTCCTGGTTTGTGGGTTTGAGCCCCACATTGGGTTCTGTGCAGGTAGCTCAGAGCCTGGAACCTGTTTCAGATTCTGTCTCTCTCTCTCTACTCCTCCCTTGCTCATGCTATGTCTCTCTCTATTTCAAAAATAAACAAAAACTATAAAAAATATTTTAAAAAGATATATTTTTTTAAAATGTCCCTTTTGATTTCTTCTTTGACCCATTGGTTTTTTTAGGAGTGTGTGGTTTGGTTTCCACATATTTGTGAATTTTCCAATTTTTCTCTTGCTATTGATTTTTATTTTCATACCATTGTGTTTGGAAAAGACCCTTAGTATAATTCAGTTTTATGAAGTTTGTTGAAACTTGGTTTTTGACCTAACATATTATATATTCTGGAAATTTCTCCATGTGTGCCTAAGAAAAATGTGCATTCTGCTACCGTGGATGGAATATTCTGTATATGTTTGTTAGAACTATTTGGTCCAAAGTATAGTTCAAGTTCAAAGTTTCATTATTGATTTTCTGTCTGGACAATATATCCATTGTTGAAAGTGGGTGTTGAAGTTTTTACTATTATTGTATTGCTGTCTATTTCTCTCTTCAGATCTGTCAGTAGCTGCTTAATATATTTAAGTGCTCTGATTTGGGGTGCATATATATTTACAATTGTTATATCCTCTTGATGAAATAACTTTTCTGTCATTATATAATGACCTTCTTTGTCTCTTTTTACATTTTTTTGTTTACTTAAAATCTATTTTATCTGATATAAGTATATCTATCCCTCCTCTCTTAGTTTTTATTAGAATGGAATATCTTTTTCATCCCTTTGCTTTCAGCCTTTGTGTGTCCTTAAAGCTGAAGTGAATGTCCTTTAGGTTACTGTTTCTTAATCCATTCACCAATTCTATGCCTTTTGATAAGAGAATTTAGTCCATTTACTTTTGAAGTAATCATTGATAGGTAAGGACTTACTAATGCCACCTTATTGTTTTCTAGTTGTTTTATAGTTCCCTGTGTCTTTGTTCATCTTTTACTGTCTTGTTTTGTAGGTTGATGATTTTCTGTAGTGATATCCTTTGAATATATCACCCTATTGTCTTCTGGCCTGCAAGAATTCTTCTGCTGAAAAATCTTTTGATAACCTTACAAGGATTCCCTAATATGTGAGAATTTTTTTCTCTTGCTGCTTTCAAAATTCTCTTTTTTCATGTTAGACAGTTTTAATATAAATTGTCTTGAATAAGATGTCTTTGGGTTGAATCTTTTTGGGCAACTATGAGCTTCATAAAGCTCTGAATCTTTTCCAGATTTGGGAAGTTCTCAGTAATTCATTCTTTAAGTAAAGCTTTCTGTCTCTCCCCTTTTCCTTCTGGGACTACAGAATGAATAGGTATTTTCACTTCATGGCATCTCATAATTCACATAAGTTTTCTTCATTTTTTTTCATTCTTTTTTCTTTGTTCTCACTTAACCAGATACTTTCAAATGAGCTGTCTTCTACATCACAGATTCTTTCTTTTTCTTCTGTTTGATCAAATCTGCTATTGATGCTCTCTGTTGCATTCATTGTATTCTTCAGCAACAAATTTTCTACTTGGTTCTTTTTATGATTTCTATTTCCCTGTCAGTCTTCTTATTTTGGTAACATATATATTTTCCTGATTTCATTGAGATGTCTTTGCATGTTCTTGTAGACCAGTGGGCTTCCTCAGAACAATTATTTTGAGTTTTTATCATGCAAATCACAGATTTCTATTCCTTTGGAGCCATTTGCAGGAAAATTTTTGTATTCCCTTGGTAATGTTATGTTTCCTTGATTTTTCATTGTCCTTGAAGTCTTCAATTGCTGTCTTTGGATTTTAAGAAGCAGTCACCTCCTCCAATCTTTACTCATTGATCTCAGGAGAATAATGCCTTTTGTCAGCCCTGCTAGGAATTCTCAGGCTTTCTTGGACTTCTTCTATGGATATTCCTGCCTTCACACTTACTCTTTCTTGG
Organism: Hyaena hyaena; assembly: GCF_003009895.1. NCBI lineage: Eukaryota > Metazoa > Chordata > Mammalia > Carnivora > Hyaenidae > Hyaena > Hyaena hyaena. The sequence continues at coordinate 251,487 of NW_024081089.1, read as the reverse complement.
TGGAATGAGTTCTTAAGATTGTATGACTCCTTTTGATCCTATAAAGTCAGGCCAAATTCTAACAGCTTCTCCCTAGGACTTCTTTCCCTAGGGTGTTACTGAATGCTCAAATTTCTGTGCTTTCTTGCAATCCTGTGAAATTTGGCCAGCTTTTCACATAAGATCACTAGCTATCTGCAAATGTTTTTAGTCTTTGTCCTTAAAAGCACACAGGTCACAAAATGAGGTGTGTGTGGGTGAGACATGTAGAGCATTGAAGGTGCCCATGGTATAGATGGAAAGATCCATTGGCAGGGTGTCCTCAGTGGTTCATGGGTAGGATTCTTGATGGAGACTGCAAAGCATTAATAAGATCTGTGTTACTTTGATTATTTCTAAGCACTAGCTGCTATTCTTCCCACCCTTTTCTTCCTCTTAGTTTTGTAGCACACTGCAGTGTTGTGTCTGAAGCAAGAAAGAAGTGAGCCTTTAGGCAGCATCATGCATAGGTGCATAAGTGGGTGCTCATGTGCACTCTCTCACTTTCCCCATGGACAAAATCATGGGCCAAGAGCACTGAGCTCTGCTGCCTTGAAGGAAGGTTAAAAATGGTAAAATAAAACTATTTCTCTTACCCTCTTCAATGGGTCAAGTCTTGAATTTTTTTTTTTTTTAATCCAATAGTGTGCTAGAATTTCTCCACTGGCCTCTAGAACTTCCACAAAAATATTCTCATCTAAAGGTGGTTGTCAAAATTGGTGTTCTTGGGGCTCTTGGGTGGCTCAATCAGTTAAGCATCTGATTCTGGATTTTGGCTTGGGTCATGATCTTATGGTTCAAGAGTTCAAGCCCCACATGGGACTTTGTACTGATAGTGTGGAGCCTGATTGAAATTCTTTTTCTCCCTGTCTCTCTGCCCTTCCCTCCTCATAGTGTCTCTCTCTTTCTCAAAATTGCTAAATAACCTTAAAATTCTGGTGTTCTTTAGGGCAAAGATGGTAAAAGGTTCTCTTCTGCCTTTTTGCTGATGTCACTACTCTAAATCCACCCAACACAATTTATTGGAACATTCTTCCCTTACTAAAAAAAATCGAATGGATAATAAATGGATAATAAATTCTGTCAGTAAGATTATTTTAAATTTCTTTCCTTTACTAATGTTATACATTGTACTAGCAAACATTTTAATGCTGAATCCATGTTCAGTGACAAAGTAAAATTTATTTAGGAACAGAATTTTTCTTAACTTAGTGCTATGTAAAAGTTGCTAACACTTTCCTCAGGTCTGTAATTCTTGTTTGCAGATATATTTCTGTTTGTGGTTGGATAAGTACATATACATACCATCATAGTTGGGTAGCCACCAGTCTTATACACATATGCAGATAATATAGACAAAATGGTTAAAAGCTCATACTTTTCAGTTATTCAGAATAATTTAAATGTCATACAATGTATCAGCTCCTTAATGACTTTATTTAAATCAACCAAAAAAGTATCAAGCAGAAATTCATTCAGCCTTAATGATTTTTGAAGGATATTTTCCAAAACACTTTAAAAATGTTTTCAATGTTTATTAATTTAGGAGTTCAATGAAATGTTTTTATTTATCACCACAGAGGTATGTATATTATACTCTGATTTTTAACCTCTTTATCTTTATCATACATCTCTGATATCTAATGTTGTATATTTGCAATTTTCTTCTTTTCTTTCCTAATCTTAATGAAAGAGAAAATCACCAAAATAAATTACTACTATTAATTTCTGTTCCTATTTTCTGATTAGCTTCAATTTTGAAGGTTTAGTTTATATATTTTTTCTAGCTTCTTTATATTTTTAATAAAAAATATTTCTATCTAGATACAACTCTGGCAACCTTTCATAAGTTTTCATATACAGTGATCTAATTGCTTCATAAATATTAATTTTTTAATAATTTATTATTGCAATTTTACTTCCTCTTGGCCCACAAGTACTTTTTTTACTGACAAGTACTTTTAAAAATTAATCAACATGTATTTTTTTAATATAAACTTGTAAACCTTTTTCTGTACACTCTTATCTGAATATGTGTTGTACAACTTCTATTGTGTGTGATTTGTTGATTATTTTGTTGTTGTTGGAAAGTTGTAATATATAATATATATGAGCACTGGGTGTTATGTGGAAACTAATTTGACAATAAACTATTTGTAAAAAAAATTAACATCTTTCTATGTAAATTATCCTGGTTTCTTATATTATTTATGTTATCTATATTAGTGAATATCTGGAAATTTGTTATAATTATATTCAATACTTTTTCAAAATAAAGATTTCTAGGAATAACCCATGTTCTCCTAATTCAAAATATCTAAATTTTGTCCTAGGATTGTTTATTGAAACCTTGCCTCATGGCTTATCATGAAGTTTGGATTTTTTTCTTTGCTTGGTTAGTTGTTTTTGTTTTGATCTGGACATATTTTTTCCCCAGCAGCTAATAATATTTTCTTCTGGGCAGGATTTTTGGTAAGCAAATGCTTTTAAAAGCCTATTCAGTGGTTGATCCTCCAATGGCTGTATATTTGTTAAAATCTAAAGTTGTAGTAAATAAAAATAGCTTAACTGATCTGCATAAGAAATTATATAAGATTTAAGGACTATGGAAGTATGAAAAAAGTGTTCTCAGATTTAGAGGGCTCTCTAATGGATGACTGTGAGATACAGTTTTTAAGAAGGGTCAATGCTGGGGCGCCTGGGTGGCTTAGTCGGTTGAGCGTCCAACTTTCGCTTAGGTCATGATCCCGCTGTTTGTAGGTTCAAGCCCCACGTCGGGCTCTGTGCTGACTGCCAGCTCAGAGCCTGGAGCCCGTTTCAGTCTGTGACTCCCTGTCTCTCTGACCCTCCCCTGCTCACGCTGTCTCTCTCTCTCTCTCTCCTAGAAATAAATAAAAATAATTTAAAAAAAAAAAAAGAAGGGTCAATGCTTCCCATGAGAAGATGCCATTTGAGCAAAGATAAGAAAGAAGTGAAAGAATTAGTCATGTAGACTTCTGGGGGGAATTTATCAGTATGGATATCAGCTTTCAGGGAAAGCATGGAATAATCTTCCAGGCTCAAACAACAGGTATTTTGGGGAAATAAGAAAAGGTCAGGGTGATAGAACATAGTGAATAAAGGCAAGTGTAGGTTTGAGATAAGGAGAGGTGATTGAGGATGATTTGAGGTCATCATGAGAACATATATATATTTTTTTATTTCTAGACCTTCATTTCTCTGTGAAAAGGGAAAAAAGGAATAAAATAAAAACGGCACAGTTGACACACAAAAAAAAAACCCCACTGGGGGAGATGGGGAGAAGGGGAGAGGAAGGGAGAAAGGAGGTGGAGAAGATGGGGTAGGGGGTCCCCATTACATCAGCAGGAGCCAGTGACCTGGGATGCTCACATCTCTGCGGGTGGAAGTGGCCCCTTCCTCCCAGGGTCACTGCCCTGTCCCACCTTGTGCTCCCCAAGCCTCTTGGGAGGTGGACAGTGAGAGAAGTCGGATTCCCAGGCTGGGGAGAGGAAGAACCGTGCTGAGGGAAGGGGCCTGGGGTCAGACCATGCACTGGGAGTGACAGCCAAAGGCCCCCCACTGTCTTCCCGAGGGAGGGACTTTGGGGGGAGGGTGGACACCAGAGGCCGGCGTTGGCTCCTCTTCCAGCATCAGGCAAGAGATAGAACAGTCATAGCCTCCTGGGAGAAGTACTTGACATCCACATCCTGGTCCCGGGTCAGCTTTTCTAGGATGGGCTTGACTTCACTCTGCAGTGTGCTGTTGTCCAGGATAGGGCCTATCTTCTGTAGGGACTTGGCCACATTGAAGCGGATGTTGGCGACAGGATCCCCAGCCATACGTAGAACCGTAGGCAGCATGTGCTTGGTGGTGATGTCCTGCCCACAGACCTCAGACAGTACATTGATGCAGAAGAGCGTAGTCATGCGGTGCAGGTAGTTGGGGTTCCCAGACATGGCTAAGACCTTGGGGATGATGGTGGCATGGGCCCACTCCTTCCCAAACTTCTCCACCAGCTTCTTCAGGTTGCTGGTGGCCGCCTCACAGATGGCATAGACATGATCCACAAGCCACGCCATGCACAAGGAGTTGAGCTTCTCATCAAAAAACTCTACCCCCAGCTGTCCGGCCAGCAGGGTCATATACTCGATGATGGCCAGCCGCACCCACCACTTGGTATCTTCAGCCAGCTCCACGATGGCGGGCAGCAGGGACTGGGACAGCCGCCAGATGCCAATGGCCTCGTTCACGGCATGTCACTGCCATGACAATCAGCAGTGTTCTGGAGAGTTAATACTTGATCAATGTGGGCACAGAGTGAGAATGATGACAATATGGTGTAGATTCCTCAGGGGATCTATAATGGATGTATAACTGGCACAAGAAATTATCTTTATTTCTTAAGCTAACAGTTGCTAACCAGCAATCACTTGTACAGTATATAATATATCTAAAGAGTATTCTAGGAATGAAAAGATGAGAAAAAATAGAATGTAAGTAGCAAGTGCTGAGTATTTCTGGCTGCATTTGACAATGTACTACAAAAAAGAGCTGAGCCTAAAAATAATTTTCTGATTAGCAAGCAGAAATCAAAGTGGATGAAGAGAATAGGAAAATTTGGAGACTTAGAATGTTAGAATAGGTAACTGCTTTTCATCACCTACCAGTACAAAGTAAACTTGAGAATGTCTTTGATCAAAGACAGCCTTTTGGCAAGGACCAAATCAATGGAAGCCCCTTACGCCTATTCTTACTATCTGTGGGTAGATTATGGTGATGCTCACTTAATGTAGCAGAAAATGGCTCAGGAAAAAGATGTTGCTTTCCCACCAAAGCTTAATGAGCTCAGGGTACTTGCAATTAAATCATGTGTCAAAAAAGAACTCTAAGTATGGTTATTGGTACAGGAAGCTGACTGGGGTCAAATAAATAAAAAGCTGCCTAAGTTTTTAAGACAGCTGTACTGCCAAAAAAAAAAAAAAAAAAAAAAAAAAAAAACTAAACTAAACCACTAGTTCAGACCGTAAAGAACTCTGAAGCCCCAAGGATCAGGAAACAGTTTGACAAGGCTGCTTAGCCTCGAAGGAAGGCATTTTTCTAAAGTTCACTTCAGATATAACTAAACAGGATAATGGCATGGAAAGGAACTCCAAGAAAGTGGAGCCAAAAGTCATAGAGAACAATGAACTGGGGGAACTTATCCCATGAAGTCAGAAATAAAGTCTAATCAATAATTATTCCTGGCAACCAAAGGAGTAGACCTTATCAACTGTCTGTGGGGCTTTAAATGGTTCTGGACCAATGATTGCTATCTTTCTTTTGAATGGAAGTATCTACTATGCTTCTGTCTCTGCTCTTCCATCATATATTGAGTACATAAGGTAGTTGATAACTTTACTTTGTATTAATAGATTTCTGAATCAAGGAGAGCTACATTCACAGCCAATATAGAGATTACCTGGCATCACCTCTTCCTTCACAGTAGTCAAGACCACTGTACATTATCCAGAGATCTTGGACTATGCTTATTATGACTTTGAGAGTTGGTAAGTGTATTTTACATACTGAATGATTAGTGAACCAAACATTTGGTTTACAAAGTTCAGTTGACTAAAATGGTCAACTGTTGTAGTCATTAGAGGTATTCACAATTCTTCTTATTTTCTCTCTGGGTATGGTAGAATTGTACTTCTTCACCCATTTGAAATAAGGAGTGATCTGGTAATCTGCTTTGACCAATGGAATATAAATATACCTGATAGGTATAATATCCAAGTAGAGATTTACCAACCAATGTATATCTTTCCCTCTGTCTTAATAACTGGGAATTTTTTTCCCATATAATGGTTCTCCATTAGCCTGCGTCCAGAAGGAGGATGACAGTGATAAAGAATAAATCCTTCTGCTCTCAACACTGGCAACCCCAAATGAAAATGCTGCATAACTAGGAAACTTTGCTGTCATAAGACACTGTGAACTGAATAGTGTTTGTTACTGCATTATAATATCTTGAATAATGTAAGAGTCAAGGATAACTTCAAACTCTGGCCTGAGAAAATTGAAGGTTGATCTTGCCATCAACTGAGATGCATAAAGATGTGGAGAATCAGGGTTAGAGGGGAAAATCATAGGTTGGGTCATACCATGTTAGGTGTTTATTCAAGTGGAGATGTCTAGTAGGCATTTGGATATGAATGTCTGTCATTTGTAAGGTAGATTTGAGCTAGAGCTATACATTTGGAATGATCAGACCTAATAACTGAGATCAATAGTGAAAGGACATAGCAAACAAGATAGAAAAGAAAACAAGGATTGAATCCTGGAGCATTTCACACTAATAGGTAACAGAAAAGAAGAAGCTACAGTAAAGGGAACTGAGAACTGTAACCTAGATGTAGGAGGAAAACTAAGAGGGCAGTGTCCTGGCAGCCACGTAAAGAAAGTGTACAAAGAATGCAAGGGCTCAATTATGAAAAACGTTTCTACTGAATCATGTAAGATTCAGATTGAGAATTGACCACTGGATTTAAGAACATGGAGGTGGGGTTATTTTTGGCCTTGGCGAGAGTAGTTTCCATGGAGTACAGATATCAAATAATGAGTCGAGTGGGTTTCAGCAAGCATTGGAGGAATTAGTGATAGCAAGAAGAGAAATTTCTTCCAAGGAGCCTTGTAATAAAAGGGAGCAAAGATGTGAGGCAGTAGATGATAAAGAGAGTGGAACCTGGAGAAGTATTTTTTTTTCAAGGATGGAGAAATAGATGTGTATTATTCAATGGAGAGTTGACAATAATAATTTAGAAAAAAAGGAAAAGGCTGTTGGAGTGGTGTCCTTGACAGAGGAGATGATCAATGAATAAGGAGATGAGTCAACTGTAGAAGAGGATGATGTTTTCATCTTTGCTAAAGGCTGAGAGGAAGCATATCTGGGGACAGGTTTTGGTAGGTCAGTAGATAGGGTGGCAAGAATTGATGGTGGTGGCTCTCTTCTGATGGCTTCAGTTTTCGAGTGAAGTAGAAAACCAGTTTATCAGTTGAGAGTGAGCCTAGGGAAGAATATGTTTGCAGGTTTGAAAAGAGACAGTAAAATGTGATATAGTCATGCAGGACAGTGATAGAGTAAATGAAATAGAAAATATAACAGGATTACCAGATAGTATTAAACCACCACTTGAGACCTATGGTTATGAATTTAAAGTAGGATTCATCGGTACCAAAGTATATTTTTTGCCAATTGCATTTAACTGCATAGGTGGGTAGGCACACATTAGCTGTAGGTGGGTTCAATTAGGGCCGTAGTTTTTGTATAAAGGTAAAAGCAGAGGGTATATTCAAAGGAACATGTGACCATAGAATTTAGGCTGTTTAAGGAGGAAAGAGAGCAAAAGGGTTGAAATCAGAGGAATAGTGACAGAGTCTGGATTCGTTATTGGGGATGGATTGTTAGAGTCAAATTCTAGAGTAAGTGAACTGGAAAGACAGGAGGTAGTAATCAGTGAGGGGTATGCATGGAATTAACATTATGATTTTATTTTCTGCAGCATGACTTCTGCCTTTAAGTCTCTGGAATGTGTCTTAACTTTGCTATTGCATTTTTTTCAGCTTATTTATTTGAGAGAAAGAGAGACAGAGGCAGAGAGAGAAGGAGAGAAAGAGAGAGAGAATCCCAATACTGGGCTTGAACTCACCAAGTGTGAGATCATGGCCTGAGCCAAAGTCTGACACTTAACTGACTGAGCCACCCAGGCACCCCAACTTTGCGATTGCACTTTTAATTTTCTTTTTTTTCTTTTTTTTTTTTTTAAATATTTTTATTTATTTCTAGGAGAGAGAGAGAGAGACAGCGTGAGCAGGGGAGGGTCAGAGAGAGAGGGAGTCACAGACTGAAACAGGCTCCAGGCTCTGAGCCGGCAGTCAGCACAGAGCCCGACGTGGGGCTCGAACCCACGAACCGTGAGATCATGACCCAAGCGAAAGTCGGACGCTTAACCGACTAAGCCACCCAGGCACCCCTAATTTTCTTTAATCTTTAATGCATTTATCTTTTTTATTTCATTCTGTTGTATCTTCATCTAAACTTGTCCACTACTTATAGATTTTGTTCCTATTTCATAGAAGCTTATCTTCTAAAACGTTTTCAGAATGCAACTTCTTGGGCAGATAATGCTCACAGAGATAACTTTTAGTTTTATAGGTGATATCACATATTTTAAAATTATTTCTTCAGTGGTTTTAGTAGTTAAACTTATGTTCATAGTTTCAGCATTGATTATTAAGAGCAATTTGAGTTCATAGGAAGCTATGTGGAAGATACAGAATAATAGAAAAAAATAAAATTATGAAATGTATTATCTCAACACCCCCAGATAGCCATTATTAACATCTTTGTGTGTGCTTGTAGATTGTTCTTTGCAATATGTGTTTTCTACCATCGGACCCAAGTACTTCTTATGCTCCACATTGTATTTTGAACACTTCCTCGTTGTTATTTACTATTTGAATATACTTTCGTGGATATAAGATATTACGTTATACTTCCTACATGTATATATTGTTCTATAACCTTCCTAATTTGTTACTATGCAAAATTTCAAACATACAAAACTAGAAGAAAATAGTATCTACCGAACTCATATGTTTATTACACAGGTCCAATATTCTTCTCATGCCATGCTCTCTTCATTCTCATTCTTCCCCTGCTGCCAGCAAATCTTTCACAGTGCTGTGCAATTTGGTCACAGGATGCCTGTGATTCATCTATGAGCTACATTAATCAATGGAGTCAGATACTAGCATGAGAATAGACAATAAAACAGTGGAACAATAACACTCTCCAGGTTAAAAAAAGATATATAAGCTCTATGTGCTTATTATATAATAAAAGTGACATATCAAAACATAAGGAAAATGATAAACTATTTAATATACCAATTAGAACAAAAAAGAAAGGAATTTACAGATTAAACTACATAGAAATATAGAACTTCTCTATGCCAAAATATATATTGAGCAAACTGAACAACTTACAACATTAGTACATTTGGTGCCATATCTTATGTGCAAAGTTTTACAGCACTTAATATGCAGCACTTGATATGTAAAGAGCTATTATAAGTCAATAAGAATAAATGAGTTTCATAATAAAACTCTGCATTTTTATTTTGTTAAAATAAATAGCTTTTCTAGGGGTGCCTGGTTGGTTCAGTCAGTTGAGTGTCTGACTTCAGCTCAGGTCATGATCTCATGGCTAGTGAGTTCAAGCCCCACATTGGGTTCTTTGCTGACAGCTGGCGAGCCTGGAGCCTGCTTCAGATTCTGTGTCTCACTCTCTCTCTCTGCCCTCCCCCAATTCACACTCTGTATGTCTGTCTGTCTCTCTCTCAAAATATAAATAAACATTAAAAAATAAATAAAATAAAATAATAAAATAAATAGTGTTTCTAGTGATTTTCTTTTTACCTTTTCAGTTCAGAAAGTATTTTTACTATTAACATCAATTACTAGCAATACTCTGGACAAAGAGGTTATCTCAATTACCATTTGTGGTTGAAATGGAAGTTGATAAAATATTTCTGAAACAAAGTTGTTGCATATTGAAATTTTAAATGTGGCACCCATTGGTTTAATAATCTTACTTTTAGAAATTTATTTTTTCTTTCCATCCTTTCTTCTTTCCTTCAATTCTTCTAGTATTTTTCCTTTACCTATCCCATTCTTTTTGTTTGTTCCTTTCTCTCCTCATCTTCTTTCTCTCATTAATTTGCTTAGCCACTATTATAGCTAATACATTTCCTTTATCATCCTTGTTCTTCCTCACAACAGCCCTGTAAGGTGGACACTGATGAAACCCAACATGAGAGATTAGTTGGAACTAATTTGGTGGCTTCATGAAGAGAACTGCTAAAAAAATCATGCTATACACTCACACTGAGCATAGGATTGATTGAACTAAAGCAGCATAACCAAGGCCATTCAAGGAGAGGCTGAACTGAAAATACATAATCAGCTTCAGAATAAAATGAACTAGTGCATTAGCTGATAAGAATCTGTCTCTTGGAGCCTCATTTGATACCCATTCAAACTCTGTTCCTAACCAAGCAGCTCTTACATCCCTTGTGGTCAGTCTAGGACTTGGTGATCCCTATTGTGAAGTAGTTTTTTCCAGGACTCAGGTGGACATAGTGCATCAGATATTCAGATACTGCAGATATCATCTCTAATCATGCAATCTGAAAACCATATATACAAATTATGTCATTGGATTAGCAGATACTATTTGACATATGACAGTAAGTTGAGTAACTCATTCAATATTGCATAGATAGAAAGTTATAAAGCAAGATTTCAACTTGGATCTATATCAGAATTCTTTTTCTTAAGTTATTTTTCAACTTTATTTATTTATTTTGAGAGAGAGAGAGAGAGAGAGAAAGGAAGGGAGAGAGAAGAAGAGGGAGAATCCCAAGCAAGCTCCTCACCAGCAGTGCGGAGCCTAACATGAGGCTCGAACTCACAAACCGTGAGACCGTCATCTGAGCCAAAACCAAGAATCAGATGCTTAACCAACTGAGCTATCCAGGTGCCCCTAGACTGCCAGCTCTTAGCCAGTATTCTATACTATATCATTCATCAACACACTTATATAGTTACTGAATTCTTATTATGATCTAGATGTTGGAGAGGTTTTCCTTAAAAAATTTATGCCATTTTAAGAATGAACTTCTGCTCCTTCCAGGATTTCAACAGATCAAGAAAATCAGTAAGAGAAGGGCCTCTAAATTCCCATCTATCCTAGTGCTACAAATGTCCTCATTGTCCAAGATCAAGCAGATTCTCTAGCCAGACTCTCTGTTGTTCAACACCACAAAGCCAGTGTCTCATTGTATAATACAAACATTTAATCTGTGTAAAGGCAAATGCACTGTATTTAAAAGAAAAACATTTGAATTTTAAAAACTACAGGGCAGGGCGCCTGGGTGGCTCAGTCTGTTGAGCATCAGACTTCGGCTTAGGTCATGATCTTGTGGTTTGTGGGTTTGAGCCTGGCATCAGGGTCTGTGCTGACAGCTCAGAGCCTGGACCTTGCTTTGGATTCTGTGTCTCATTCTTTCTCTGCACCTCCCCCAAATATAAATAAATATCAAAAATTTTTAAAGTAAATAAATAACCCCAAGGCCTACTTTATCCCACTCAGTCAATAACTACTAAGTGAAGACCTACCAGTTGTCAAGGCTCTAATGTAGCTTTTCACAAGGGTCTCAGATCCACTAAGAGCTCTTTACAAGCTCTTAGAAGGCACTCTTATAGTAAGCATTCTCATTTAAAGGGGTGATTTTCCCATTCCTCAAAGTAATTAAGTTAGATGGCCAACTGGAAGGAATGTAGTACATGATATTTGTCCTTCACATAGGTGACTGAGCCAGATGAAAGTGTGTGTGTGTACGAGTGTGTGTATTCTTGCTGACTAAAAATATAGAAATGGCCATTTTGGAGCCATCTTGAATAAGCACTCAAAAAGTAAAATGCCATAATGTCATCAAGGTTTTCTTCCTTTGCTTATCTGAGCATTATCAGTTGATTTACTTAATAAAACTGTGGACCAACAAAGACTAGAAATACAACTTCCAATAGGATGCTCTCATGCTGTGATTGTTGAAGTGATAAGTAATTTGCTTTTAATGCCAGCACATACCACCTAGCACCATATTCAACTGAAGGTGGAAAAGCACTCATTTTTTATCCACTTGCTCAACTGACACTTAGTGTAATCTATCTATTGTCACTGAGCTTAATACAAGGAACATTTTATGGATCTTGCTTTCAAATTTACAGCAAGCACTTAAATTTTTAATTTCTTTTTATTTATATTTTTATTCCTTAAAAGAATTTAATTTCAAATGGAAAATCTATTTAGGTGATAAGAACACAGTAGGTACTAGCAAAAGCAATCTACTGAAAGGATTTTTTTAATTTATAGTTTTCAATTATAGCCATATTTTGTATTCTGTATTATTTCTAAATGCGAGAAAAATATCAATGTGAATGACACACATTAATTAGTAACTAACTATAATACTAGAAATAAAGTTATCAATGAAATTATTAAGTAAATATGCATGAATTTATACATAAAACAAAGCTTGTATTACTAACAGATTCTTAAAAAATAATTATGAGCATTATAAACTATCCTCAATATACTAAGGGAAATGATGACTGGATCCATAGATAGATGAGAGAGAGAGAGAAGAAAGAAAGAAAGAAAGAAAGAAAGAAAGAAAGAAAGAAAGAAACTAAGAAAGAAAGAGAGGAAGATAGTCCTTCAGAAATCTATCTTGAATTTTATTTACCTCTTCCTTTTTTAGTAATTTTCTAAAAGTTCTTATTTATTTTTTGAGATAGAGAGTATGTGTGAGTGGGGAAAGGGCAGAGAGAGAGGGAGGGAGAGAATCCTAAGCAGGCTGTATGCTGTCAGCATGGAGACTGACATGGGGCTTAATCCCATGAACAGTGAGATCATTACCTCTACCTTGAATTTTAACATAACACTTTGCACTGTGTATAAATATGTGCACTCTGTTAAGGGGATTATATACTAGAGTGTCACATGTTAGAATCTGTTCTGGTAGACCATCTATTTACAATGACCACTCCATGGAATTATCATTTGTTAATTCATAAAGATGAATTTTTTTAATTCAAAATTCACCAAAGATGAGAGAAATTTATTTTAAGAGTAAAAAGTTCCTTTATTTTCTTTTTTCTATTTTTCTGTTAAGTACTTAACTACACATGTACATGCAAAAAAAAAATCTAAATTAAATAGGTCATCTCAATACCAATGCAAACATGATATTTACTTCAGGGATAAGATAGTGGCAAATTCTTGAGTGTTGGATTGCACTGAGGCCATGAATATTCAACAAGCAGAGAACTCTTGAAAAAACATGGTAGTCACTCTCTACCCAACACACATACACACACACACACGGGCACACACGTACACACACATACATAAGCATGCAAACACACACATCACATTACAAAAGTGTTAGAATGACTCATATGTTAAATCTATTACTTAATGCTTAATGGTCAGTAAGGTAAGTTCAATTGCAAGGAAAACATATCTAAAGCAACGAGAGCAAAAGACTTCATTTAAAAATACTAAACAAACAACTCATATGTTACAATAATGTAGTAAGAGACTCCTTGGATGTGAACCTGGGCATCTTTCAGCGGCCAGAAAATATTACTTTTCTTAATTATGCCATTTCTTCCATTGGGACCACCAATTCCTAAAGGAAACACAAGAATGAAAAGTAAGGGTTTTTTTGTTTGTTTTTGCCGGTGTATGTATTGTTTATTCAATTCACTGACATACAGTACAATAAATATAAAGTCAAGTGAAACTTGACCCATCACTTTCATCTTTCATCCAAGAAAAACTTACTGAGCACTTAGTAGTTCAAAGTACAGTATTACAGACTGAGGAGGGCAAAAGTAAATAAACGAAGCAATGATTCCTGCCCCCATAAAGCTTACATTTTAGTGAAGGGAGTATAAATAAAAGTAGCAGCCTTAAAAAATCAGTAGTCAAAAATAAAATCAGTAGGCATTTTTATTAATTCAGTCCAGTGAATGACAGCTGAGTAAAAAAATTACCATGTCATTTGTTCAACTATATTTATCAACTTGAAATAAGGATCTAATGAAATGTAGCTCAAGATGCAGAAATCTAATTGTATACATCTATTCTTCCTCAGTACATTTTGTGCTGATACAAGTCTTTCATAGAATTTATTTTATTGCACTGCCACCCCCTTCCTTCTGGCTTTCTTTATACTATAACTGACAACACCATAAAGACCTGGCCTTTATCACCACCACACCCTCATTGTTTTTCACACCATCCTTTCAACAGCAAATATTCATTAAGCTCCTGAGTTGTGACCAGCATTCTTCCAAGTTCTGTTAATAGGAAGGTACAATAGAAAAATTCTGTCCACAGGTAAGCCATGTTGTAATGGGGAAGGCTTAAGTATGCAATTAGAATACAAAATTGTTAAGTGAAAACAGAGGTAAGAGCCTGGTGATCAAAACTGTAACAAATTACAATTGCAGGAATGGAGGTGAGTAAGGAAAAAGATCAATGATAGTGACATTCAAGTCTCATCTTTTTTTTTTTTAAGTTTATTTATTTTTGAGACAGAGACAGAGCTTGAGCGTGGGATAGGGGCAGAGAGAGAGAGGGAGACGCAGAATCCGAAGCAGGCTCCAGGCTCTGAGCTGTCAGCACAGAGCCCGACACGGGGCTTGAAGTCACGGACCACAAGATCATGACCTGAGCTGAAGCGGATGGCTTAACCAATTGAGCCACCCAGGTGCCACTCAAGTCTCATCTTTTTTTTCTTTTTTAATATTTTATTTATTTTTGAGAGAGAGATAGAGACAGCATGAGCAGGGGAGGATCAGAGAGAGAGGGAGGCACAGAATCCGAAACAGCCTCCAGGCTCTGAGCTGTCAGCACAGAGCCCGATGCGGGGCTCGAACCCACGAAATGCGAGATCATGACCCGAGCCGAAGTCGGACGCTCAACCGACTGAACTACCCAGGCGCCCCTTGAGTCTCATCTTAAAAGGTGAATTGAACTGCCTGAGGTGTGCCTGTGTGTTAATTTAAGCTATTAAAAGGCGTTTGGAATATTTATTCAATAATATTCAAGATATTAATGTATATTGATCTGCCTTCAAAAATAGCCAAATAGGAAGAAAAATATAGACAGTATATGCATGTGCTAATCTCAGCCAATAGAGGGAACACCTTGTATAATCCTTAATGCAGTCATCTTGTGTAAGATTGAAGATACCATCATAGACAATGATTAAAGCCCAGAATTGAAAATCACCAGGAGCAGATGTGTTCACGTTTCCTAATTATAAGAATTAATTTTGATGCTTCTATAACATTGAGAGAAGTGTTTTTTCAATATCTGTTCACCCTTCGTTAAAGGCGCAGAGAAAGATCAGGGTGAACAATCCACTGTATTTATTGCTGTATGGTGAGGGAAGATTCTTCATGATGCAAGACTTTCTATGACCCGTCTACCCTCTGATGGTTCATTGTCCATTTGTGACCCTAAATCCCACTCCAGATCTTCAGTTGAAAGCAAGGAAAAAGAAAAGGGCTAATATAAGAACCGAAAAGTTCTTGTGCTACTTGCTCCCTTTAAAAAGAGCTGAGGTATATGCAGGGAGCCCATATCTGAGCCAGACATTTTGGGATTGGTTGTTGTTATCTTAGAACACAAAATATATGCTCTGCAAACCTACTCATTGAAGGGACTTTATTCTTATTATTTACTTTTTTCCATTTTTTTCTTGAAGTTCCCTCTAAAGAAATGAGATTTTTCAGCTACATAGAAAGGAAAGGGGATTTATTTGGCGTTGGTTATATCATGGTCTAGCCATTTCTCTTACTCCCTCCAAATGAAAGAGTACCACTTTTAAAAGAAAATGAAAAATGGTCGTAGCACTCTGCAAATCCTGCGGTAGTCAAGTATTTTTTTCTAAACTAATGACTGGTAAGATTCTGCACTCTCTGAAAAACATAGTCGAGATGATCATGACTTCTAGTTGCTGTTACAAATACCGGTTATTGACTTACAATAAAGTGCGTTATTATAAGGCGGTAGGTTGAAAGGAAGTTGGACTGGTCTGACCATGACTTGCATGCCACCCTGAAGCTTTAAGAAAACAAGAACAAAATACCACTTGGTGGCTCCTACTTAGTTGATACACTCACATTCAGCGGAGTTAAATGTTTACTCAGTAGGAAAAAAAATACCTTTTTATTTTAATGGCTTCTTTTCATTTCTCCTGATTTAATGTCAAAGGAGCCTTTGTACCGTCCGTTGTACCATCTGATGTACCATCCATTTCACCTATGTGCTTCTGAATTGCTGTGGCCACTTCTGTGGGGATAATCCTGAGGCCACTGATATCACCAAACACCTGAGAAGTGGTGATGAAATGGCACATATTAACCTAATATGTTTCAAAGAGATATTTAGGTGGAACAAACAAATTCTGTGACTTCCTTATTCCCCCCTTCACCCCAAAAATTACAGCCTGGAAATCATCTGAAATGCCGTATTGTTAACCTAACTCCACAGTCTGAATAGAAGCTTACAATTAAGGTTTTATGGTTCAGTTTCACTTCTGACTTCAGCAATAATTGTATAACACACCAAAAACATATATTAAAATTTGTATGTCATTTTCTAATATAGAGTGTGAGGTCATAATTAGCAATTAAGACATTTGGAAAGTAGAATATCCTAATTCTATGGAAGCCAAAAATACCAAAATCAAATACAAGATGGGGATTTTCTTTCTTTCTTTTTCTTTCTTTCTTTCTTTCCTTCCTTCCTTCTTTCTTTCTTTCTTTCCTTCCTTCCTTCCTTCCTTCTTTCTTCCCTTCCTTCTTTCTTTCTTTCTTTCTTTCTTTCTTTCTTTCTTTCTTTCTTTCTTTCTTTCTTTCTTTCTTTCTTTGCCTTTAATAACTTTTGTGTGATGAAATGGATTGAAAACAAAACTGTTTTTGAATGGGGGGAAACACATGGCAGCATTCCTTTCAATAGCAACTCATTGTCCCTAGAAAAACTTTCTGTGTATACAAGACAAATTATCTTTGAGCACAACTAGCAACCATGCCAACATCTTGTTTCACCTGTCATACACAGTTTGGGTTTATTCTTGGGCTGTTTATAATAATCATCAATTTCACTGACTTCATATGTCCCTCCTACATCCTGAAGGTATCTAGCATTCACAGGCATTGTGCTGAGTGACCATTTTCCCTTAGAACTAATGGCCCCTTGAACCAAAGGCTCTCCTGGTTAGAAAGGCAGGGAGCTACAAATGAATGCATATCTCTAGATAGCAAAGACCACATTTGGTTATTTGACAAGCTCTTCTGGTTACAGAAGCCATGTTTCTCTGTTAACTAGAACTGCTAGTTATTACTAGTAACTACTCTAGAACTACTACTGCAACTCATAAATCATAATAGCAAGCCAATCAGAAAACCGTTTTCCAGAAATGGGTCAACAGATGGGTACAGGGGGGAAATCAGAGGAAAAAAAAAATCTCCTTCCAAGATAATAATTATTAAGAATGATCAAAGCTTAGAGCTATACCACAATACAAAAAGGATACTATTAAGAATGAAGCCAACGGGGGCGCCTGGGTGGCTCAATCAATTGAGCATCTGACTTCGGATCAGGTCATGATCTCACGGTTCGTGGGTTCGAGCCCCGCATTGGGCTCTGTGCTGACAGCTAGCTCAGAGCCTGGAAACTGTCTTTGGATTCTGTGGCTCCCTCTCTCTCTGACCCTTCCCTGCTCACGCTGTGTCTATCTCTCTCTTTCAAAAAATAAAATAAAACATTAAAAAAAAAAGAATGAAGCCAACATAGGTGGAAATAAAGGAGAGAGAGAAAGCGAGGGAAGAAAGAGAGAGAGCTGACAACATTCATTGAACTCCCGAGGTCAGTCATTCCATTAGAGTATCTATTGTAATTCCCACGTATGTGAGTTAATAAGTACCTTTTGTGATTAAGCAGAAGTAGTTAGGTGTTTGACATTCACAGCTAAATAGGTTAAGAAAAATAAATCTCTTTGGACACCTTGATTTTTCCTGTCTTGTTGAATCTCTCTTACAGACTTTGTTACAGTCCGCTTCCCCCATGGTATCTAAACTTTTGTGGTCCTTTTGCATTATTTGCTTCTCTGTCACTCTTCTTAACTGTCTCTTATATGTATTCTTTATTACACATCTTTCTTTCTACTTCTTTGTATATAATCTTTAGAAACCTGAATTTCTTGGGAAATATTTGGTGCCACAATAGCACCTTTGAGATGGCTGTTTTCTTTCTTTTCAAGACTATCTAAATATACAAGTCAGAATCACCATTAGAGAGCTTTGTCCATGTTTCTTGAGATATCTTTCCTTTTAGATCTTCATATGGTAGATGACACCAATTGTCAGAACTCCTGAAATGCATATTCTTAGTATCAAACTGGGTGGCATTCAACCTCCACCAGAATTAGGAATAACAAAAAGACAAGATCCCTTTCTCCAGAGTTTCCTGTCATTCACAATCTTTCTTTGTGGTTGAGGATTAGATTCAGAGAAACAAACTCGATCATCATATTGTCTTCTAAGAAATGAATTATTGGGATATCTCTGTACTCAACCATATTCCTATGGCTCCATCCATTGAAATTTCTTAAAGAGTCCAGAGTCTGTGGGTAAGAAGGGACCTGTGTGTAGGATTGGTTTTGTTGGCTGGAGATTTGAGGAACTTCTCCAGTTATCATCTGGACTAATTACCTGGAAGTATCTCTCATTGACCCAAAGCAAGTAGCTTTCTGGCTCATTTTGATCCTTCTCATGTGCTCCTACAATTTTAATAGTTCCCTCTGTACTCATTATGGAAGTATCCAAATTTACTTCTTTAAATGAGTTGTATGTGTTGTGTGAATATACATCAATGCTTCGGTCTGAGAGGTTTGGGGAAAAGGGAATAAGAAGATAATTAGCCTTGAATATATTGCTAAAGATACTTGTTTGTTGTCACTTCTGAGTCAACTGGTGTGTACGACAGTTCTTTCCAGTTACTGCAAATGTGACTTTAGAGTGGTTTTAGGATTTTTAATTTTTATCCATCTGTATGGAGTCATTTATTTCAAGTGTTTGTTCTAGAAAAATAAGCTAATAATATAATTATACTTATTTTATTTTATGGGCTTCATTGAATACCGGGAAGAAACATTGCTAGAAAATAGACACTACAAACAAGTACGATCGCATAACAAACCAGCATTGAAATGTGCCATGCTTTGAAAATACATGCTAGCCATGTATCATTTTTCAAGGTAGAACGTGACCCTGAGCTGTAATAGCGATGTGATCTCTTATTTCAAACATAATGCTATCTAGGTTAAAGAAAGTGAAAATTTGACTATAGCCAAAAAAATTACTAAAATGTTGGGCAAACTTCATTCAATGTAATTGTAGCTATGTATTTGTTCATCTTTTCCGGAGGGCTATTGGCATCTATCTGTCATCTACCTATTTATCTATCATCTATCTATCATCTATCATCTATCTACCTGTCATCTATCTACTAATCTACCTATCTATCTATCTATCTATCAATCATCTATCTATCATCTATCTATCTATCTAAATCCATAGCAAATATACACATAAATGTCTATCCTTTTAAACTGTCATATTTTTGACCTAGTAGTTCCACTGTAAGAATATAACTTCAAGCGATAATCCACAAGGTCAATGGAAATGGCTGAAAAGGGAACTCCAAATGCAGCCCTTGTATAAAATACAACAACAACAACTACAACAACAACAAAGAACAAAAATTCTCACAATCAACTATTTTGGATAGAACAATTTCTGGTGAATGATGTGGCTGAGGTTGACACCCTTAAGGACTTAACTAGCCATTCAGGCTCCCACCTGAGTGTTGGAAACTCAGGATGTGAGCAAGTGGAGTTCAAGCATGGGTATCTCGGTGCCATTGCTAGACAGTGTGGCTGGCAAAGGGTTTCCGCAGAGACAGACGAGGATCTTTTAGGCCTCATGGGGCTAGTGCTCAACAGTGAGGCCTGTGCTGAGCAGAGAATGGCACATGTGAGTTCCTTCTGTCTTGTGTCTGAAACATGGCTGGCCCTTTTTTGTATAAAGAAGTCCCTGGAATTCTTAAAAATTGTGTGGGTAAACCAGGCCAACAGAAAGACATAGTGTATTACCTGCTAATAAGGGTAGGTATATCTTCAAGTGTCTAACTGGACAAATGAAGGCATGTTTATTGACGATTTAGCTGGTGGAATGGGTCATACCTTGCTGCCAAAAACACACTGATAAAGCTTCAGTGAGCAGCCATCATAAATATAGTCAGAAAGAACGGGGCGCATGGATGGCTCAGTCGGTTAAGAGTCGGACTTCGGCTCAGGTCATGATCTCACGGTTCATGGGTTCAAGCCCCACGTCGGTCTCTGTGCTGACAGCTAGCTCGGAGCCTGGAGCCTGCTTCAGATTCTGTGTCTCCCTCTCCCTCTGGCCCTCCCCTGCTCACGCTGTCTCTCTCTCTCTCTCAGAAATAAATAAAACATTAAAAAAAAAAAAAGAAAGAAAGACGAAGAGGAGGAATAATAACCTAGATACAACATTCCAGATAAAGTTTGATTTAATTTGCCTCCTTAACACAGGACACATATATGCATAGCACTAATTCACTGACTGAAGCAACACGGCAATATTTGGAGGCCTCGTTAAACCCATTATGGTTCTGTATTGAAATAAAAAATTTTCTCAGCAGAATTCAAATTGCTATACTTGAAGAACAGCAGTCTGAACTAGGGGTAAAGGGCCTATTAAAATCTATTACAACTGTAGACTTCAAAAATAAATAATACGACACTCTCTAAACGTAATAGGGGGAGTCAACATTGCTGTAGAGAAAGGATGTTTTGCATTTTGAAGAAACAGAACATCGATGTAAATTTCACAAGCAGTTTACTACAGGGGGGATTTATTCTCAGGGATTTAGCGATGATGGGGTGCTGGGAGTGTGACCCTGATGATCACCACAGCTGCGAAAATTATAAGCCAAAACACACACTCCTTTCATTTTTGCAAAAGTACACTATAATCGGTTGTAAAATATTCAGTGTTCTTAAGATTAAATATCTGAATAGAGCTTCTGAAGAAGCAGGTGTCACCTTAAATCTAAAGTCTAGTTTGTTTACTGGCTGTATTTTATATCCTTTAGAAAATGACACCAAATGGCAATAAAATCATTGTAAGTATTCTACAGGGGAATATAAATGCCCTTGGTTACAGTGTACATACCTTTATACATAATTCCAGTTTATTTTCCCCGGAATTATGTTAAATATGTAAAAAGCCTTTTCTTATAAAGGTAAAAATGCTACATGTTTCCAAGTTGTAATTTAGCATTAGTGTCAGAATTGCTTCAGAAAATAAGCTACTGCTACTCTTTCGTTTCTTTTAAGTGTCATTCAGCATACTATATGTGATTTTGCACATAAAATAAGCTTATGTGATTTTTTAGCAGTGTTTAGAAAATGTGAGATTAAAAATAATTTATTGGATACAAATATGTAAAAATAACTGACACTATGCCACTGTTTTCTCACACACCGTTTTAGCATATGATCGTTAAATAATTGTTTCAGGGAATTACAGAAGCATCTGTTGCATAAGCTATTTAGGAGAAACCACAGTATTTCTGTAGGTATGCATTCTTAGAGATTAAAACATCAAAACCTTTGTAGAGAGTTCTTAAGTTAATATTGACACAACTACAAGGTGCATCAAAATATTTTCATAATATTTCTGCATATTGATACAAGGAAAAATAATTAAGTTGACTTTTTTGAGGCTTTTTTTTTCATGAGTGGATTATCTTGAACTTTTTATGTAATTGGGATTAGCCTTATCAAATGGGGTCAAGACAAAAATCATTGATTCTTAGTATCATGACATATTCAAAAAATACTCTTCTCAATCACTTACTTTTGTTTGCATGGATTTAAAATGTACTGTTAATGCAAAACTCAATATTTTTTCCAAACATAGTAACGGGATTCATAAATAAAGAGAAGCATAATTTTTTTTCACATTTCCCCCTTCAAGTTATGGTTCTTAAAATCCAGGTGAATAAGAAAGAAAAACATTCAGAGGTAAAAGTAAATATATTTTTATGGAAGATAAAACATTCAATCATTATCAACTATAGAATAAAGATTTAATTCTTCCCCTTTCTAATATTTATATTAGACATTTAACCAATATATTAGATAATATATTAAGGCTTATTTTTAACACTGATTCTTTATACTTACTATGTGATTTAAAACATTTCCTATGACTTAGAATCATAGGAATTTTTTTCTCTAGCAGGTCAGATGGGTATCCATTATTGTTGATAGATATACGAATATAATAATAAAATAAATCCTTTCTATGGTTTCCATAAGTTCTAATAGTTTGAAGAGTCAAAGGAGATCAAAGATGCTGAAAATAATTTTATGTCTAAGTATTTTCAGAAATATGTATTTGACCATGTTTTTCTTATATACACCAAAAATATGAAGTCTGTAAAAACCAGAAACTGTTAATAAATGATGGTCTCAAATTATGAGTATAAATAAAGTATAGGGAAATTTAATCATTTCAGAAAAAACCCTGTAGAATCTCTAAAATGTTTCTAACTACCATCTTGATATACAATAAGTAGAACCAAAACTGTTCTTCATGATTTTCTATGAAAACCAAACATAGTTACACTAGCATTAATTTAGTTACAAAAAGTTAATATTTTGACCTTATTATTGAAATCCCTTTCTACAAATCTACTGTATCTGTAATTTATTGTATTGAAATTTGTTGTATTTATTTAAAAATTATAATGTGCTAATTTTAAAAAAATGTTATTATTTTTCTCTTACAGGTAACCAATAATAATATATATATGGTCAATTAAGCCTGATGTGAGAATTGTCTAGTTTAGTTTTGTGAAAAGCAAAAAATCTTCTAGCAACTTATACTGACCCAATTATTATGGACAAATAAAATCACTTATTTTGACACACACATATGGGAATAACATTTTTATCATGTTTTTCAAATAATATAATTCATATATATTTAAAAGATTAGTAAATGTGCCTTCTTAAGACTTTTCAGTATTACTTAATTAGAACAGGAAAATGTCTTATAAGTAATATTATATTCTAATACTAATCTGATTATTGATTTCCTCTTTGCTCTTACATTCTGATTCTCTTTTAGTATGTTTCTTATAATAGGGTCTAAGTTTTAGATGCTACAAAATGATGACCCTCTATAGTTTACAAAAATAGCCAATCCTTCCTGGAGAAAGAAAAAGACAAATATCCGGACCCTATTTAAAAAAAAAAAAAAAAAAAAAAAAGAAGTGGCAACTGTTGAGTTTGAGTTTGAAAACCAGAAGTAAAAGACATTAATGTCCTTGATGTTTTTAATAATATTTTATGCAAAGCCATAACTATTGCTATTACTCTTTCATTTTAATGTATATTTTCAATAATGTCACATAAGCAAATGTGCCCAAAGGACTTGCTGCATCTTTTTATACAGCTTTTGGGCAAAAAATGTAAAGTGGTCCAAATTTAGGGAATGAAAACAGGACTTTCTCCCATTTGTGTGAATAAATTAATTTTACTATTTTCTTTAGGTGAATCTAAAACTGTACACAATAAAAACAATAAGCTACACGAGTGTTGGGTTTTTTTCCCCTTCCCATGTGCAATGCCTTTCACCAAAAGAAAAACGTGGATGGAAGAAATCCATCCTGAAAACAAAAGTGTCATAAACAATTTATGCATTTAATGAATATATTCCAGAGACCCCCCAATTTTCTGTATTTTCCTATTGATTTCTCTTCCACATTAGTGGGTATATTTCTCTCTCTCATACACTCTGCAAATTGGTCATTGTAGTTGATGAATGTGGGAATTGTAAAATTCACTATACTCTTTACTGAAAGATAGGAAACTGAGTTAAACCTGAAAAGTCTGTCATTTGAATGATGTTCCCCCTGCAATTTACTGATTCAAGGACCAAATTCAAGTGCCCCCCCCCAAAAAAACCCCACTCTATGCTTATTCAAAGTGTCATGTAGATTTGCAGGGGACAGTTAGCTTCATCCGCTGATTCATTGAGACAAACAAAGCTGAGGGCCAGTTTCACCCCTGCTCTTTGCACTGTGTGGTAACTGAACTCCATGAGCAGAAGAAAAGCCCAGAGCCAAGTAAAACCCATCTAGTAACAAAATTGTGTTTCCATTTTTCGTTTTTGCCTTTCTTCTCCTGCTGCTTTCTATCAGCAGAGCACTTAACAATCACTAATTGGTTAATGTGTTATTTAGGCAAGGATTAATATTCTCATTTTGCAGACAAGGAATCAGGCTTCCTGCTGTGTATCTCCTGGCCCTGGGTAAGGAGCTCTTCAGACGGGAGATTCAAAGTAGGTGAGCCCATCCTCCTGAGGCCCAGAGACTTGCCTGAAGCCGCTCATCTGGGTCTCACGGAGCCTCTGTGAGATCGCTGAGTTCCTGACTCCCTCTTCTCCGCTCAGACCACCGGGCGACACTGCCTCTAATGACAAAAAAAACCTTTTTCCCATTCCACCCAAACCAATGCTCCAAGGACTTTCTTAATTGCGACGGATACCTTGGGATCGGGAAGCTTATTTGTGACTTGATGAATCTGTACTAGCCTTGCCTGGGTTTCTGGGTTTCGTAGCAGTAAAAACTTTAAAGTAACTTTGTGCTTTAAAAAAATGCACACAGAAGATAGCCTACCTATGGAGTAGAGCTGAAGCACTGATCTCTGAGAGTCTAAGGAATCACTGAGCTCAGAAGGGCTGATAAAAATAGAATTAAAGAGATGTGCTCATGAGTAGACAGAGCAATGACCTTCTCTACAAGTGGGAGGGGCGGGAGGGGACTCCTTACTTTTTAAAGCAAAATATGTAGAACACAGTAAGAGCCATGTCCCCATGAGTAACAGGGCTGGATGAAAAACAAAATGGTGGAGACAAATCCATAGCAAAGGTCGTTGGTAATATAAAGTCGATTTCAGGCATGTGAAATCTTTAGTGTAGAACACATTCTGTTCCCAACCCATGGCTTTCCATAAAAATAAAATCCTGAATATAATGTGTTCAAACCCAAATTGTGAGGGTTTTATTGAGGGAAAAAAAAAGGTTAACATGTGACCTATATTTCATATCAGGATAAGGAGAGGCTTTGAAATAGCTCTTGTCACATAGTTAGAGCTGTGTTAAATGCAAAAGGAACTTAGGAAACTAGACATTCTATTTAAAAAAAACACCATAAAACCTTTGAGAATCATGTTCAGGCTATAAGGCAGAAGCAAAATTTCATCCATTTTTATTTTGTGGGTTTTTTTTTTTTTTGTCACATCTAGATTTGTAAGTAAATTGGACTCAGACACAACTCCCTTTTCTTCCCATATCAGAACATCCATTTAAAAATGTGGCTTGGATCTCACAGGTATTTCTAAGTATTTCTTAAGTATAAGTATAATGGTCTAAGTCATTTCCTAAGTGTAAGTTCTCTCAACCCACATGATGGGGGCGTTCATGGAAAGGATATCATGGTGCCCACTTCCAGTCATGGAGAACCATTTGACATCCAGGAAGTCAATGCAATTTAGTGGATTTCCTAGGGCATCGATAACATACTTAGTACAGAGATAGGGAGCTCAAGGGTAGAAGTTAACTTTAATCTGAGTAGGTGACTACTTGTAAACCATAATTTTAAAGGTCAAACAGACTTTTCCTTAATCCAGGAAGTATAATCTACCTAGATGTTGATTCTTGAAATTTCTTTTCAATGCATATATCTTTAGGAAAGAAATGCATTAATTTCATTTCTCACTGAGATTACAAAAGACCAGTCTCAAATGCCCTCCAATTCCAGGTTTTTTAACTCCAAAGGCCAATAATACACTTGGAAGTAACCTGGTAAGGGTCAGGAGAGGTACGGAGGAAAGTAAGATGGTTGCCAAGTAGCCAGATATGTGGCTGAAAGAAAATTGCTCTGATATCCAACTTGCTCTACAACTTGCTCTGCTGTACAGTTCCTGTCCTCTTAGGAGACAAAATTTTATACTGGAAACAAGTTGAGAAAAGCTAAGTAAAACTCGTGATAAGTGTTAGAGAAAGTGCAAGGAGAGAGGTCAGTTTGAAATGGGTTTCAGTAGATTTCACAGAGCAAAAAGCAGGTAAAGCAAAGTATGAAGACATAAGTGGGAAATGTCTAGACGCCAACCCACGAGTAAGAAGGACCTTGTGCACTCCCTGGGATCTGCAAAAAGGGGAAAGCTGGTTGAGTATTTGCTAGAATCTCTGTGGGGCACAGGTTCAGAAATGGTGGGGTGGACTTGTACATTGCCAATGCCATTCTGCCATTACCATTACATAATGCAGTAGTGGTCCAAACACAGGCTAAGCAACCCAGATGTGTCCATGAGCCCTAATGCCTCACAATTCAATCCTTCCAGAAGTGATTTCTTTTTTAGCATAATGTTACTATTACTGTTAGTACTTGGGGAGAAAAAAAAAAAACATTGACAAGTCGAATGGATTTAACGTCACACCATCGATAATACTTTGGAATCTTTATTTTACTTTTTGTTTTATAAAAGGAGCTAAAAGTACTTCGCAGATGTGAGCCCATTCATCTGCCCCAAATCTCTACAAGGCAGGTAGCAGAAGTATACATTAACCCAGTTTTACAGATAAGAATGTGGGTGGAGAGTAGTGGGGAGTGATGAAGGGACAGGTCTGGAGCAAATGCAGAAGTGAGTGAATCAAAAGGTCCTGATGATTTCTCTGCTAGGGAGAACAGGCCTCCTCATGCGGGGGCTTCTGGCTCAGGTCCCTAGACCTGCGAGATGCCACAAGATGGTTTGTAACAGAAGCGCAGACACTCCTGGTGTCCTGACTTCTTCAGGTCTTTCAGTGCATGGTGTATGCATCTATCTAAGCACTTCCCTGTGCAGATTAAAAACAAGCAAAAAAAAAAAAAAAAAAAAACCCTCAAAAAACAAAAACAAAAAGCAAAACAACAACAGCAACAAAAACAACATAAAAATTCAATCAAGGCAGTTTTGCTCCATAAGGTCATTTCTAAAGCAAATATTTCAGAAGTCTAATAAGGGCCATATGACAGCCCTTGACCAACCACAAGGAATTCTAATAGATACATTCAGAATCTCCCTACCTGTTGCTTTGCTACAATTTGCACGGTTCTATCATTTCCCACCTCAGTAAGGGAGTGAGGGGGTAAAGTGATCAGGAACCTTGTGTGGCACGTCTGTGCTTTTCCCAAGTAGAGTGTCTATATGAGTCACTCCAGGACCCAAACGCTGTCATGAGTTCGGATGGTAGATGCAAGAACTTTTCTATCTGCAAGACTGCTTTCCAAGCCACGTGAAACTTCCTCAAGGTTATATTCAAAGGTATTTTATGAGGCCAGACTTTCATCAACGTTATAATAAAAACAGTGGCTAAAGTCCATAGGGGAAGGGTGGTGGGAACAGAAATATTCTCCAAATTCTTACCAATTAATGGTGTGACACTGTTCAGTGATTTGCATGCCAACGCATCCAGGGAACCAGTCATGAAATGTATCTAAATTTTCCTTCTCCTATACCCTTTATCTCCACCATGTAATGGGAAATGATGTTCTTTCAGACTTCAGAATTCAAAACACTGATTCAAATAGGACTGGGGCTCAGGTTTAAACGTGCCATGAAATTTGGATTTTAAGAATGTGGTGCAATGTGAGGGATTTCTTTTTTAAACTAAACTCAGCTCACCTAAAGACTTTTTAAGAGAGAACATGGCTTCAAGATGTTTGCTAAGTGCTACTTGAACATTTTTGAAAATCTAGGGGCAGGGACTTTACTTTTTAAGAATGTGCTCATGGAAATAGTATGAAATGCCACCATCTCATTCATTTTGTGTGAGAGAATTTAAGCAAGGCACTGTGTACTTTCCTGAGAAATTGAAGTGTCCACAGACTCAGACGTCTTTATCAACCTGCTGATGTTTACACATGTTAACTGAGTCAAAGTTATCATGGGCCAAATCCTGAATTATTTCACTTGATTTGTTCCCATCACTCTCCCACAAAGCCGTGTGAAGAAACAGTTTGGTTCTTCCACAGCACCTTTGTTTCTAAAGGAAAACACTAAACTAGATCTTTAAGTCTATTTGTGGTATTAGAAAAAAACATTAATTATAATAGGCTTGCAAGTAACTTTGAAGCCCTTGAAATCAAGCATAAACACACACACACAAACATATACATTCATGCACTAAACCTACACAGCATTTGCATTAAAATATTTTCATATGCACGTACCTCAACAATGGCACCATTGGAGAGTCTGAGAAAATGGCGATATAGCTCTTGGAATCCACTGGGATAAACGGTGTATATAGATACATAACAAGTAATATCTCCTGGACCAAGTGCCGACACAGAAATTTCATTTTGCTTTTGGAGGTCACAGCTGGAGATTCTGGACTTGAAGCCATGGTTTTTCCAGATATAATCATACACTGCCACCTAGTGAGACACAGTGCCCCCCCACGACCCCCCCCCAATCCCGGAAAAGAAGAGAAAAAAAATTAATTAACTTCTGGCAAGAGCATATTTTTAAAGGATTTTACAATAAATCTGAAAGTCTCTGCCTTCTGCAACGCCTGCACTCCATTCCGTGCATATTTTTATGACATATATCTAAACAGTGAAGATAGACAAATCCCCAGTGTGTGCCCCATAAAGTTAATTCTAAACAGATGAAGCTGTAATTGGCTCCCACATTAACCCAAAGGAGGAAGATCAAGCGGGATGGAACAATGACAATGTTGATTTTTTACAAAATGCTGACGAATGGTGTTATAGATAGGTGTTCACTCATTCTCATCTGAAAGAAACCCTCGCTTATTTTTCCTTGTTCTTACTGTGCTTAGTGCTAAGGCTCGGCATCATCAAAACAGCGGACAGGATAAATTAAAGATGCATTTTGCCGAACTGCACAGGGCAGGCTTTTTGCCTACTTTGTACATTAATCTACTGTTTCTCCTTTGTGATGACCCTAACTGTTGTACCTGCCAGACATTTTTGTTCTGGTAAGATTTCTCAGGTAACAATTCTGTTTTCTAATACAACGTACCTGTGGCGACTTCGTTAATATTAACTGAATTATGAATAAGTGGAAAAGACAGTTTTATTGCTTGTGTAAAATATCGGTGATGAAGGGGGACCTGGGTGACTTCAGCCCAGGGCATGAGCTTGTGTTTGTGAGTTTGAGCCCTGTATCAGTCTCCGTGCTGATGGTGCAGAGCCTGCTTGGGATTCTCTTTTCTGTCTCTGCCCCCTAATCTCTCTCTCAAAATAAATTTAAGAACTTTAAAATATTGGTGATGAAAATTAGACTATACAACTCTAAAACGTGTTTGTGGCTTCTAGTCTCCAGAAATCTTTGTTATCATTTTCTACACCCATTGAGCTATCAAGATTGCTTTCTATAATTTCCAATTTTCATATCTTCAGATGCCTGTAGTTTCAGAAGTAGACAGAGGAAAGTATCCAATGGATTTCTTGCCTCACTGGCTTTTTCTGAGGTAGGAAACATTTATCTGTTTTGCAGAAAGTCTATATCAAACCTGGGCTCCGAAGCTAACTCCTCTTAATATGATTTACAAATACTGTAAACCCTCAGAAATATGTGAAGATTTACCAAAATGAAAGAAAGTTCTGGTCAAGTACTCTTTACATCAAGTATATAATCGACCATAAACTCCCAAGATTCCAGCTAGTGATTCTTTCTTCTTTGAAACTAAAAAGGTAAGATTGAAATCTGGATGAACAGGTACAGAAGTGGAAAATGTCTTAAAATGGCTTGACTGAGAAAAGATCAAGGTCTACTATAATTAGAAACAGAAGTTTACTGAGGATCCATTCTATCTTAGGTTTCTGAGAAAATCGAAACATGCTTTGGGAGCTAACTAACAGTCGAGAAGGAATTCATAGTAAGCATACATTTAACTCAACTTTAACTGTGATGAGTACACAGAAGGAACCTTATGGAGGAGGTGAGATTTGAGTTGTGCCTTGCAGGCTTTCAGTAGGTATGAAAAGCACCATAGGTGTTTCTCGCAAAGGAGCAGTAGTCCTAATGGTACTGATATGCAAACATGCACATTGGACTCAAGGGCCGATGAATGGTCCCATGGATTGGGTTGTAGCAGGGGTGTGAGGAACAACATATGAAGCTGGAAACATCATCCACAATTGCAAAGCCGTAAGATGCTGTGCTAAGATATTTTTATTGTTTTTTATAAAAGGGGGAGGTTTCCGAACAGAGGAGAGGCCTGACTTGACTTGTATTTTAGAGTCATAGAGCTGAAAGCATTGTGAAGGTAGACCAGAAGGACAAGAGATGGAAGACCATCCCACCCAAAATAATTGATGTGACCTGGCACTTGGGTAGTGGCATTTGGATTGGAGACAGAGTCCATGATTTCTTTTCCTGAGGTAGACTCACCAGAGTTTGGTCGCTAAGTAGATACGAGCTGTGAGTGAAAGGGACACCTCAAAGGTGACGGCAAGCAAAGCATGCGACCCCACTGGCTACTGACCCCACTGAAATGGGGCTACAGTGAGTGAACAGGCAGTGCAGGTTTGGGGAGGACAATAACCAGTTCATTGACTATCTCAAAGGGAGAAAGTTATGAAACTATGTCAAAACTGTGGAAGCAACTATGGAAACAGTAATCAATTTTTATAACTCATTCTTAATGTGTTTGGTAGCCTGGTGAGGATGGTAAGCCACCGGCACACATCCCCAGGGAAAATCAAGTGACGAACCATGACAGGCTGCCCTTCAGGCCCCAAGAAGTTTGTGCAGATTCAGAACTGAGGCCTCATAACTCTCCACCCTTGCACACAGCTCCAGGCCAGGTATTACATACATCTCTCCTTCTCTTCTTTAAAGGCAGCTGTTTCACTGATGTTTCCCAGCCTCTGTATGTAAAAGATTGAGCTTCAGGAAAAGCAGAATACAGTGAATGAGATGGGAACAAGCCTGCCACATCCGGGAGGCACAGACAGCCTCTGCTCATTCCACAAAGTACCGGTGATATGGGAGTTAGATCAGAGCCTTGACAGATGAGAGCCTCTCCGCCTTGGAAATGCAATATAAAACTAACCTGCGCGGCAGCCCCGCACACCGTTTGTCTGTCTAAAGGTCTATGAAGATGTACACATTTGTCTGTGGAGCAGCAACTCATGCTTTGGAAGCTGACTCATTTCAAAAGGTAAGTGATCTTCAAGATTTGGGCAGGAAAACGTGCCAAGTAGATTTTTTAAATAGTTTTTATTCACTTTGATGACGCACTTCCTCCGTCCTCTCCTTTTTAACCATTTCTAATCCTAGGGAAAAGAGGGTAAGTTGCCCTCTGCTCAGAGACATCTTTGATCTAAGTGTCTAGGAAGAAAGAAAGAGGTAGGTGGACTTGAAAGTAAGTCAGCGATATTTAGTGGCAGGTCCTAACGTAGGCAATTAACACACACCACACATGCATACACACGTTTATATGTATATCTTACTTAATGTCACAAGTCTTCCAAGTCGGTATATTATTCCCTTTTTATAGATCAGGAAACTAAAGCTCAGAAATGTTAAACAGCTTGTCTGGAGATACAGCTATGTGATGATATTTACTAAGAGAGAATCCTTACTCCTTATCCTTATTCACGTCAGTTAGCCCTACACTCCGGGCTTCTCTCCACAACTTTACTTATTCTCTCCCTGGTGAACTTGAAACAAGAAATCAGAACAGCCTCCCCGCCTCTCCCCTCTCGTTCAGTTACATCCAAGCTGCCTCTAGGAAGTACCCATATTCTGCCTGTCCATAGTCTAGTTTTAACAAGAGGAGCTTCTTCTGAGCATGACCTTGCATTCCAGCTCTGTCTGTTGTCGAGTCTCCTTCCTTATGGGGTGATGAATTAACAAGCCCACTTGGCAGCTGACCTAGAGCCCTATCTTCCAAATGGCTTTATCCCTAATGAGGCTGACATGTTTATGGCCTTTGGTCTGGTTCCTGTGTTTCCTTAATTTTCTCAAATAGCTCAGATGGAGAAAAGAGGTGTAGAACAGAGGTGCCCCCTGAGACCCCAACAATAATCGCTCTGATATGTGAACCCTGGTTGGTCTGACTCTAAGGCCCTTGCACCTCTGATTACACCACGTGTAAAACATTTGATCACGTAACACACCATTATCTTTGTGCGTTCGTGTGTGGCTGCAGAATGGGGATGTGTCTGAACATGATCCTGGACGCTGAGTTTTCCCTTAAGTTAAGTGCTCAGCTGGAAGAATCCGAGGGAAATTTGTTTTTGTTTTTGGCTTTTTGGGTTTTTTTTGGTTTTTGTTTTTGTTTTATCCTGGGTGGGAATTTTGTAAACACCCTTCTTGACTCAAAAAGTGTGTTGTATGGTCTTCATGAAAAACAGGAACAGAGGTAGCATCAAAATTACTGCAGGCATGAAGTCTACTATACCCCATGGAATTTCTCAAGGTTCTTTGAATTGAAGATTAACTAGAAGAAATACCAGAGTTTGTTTTTCTCCCCTCTTTTGGACCATAAAGTTGTAATACTAAAGCAATTGGGGTCGTTTTCAGGATTTCTAGCTAGCAGTTCTTAAGATAGGATAATCGAATACCTATCAACAGCAAAGCATGTGGATCAAGTTAAATCTTATTATTTTGCTGTATGGGTACACACCTCCTTATGGAAAAGAAGGCAGAGCATAGCAGAAGTGAGGGAAAGAGACCCATAAAACCTCACTAGAAATGGTTAAGAATCTGAACCAGATGTTCATACAGAAGAGAATATTTTCGGTTACCTGCTGATATATTGAACACTCTCCCATTGGCCATGAACACATCCTACCCTACGGGTAATTGCTTTATATTCTGACTTACAACCGAAGACAGCCTGAAGCAATTGGGGATGCTTAGCTTTGAAAGCTTCTTAAAATCCTCCCTAGGGTTAAGAAAGTAGGGCAAGGTAAAAAAAAAAAAAAAAGAAAAAAAAAAGAAAGAAAAGAAAAGAAAGAAAGAAAAAGAAAAAAAGGAAAAAAAGAAGAACAACATGGATTTTTATAACAGGAACTAAATCTGAAGAAAGGCAGTTCAGAGGATGGACACAGAGGTGAGGAGTGATGGGGAAATAACCATTCGATCTTTTTTGATCGTTCGGCTCATGCCTGAATAACCGACGTGGGCGAACGTGATTCTCTGCCACAGTGTTCCCTTTGACTTTTCACTCTATTTCTTTAAAACTAGCTGTTGAGTAACAAGCTTCGCAGCAAACTGACTTGTGATAGTTGATACATAGTCACATGCAATATTTCTCATTTAATTTTATTTCAGACCGTGAAGGCAATCCACGTAGAGGAAGGGAAAGATTTGTTAAAGCAAATACCAGACAATCTAGACATTCTTGTCTAGGGTAGGTGAGGAATAAAAGGAAGGAAGCAGGATATGATGTTTCTATAAACTGCATTTTCTATAGATGCCTTTGTTTTCCATTTCCTAGCAAGGCATGGTCAAACTATTTGGCAGTCTGAATAAGATCCCTGGAAAATTGGAGTTCACTCGGTATTATCTGCAGAATAAGAGGCCAGAAGACAGCTACCGTGCCCTACTGAGTCTGAAGGTAGCTCCGCAAGTGAACCCTTCCATCAGCTGAAATCTTTTTCATAAAACCAATCGAGTCCATCTCTTCATTTCCAGGATGGCCCTGGAAGGACACCTCTGGGGAGCTCGATCTGGATGCATAGAAGCTTAGAAGAGCCCACAAAATGCCAGACCTGCAAACAGTAATCCTTAAATGAAATTCATCATTCAGCAGAAAAACAAGTTAAGGGCGGTAATTCAATGATAGACGAAACAGGCCGGAACAGGTTCACATGCTGCATATTTCACAACAGAGCTTAATTAAAATAGGACTATGAGGCTGTTAATTGCATTATAATAGTTCAGCATGAAATTAGGTCTGATGTGAATGTCCTTATAGTGGATTTGTTTATGTTATTATAATTACACAGTGGTACATAGATTTACTGCATAGATACATTTTAACAGGCTGGCTCTTGGGTGGATTTCTTTTCTTTCCTTGCTGGAATTTGCACCCTATTTACAAGTGTGGAAAGTCGGCAAGAAGGAACCAGGGTCAGGAAATTAGGTCATACTGGATGATCCGCTTGGTCTCTTGTGTTCTAAAGCTTAGAACTCCAAATAAGTTGCGTCTTGATCACAGTGATTTTATTCACCATTTCGTTGAGAGAGAATATGTCACTAAAAAACTAGGTCTCGTAAGATAGGTGCTTTATGTTGTCTTAGAAAGCAACACCTTTCTTTAGAATCAATGAGTTCAAATGTATGACTAAACGTGTCTGCAGTTCCACAATATCATGTATTCCAGTGTAAATTTAAAAAAAAAAAGTCAACATTTCAAAGATTTGGGTCTAGCAAACAATAGTAACTTTTGTTCACAGGATGGAAAAGATGTGGCAGGAATTGGTTTGGTTTTCCAAATATAAAAATGGATTTACATTTTTCCTTGATTCATCCATAGTTCCCAATTTCTGGACAGAGACATACTTGGCTCACATAAGAATCTCACCTATGACCTTGGCTTAAACACTAAAAGCTGAGATAATATCAGAAGTTTTGGGAACAAATACAGCACAGTTGATAATGTTTTCCATTTTCATCTAGATATTTTTATTTCTGTGCAGACTATATATCTCAGCAATTTTGCACATTTCTGAATTTTGTGTGTTGCTTTGAAATAAAAGGGTAAAAAAATTAATAGAAGATTACCTACAAATAAATTAGGTAAGCAAGACGATTATGCCTTTGCTGTTTCTTTAACATAATCATTAGAAGTAAAGAACAAGCACTTAAGTAAATTTGAATCAATTTAGAGAAAGGTAATAAACTATGTTGCATTGCCAGAAAGGCGCACTTCTAAGCAAAATTACCTGTGCTTAATTTAGATAGAAATTATGCAATTTGAGAAGGCTAATGTGTACCTATATGTGCCTGTATACACGTTCTATGATCAATTTTGCTGTTGTGAATATCTCTGATTTTAATAACCCCCACAATGTTGTATCTTGTATCTGTTAGCAGATATGTGTGCTTTTCATAGCACAGCTACAAAATTCTTCAGAAACACACTAGGAGACCACAAAGAACTTCTGGTTATGACAGTGTCAAAGGTCTTGGGAATAGAAATAAATGAAAGAAAAAGTTACAGACAGGTCTTTTCATGGAAGTAGAACGTCACAGGCCTCAGCAGTATTCCCACGGGGTTTGTACACATGTATGTAAATGTTGATAATAGCACCAATATACCTACATGTGAACAACTACAGATTTGTTTCAGAGAGCATACAAACAGGGAGCAGTTCCCCTCCCATCCCCCACACACCAGTCCCCCCACCCCCAGTCCCCATCCCTCATCACCCCTGCCTTTTCACTGTGCATGGGAAGCACTAGCTACACATAGGAAGAAAGGGCTATAAGGTGAAAACATTTCACTACAAATCTGAGATCAAGAGCAGAGATGAGATTCAAACAATGACAGAAAGGAGAAAGGAAAGGGAAAAAACCCAAAACTTTGTTCCAGCATCCACTGTTTTGGAGATAAATTCTACAGGTGGCAAATGCATTTGTTGAAATGGAAAGCAATCCTAATGACCTGGCTCAAGGTATTTTCCATTCATGTGCTTCACTCTCTATAGATACAGAAAGGAAAAAAAAACTAATTTTACACTCAGATTGCATAAAACATATAAACCGTGGCCAAAGAATTACACAATATACCCAGATCTTCCCATTTAAAAGGAGCCTCTTTTTCCTTTGAATTCCAGAAAGAAAAAGAAAAAAAAAACCCATAAAATTAAACAATTATTCATCTCTGTGATCTAATATTTTAGTTCCTGGTCCAAAAATTTTAAAAAAAACCACACACACACAAAGAAAAAATAATTGATTTGACTTCATTAAGACAACCAGTTTTAGTCCAATTGTCAAAAGAAAAGAAATCTGACTACAATTTTTTTTCCTTTCCAGATAGCAGACTTTCATTGAGATACATATACCTGGCTGAAATTTACTCGGACCCACCAAAATCTAAGTCACTAAATCATTGATAAAATGAGCATCAGGCGTCTATGATATGAAGCTCACTTGCTCTTTCTTTCTAAAAGATCTATCCAACGAGCACCCCTACCTTTGCTTTGATGTGCTGTGAGCCCTCCATCAGGAAATACTCCTCAACAATCATCACTGCCATACTGGTGATTCATACTTGGTTCTTATCCAATTCTTTTAGTTTAATTTTCTCT
Organism: Hyaena hyaena; assembly: GCF_003009895.1. NCBI lineage: Eukaryota > Metazoa > Chordata > Mammalia > Carnivora > Hyaenidae > Hyaena > Hyaena hyaena. The sequence continues at coordinate 215,348 of NW_024081089.1, read as the reverse complement.
AACAATAGAAAACTACCAAAGCATAAGGCAAGCAAAAGACAGATGATAAGTTGTCTCTATGTGAATGTATATGGGCATATGTATGAGTGTTTTATTTTATATTCGGGATAAATAACCCCCAAAGTTTAGTTGCTCGAATATTTTTGCATTAACTAAAATGAACAACACTCTACAAATTATCATGTTTCTTCTACCCTGACCGTTCTTTGTTTTGTTTTCCCCCTAAAACTTAGTTAGGGAGTATACACTGGCTGAAAATCTAGGAAGGAGAATTGGAAGTGGCAAGGCTGAACTTACCAAACACTTTGAGCATGCTTCTGCATGAGCTTTTGCAATGGCTGTTGCGTGAATCTTTCCCGGACAACCACTGGCACAATCCATTCCTTTAAAATGCTACTCAAATGTCACCTTATCAGTACATCTCTTCTGACCTCCCTCCATATGAAACAGCATTTGTATCCTCGGCCATACCCTATGCCTTATTTTCAACACAGCACTTACTAAAAGTGTTACTAGCAACCATACTATAGATTTACTTGTTTCTTGTCTTCCTGCACACAAATGTAAGCTTTGTGGGAAAAGAGCATAGAACCTGGCTCATAAGGGGTCCTACATATATATTTGTTGAAGGAACAGGTACGTTGAATTAAGTGATTTGAATTGATTCAGTGTTGAAGTCATTCTGTTTTTGTTTTCTTTTTGCCATGCCTACACATGCCTGTTTAGCTCTTTGAAGCTCCTGAAATTGATTCATTTTGGCCAGCTCCAACATGGATATGCAAAACAACAGCTCTTGTGTGTCATTTAAAAGAAAATACGAAGACCCCTCCATCAGAAGTATCGGCGAGGTGAACTCTCCACCAACTTCCCACAATGCAAGTTGTAATTCCTTATTTCCTAATTTACTGAAGTTTTTTCAGCTGCTATCTTATCATATCCTCCGCCTACTCCACCCACAGCCAAAGAGTGCCTATGTCCTAATTCTCTTTGAACAATACCCCTTTGCACGCATATAAACCTTTACTCCAAAGCTATAATGCATTATATGATAATTAATTGCCTTATTAAACAGCCCAACAAGTAAAGAAATATTGTTTTGATTGGACTAATCACGGTTTAATGGCATAAAAAAAAAGGACTGTATTTAATTTAATACCTTCCTCTTACAGGACCAGAGAATGTTTCCCAGTTATTTTTCACAATTACAGAAGAAACCGTATGTATCATTTGTGCTTTAAAACTAGGTCCTTTAGCATTATTCAAAAACATTTTGAGTCCCTCATTCAAGCCAGATGTTGTGAGATATACAGGTTAAATTATATTATCTGGGGCTCCATGAAACTTACAATTTAGTAAGGGAAGTGAGACACAAATGTAAATATTTCCCTTTTACAATGAAGATTTTTTTTAAGTTTATTGATTTTGAAAGACAGTATGTGAGCAGGGGAAGGGCAGAGAGAGAAGGGAAAAGGAGAATCCCCAACAGGCTCAGCACTCAAGGTCGAGCCCACCTAAGGGCTCAATCTCACCATGGTGAGATGATGACCTGATCCAAAATCAAGAGTTGGGTGCTTAATTGATTAAATCACCCATGTGGGTCACAATAAAAAGTTTTAAATGTCCTATGAGAGATTAAAAATTCTAAAAGGTTTGAGGAGGCATAAATCATGTCTGGAAGTGATGGAATTAGATGGCTCATTCTGGAAATCTCCCCTAGGCTGAGATTTAGAAGGAAGAGAAAGGCTATATACAGGAAAATATAGAATTTTGTCTTGAAAAATAAAAGAATGAGAGAAATTGGCTTTCATCTTTCATCCAAACTTCTAGTTCAGTGACTTTTAGTGAGCCTAAGTTTCCAGAATATTAACACATTTTGAGATTTCACGAGATTTTGGTCAGTTTCCTGACTTCACCATCACACTTACCCACCCCCCACCCCCTTTTTTAAAGGTAGTTCTTTCTTTGAGCATGACTTTTCCAGGGAAAAATAAAAAATAAAAAAAGAAGGAAAACAGCATACTGAAAATTGATCACCACAATAACTATTTGGAGAAAGATCTATTAAGTATAAGAATTATAAATAATACTTACATGACTTATTCTATAAAAGGCTCTGTTCAAAGCATATTTATTCACTAATTCATTCATTCAACCTTCACTCAAAATCTGTTTACTGAAATCTTACCTCCCACCAGGGCAATATGGAGACATGGAACTGAACCAATAGACAAAGTTCTTGCTCTACCTCAAGTGGCATTCCAGGGGAGAGAAACATACAGTACATAACTGAACGTATTATAAATGCTATGGAAGAAAGGGAAACAGTAAGGGATGAGGCAGTGGAGTGGAGTGGAGAAGGTAAAGGGCTACTTCTTGCTATTTTTGTATTCAGAGCTTTTATCTCATTGAGGGAAAGCCTCTCTGAGAAAGAGACAGTTGAATAAATGTGAATGAAGGGAAGGTGTGTCAATCACAGATGTAACTGGGAAAATAAGGAACAACAAGTACGATGGCTGTGAGGAGAGTACACTTGCCTTATGTTCAAGAAAAAACAAAGAAACCAAAAGAACTGAAACAAAGTGAGCAAAGGGAGAAATAGAGGTACAATCAGAGTGACGGGAGTCTGGGGCAAGAAGCCAAGTCTTCAGGGATGTGCAGACCACTAAAGAATGATGGTTTTTATGCTAATTGGATTGAGAAATAATTGAGCATTTGTGAACAGAGGAGTAACCTCTATTATATCATATAGGAGGAATCACTCTGACTGACACTGAAGGATAAACTCGGGATGGGGAAAACGCTATGGATTGAATCATGTTCCCTTAAATTATATTGAAGTCTTAAGTCCCAGTACCTATGACTGTGAACTTATTTGGGAATAGCCTGTGCAGTCCATCAATATGAGGTCAGTAGCATGAACCCTAATCCAGTATGACTGTGTCTTTATAAAAATGGGGAATTTGAGGCACCTGAATGGCTCAGTAGGATCAGCATCTGACTTCAGCTCAGGTCATGATCTCACAGCTCATGAGTTTGAGCCCCAGGTTGGGCTCTGTGCTGACATCTCAGAGCCTGGAGCCTGGTTCAGATTCTGTCTCTGTCTCTCTCTGACCCCTCGCCCTCTCTCTCTTTCAAATATAAATAAACTTAAAAAAATTATTTTTAAAAAGGGAGAGGATAATTTGGACATAGAGACAGATGTGAACATACAGGGAGAATGTCATATAAACATGAAGCAGACGTTGAGGTGATTCATCTACAAGCCAAAGAATGCCAAAGATGACCAGAAAATTGCTGGAATCCAGGAGAGAGGCATGGAACCGATCTTTCCTCAAAACTGTCAGAAGGAATCGACCCAGCCAACACCTTAACCTTGGACTTCTAGCCCCAAAGCTTGAGACAATACATTCCTGTTGTTTAAGCTGCCAGATGTGTGGCCCTTTGAAATGACAGCCCCTGGAAACTAACACAGGCAATGATCCACTTTACATAAATTATTGCATTTAATCCTCATTGTAAATCTAGATGGTGATTATTATCCCAAATCTCAGGTACAGAAAATGAAGTATGGGGGGGAGGGGTTAACTAACTTACCTGGGATGAGTTAGTAAACAATAGAGCCAAAGTATGGCTGTAAGGACATCCAACCCCAGAACCCAGGCTTTTGCACTCAGTCTCTACTTTGTCTCTAAAGGGCACATTTTATTTTATTTTATTTTTAAATGTTTATTTATTTATTTTTGAGAGCGAGAGAGGGAGAGAGTACACACCTGAGCTGGGGAGACAGAGACTCTCAAGCAGTCTCGACGTTCAGTGTGGAGCCTGTCACGGGACTCAAGCTCCCAAATCGTGAGATTGTGACCTGAGCTGAAATCAAGAGTCTGACACTTAACCCTCTGAGCCACCCAGGCCCCTAAAGAACACACTTTAAAACTGTGAAGCATGTGGAAAATATTGGTGCCAAAGTGCCCTAGTTTCAATGAAGCTAGGAAATTATATTCACTTTAAATCATATGTATTAAATAGTTATATCTGTGCTTTGTATTATTGAAAGTAAATGATGGGGAACAGGTGTTTGGAGAGGACTTGGCTGTAAAAAAATCTCATCTCCTTGCCTTATTTACCTTAATGAAGAATAATGCCCTGGGAGACAGAGTACCTATATTGTATCCTGCCTCAGTCTCCAGTGAACTCTAAGTCTCAGTTTCTTTATCCATAAAATGAGAAAATTGGATTCAATCATTTCTAAGGCATCTTCCAGGTCTATGAGTTATATATTTTGTTTTCTTAACTTTTGTCCTTGTGTAAATTTTACATCATTCCTTTTTTAGAGGTGAAAAACACCTCCTGCTGAAGACGGTACTCGCATAAGATTGAAGAGTCACTGCATTATAGAAACTTAGCTTATCAGTGCATTTATGCTGCAATTGCCTAGTCCATGACACAGAATGCTTAGAATTGTTAATGTGGCTAATAGAAATTGGTGATGCGGTATCTCTTGATTTCTAAGAGATTGACCCTACCAGTAATACAAAATTTTATACATGTTTATTTGTTATTGATTCTTACTGGGGTCCCCTAATTTGAGTTTACATTTAAAATGTTTTAAAAGTAAATAAGGAAATATTGAACAAATGTTTCCTTTCAGTTCTTTTCTTAGACCAAGGGCAAACCCAGAAGACTTAAATTTTTTTTCTTTTCTTTTATTCGAGAGAGACAGAGACAGTGAGAGTGGGGGAAGGGCAGAGAGAGAGGGAGAGAAGGTCCCAAGCAGATTCTGTGCCGCCAGCACAGAGCCCAATGTGGGGCTCAAACCCATGAAACCTCAAGACCATGACCTAAGCCAAAATTAAGAGTCAGACGTTTAACTAATGAAGCTACCTGGGCACTTTAAAAATACAAACTTTGGATTGTTTGATTATGCACTGAAGTCACAAAATCTGTAAACATAGATATCATTTTAGTGTTTATTTTAAATATTAATAAACCATTGATTTTTTGCTTATGGTTTTGGCTTATCCTTTCTTACCTCTGGAAAGCAGTCTTCTCCAGTCGGCAGGAGAACAAAATTCTAGATTTGTATTCTTTTTTTTTAATGTTTGTTTATTTTTTGAGAGAAGAGAACATGAGGGGCATAGTGGGGAGGGGCAGAGAGAGAGGGAGACAGAGGTTCTGAAGCAGGCTTGGTGCTGACAGCAGAGAGCCCGATGCAGGAATCAAACTCACAAACTGTGAGATCATGACCTGAGCCAAAGTCGGAAGCTTAATCAATTGAGGCACCCAGGTGCCCTTTGATTTGTGTTCTTATCATGTGGGAAAAATTCTTGATTTCTCACTTTCCTCAATGGCGAAATGGAGTTATTGAGGTCAGTAATTTCTAAGAGAATGTCAATCTCTGAAATCTAGTAAAATATCACAGTGATAATGTGCATTGGAATGAGAATACATAAGACATCCAAGGTTGAGGGCTATTACTTTCCGTAAGCAGTGTTTTCACTTTTTCAAGTTTCTAGAGGTCAGCAAATAATGATAAGATTTTTTTAACAGAACTGTTTTTTTCAACTTTGCTATAATCTGAAAGAGTACAATGCCAAAATACATAAATGTGATCTGTTGGTGCTCCCATTTTAGAAGCCAGAAATTCAAGACTCAGGTGACAGGACAATGATTACCACACATTTCTTACTTAAGAGTCTAGAGGAGATAAATATTTCTGACATGTTAGTGAAAATTTAGTATGAAACTCATCTGCTCTAAAATTCTACTGGCTACACACCAGACAGAGTCAGCATCTCCCTGTGTATCAATAGAATGGAGCAGTGAATTTGTGAATTGTTTCTTTAAGGTGACGTGTGCTGACGTTCAGCACTGTCTAGTTTCTCTTGTTTACTCAGTTAACTTGACCTGAGACTGGCAAATGGATGAGTGGTTAGTTAAAAGTAGGGCATCGACATTCATTTGTGCTCTTTGCCTCTGTGTGTCTCTGTTTCTGTCTCTCTTATAAACACACACACACACACACACACACACACACTCACACACACACATACATACACACATACACACAACAGAGCACCTCTATTTTCTGGGTAATTAAAAAAGGTTCTAGTCCAGATTTTAAGTAATGTCCAATTGAAAGAATGTTTTAGTGAACACCTTTTCTGTAATCTTTTAATAACAGTGTATTACTGTTTTTTATTTATTTTTTCTTGATGGCTGATCTCCAGCTGCATTTTGTCCAGCTATCAGACTCAATTCTCTGACATCTTTTTTTTTTTTTTTTGCTTCAGTCTCTTAAGAGAACCAAAACTATCACATAAGACATTTAGTCTACCCATTTCCTTTACAAGAAAGGAGATATAGAAGAAATAAAGTTCATGTCCAAATTCTCACTCCAACATATAATTTTCATGATAATGGAAAAGAAATGAAATAATAACTGACTGATAATATACTGCCATATTTTTCTAAAACATTTAGCATGATTTCTTGGAAACCATAAGAATAAATGAATATCTCTTGAACAATGGGAAAATTAAAGAGATTTTAAAGACACATAAGTTGTTTATTAAAAACTGATTTTTAAAACAAAAACACCTTAAAATTAATGAAGTTGTTATAATTGCCTTACTGTTTCAGCTAAAAGGTTTTGATTGTCATTAATTTAGCTTTTGTTAAATTAGCTCAACAGAGGGATATTTACAAATTTTTAAATTGTTTATGCTACAGATGCCCGATTAAAGTTTTCCAGTGATTTTGTGGGGCAATACTTGAATTCAGGCAGGAATATACTTTTAGAAGGAACAGGTATTAGAGAAGATTAAGCTAACGATTGGCTTGAGATTTACAAACTGTGGGAAAAGAGCAACCGAGGAATCAATTCACCCCTGGAGATACTTTAAGAAAATTCTGTGCAGGCTGTATACAGAGTGCATGAGGCATAGCAATCTGTCTCCACTATAATTCTAGAACTGTCTGTACAGAGATCTTCAAATAGGCAGCTGCATTTAATCTTTTGAATCTTTACCTTTCAGGTGCTTTTAATTCCAAGGTCACCTGCCAGCTACCGAGAGTCTAATAAACACAGCGTTCAACAGATGAATACATTAGTGAGTGTCTATGTACAGGAAACAGTAGAAAACACTAGATTCTGGATTATAAGGTGCTTTAGAATCTTAAACCTCAGATTACTTTAGGTAAATGTTATTGAGTTGTTATAGGAGTTTATAGAGACTTTGTGTCCCTAGGTGCTTTCTGCCCATGAAGAAACTTATTATTTTTTTTTTGATAGGGATTGGGGTGTGGAGAAAATGGGGAAAGAGGAGATAAAGGAGAAAATATGGAATAAGTTGGGGAAAATGAAGAGCTTATTATTGTAGGCATTATTTAACTTAATTATTGTGACAAATATCAACCAAAAGATAACACCAGGAAGAACAAAGAAAAGGCGAATTTATTCTGATGAAAAATCAACCCAATTACTTCTGAGGTGGCAATTCTGAACATAGCCAAATGATTTGTCTTCAAACATGATGTATCTAATGGGAAAAATATCCCAGGCGGAGGCTAAAAATGACATTAGATGATTAAAAACAAGTAGTCATGGGTTGAAAATCATATGTGCTTTTCCATAAGGGCAAGAAGTAAGGCAGGCTACAGAGGGTGGAAGTTCAGAGTTTTGGAATTAACTGGGTATCAACAAAGATTTCTCATGGGATAGAAAAAAGAAAGACAGACTCCGAAAGCACACAAGTTAGAGAAGAAATGGGCATTTATAGAGAGGAGATGGAAGAGCATGGGGAAGGCTGTCATAAAATACACATTGTATAATACATGATGAATCCGTTCTATTATTTAACTTTTCAAAAGATGTAACAATACAGAGATATGCTAACCATCAGAGTCAGCATTAATTTACAGTGGGAGAAATAATTAGAATCTCACTTTTTTCTGAAGAATAGAGTAAAAATGTAAACAATGCTTCCCTCCAGGCAAGTGCTTTATCAAGTTGACAGGTGCATTTGAATTTCCATGGGTGGGGGATATAATAGGTTATTTATGTGTCATTTTAATAGAAAGACCCAACCATCAAGATGGACAGCAGACTTTATCAGTACTGCTGTTTGCAACTAATCCTCCAATTTAGTACCCCATGAAAATACCTGCAACAAAACCTGTCCATTTTTCTTTTACACTCCATTATGGAAAAATCAATATGGGTGCTATTCATCACAAATCTCCTGCCTGGCGGGTGACTGAGCCACAGAATCTGAAAAAACCTGACAGTTTAGCACTCTGTGTGGCAGGGCCCACTGTTTATGGGATTTTTTCCTACTACATTCTGCCACCCAGAATGGCCCAGTTGGCCTAGTATGTGTTCTAGATCCTAGTATATATTGGCCAGAGACTCTGAATCTGATTACTGTCGGGTAAACTTCATCTGGAGTTAGTTTTAGAGCCAAGAACAGAAATGAGTGGATTTCCAAACTTGACAGATTTCATTTTAATCTGGTTTTGAACATTCAATCAATGAATAATAACTGTAAATTTAAGTAAATAATAATTTAGTCAGGCAACCCATACACTGTACAGTAATTCACTACTTCACTTTCTGACCAGTATTATAAAACACATATGTAGTCTGCCTACCTATTTTCCAGGAAAATGACCCTTTTTTTTCCTCCAAAACATCTCTACTAGGTTTAAAATCCAAAATCACATGTTCAATGGGATCAACTCCCTCTCAAAATAAGTACAGTACATATGAATAGAATGGCATAGAGTTCGTAACTGTCAACTATAAAGCGACTTAAGACGAATTGTCAAAGTGTTAAAACTTTAACACTTTCCCTGAGGAAGACTCTTAAAGGTGGAAAGTTTATTGATCCCTCTTTGTTTACTTCCAAATCATCCAAGTTACATACTTGCCTAGTATTTAATTATTAGTTCAATGGGTGTCCTACAGAGCAAAAATTCATATATTTATTTTTGTTATTGGGTTTGTTAGCAGAAGCAAACCTTATAGAAAAATGCAAAAAAAAAAAAAAAAAACACCCATAAATGATTCTTAGACATCAAGATTTTAATTAACCTAAATTTAGGTCAATTGAGTATATTGCTTGGAGCTCTGTACCACATCCTGCAGACTGGTTCACACAACATACACTCCAGATCCGTTGTAGGTAGAGAAAACCTAAGACAATATTTGTCAGATTCTTTTTTAGCCCCAAGCCCCCTTTATACATTCATGTCTTCTGAAACTGACCGGAGCGAGAGGGTTGTTCTCCACAAACCATAATCTTGACCAATAAGATATCCAAGGACTGCCCCAAGATATGGCACTAGTTACATGATAAACTCTTATTTCCATTTGGAAGTTATAACTTTGCATGTTCTTTTGATGTAATAAAAGTTAAAATTCTACAAACCATCAGCTCACACAATGTTTCCTCATTAGCAACCTCCCGTACTTTAATGACTTTCAAAAAACCAAGTTGTTATGTTTTATCTCTGCGTTTCTTTGAATCATACCTACCTAACTGCAGACATTACCGGAAATAACGTGACACCATTTACTAGTATGTGTTGTCTCAACTATACCATGTTGATTGAGCCTTCCATTATATTTCAGACACATCCCCAAAGCATGTTTTGTGAATAAGGCCAGAATCCATGAAAAGAAAAGTTTCTTCAGAATGTATGTTTTATTTCCACAATGTTTGATTTGGGGACAAAACAAGAATCCTCATGTCTTTCAGAGAATAGACCCACTGTGTACTGGTTTGCGTGTTGAGGCAGAGGAGTGATTTGGGGTATGGTCTTGAGTCATGTTGATCACATATCACACAGGCAGAACAGCTGTGCCAAAGGGCAAGAAAAAATTTATCAGCGTACTCTTTTTATTGACCTCAATTCTAAGGACTATTTACTTCCAAAACTTCCTCAGGTGATAATAAAACTGATTCGTTTGGAGGCAAATAAATTCTCTTATATAAACAAACTCTTCAAGAAGTGATGTTACCTCTGAAACTTTTTGATAGGTAGATATGTCTCCGATCATACAGCCACACATATTTCCTTACAGATTGTGTGTACGCTTCAAAATCATACCAAACAACTGAACAATTAATTACAATGGGAACTTTTTGCTCACTGATTGTTTTATGCGTTTAATTTCTGTCCTACACTTCTGGCTAGTAAGCTCCCATATTACATACTTTATATGTCTTTATATCCTCCAAGGTATTTACTGAAGTGTTGGACAGAGCAGTGGCTCCATAAATGCCAGGCTCACTGTCAAGGATATTTGGCACTTCCGATGGGTTTTAAAGATTCAAGCAGGTTCATAGCTCTGTGATGTCTTATTAGTAGTATTTTACTGTCATTCTCCCCTTGCAATGGCCTGCAGAAGTTTCTTCATTAATGGACCAAAATGGCACATTCAAGACCCAACTTCCAGCAATATCAACTGAGTGGTCAATGTAACCTTGAAGAATTCATGGTCACTGCAACAATGTCAGGAAAAGGTACAAGGGCAAAAGTAGGACTAGCATTTCCATCAGTTCACAAGAGATCATACCTGGATTTGCATCCATTTTTCAATCATGATTATTGATGGACCCTGTTAAGGCATTGCTATAGCATGAGATATCGTACCTTGAATTTTCTAAGTAATTTTATTCCCTGCTTTTCCTGTCATGTGAATGATCAGTATTGCCTGGTCCCAGACGATGTGTGATTATTTATGGGTAGCTGGTGTATTTATTCTAATGAATATTGGAAAGCATATGTTCCTAAGAAAAACAAATCACTTTTGCTGAACTATTTTGACAACATTAAGTATAATATTGTAAAAAAAAGAATACTTATTGGACTCAGACCAGAACAGTCAAGGTTTGAATGTTATTTCAGTCACTGGTTTTAAGCCACCTGAGCTTTAATTTCCCCATTAGGAAAAGGAAACTTGCAGCTTACTTTCCAGACTTATAAAAAATGTGAAATATGACAAAGCAAGTGAAATTAAGTCTATACTATATTATTATTACTATTATTATTATCTTAAATGTTCATCAATTTTTGTTAACAACTAAGTGATAGTCAAGTAATTAAGAACGTGAACATGTTTATAATAATCCATTGGCTTCTTAAGATGTAAATATTCACTGCACGACATTTCACTTGCAATTTTCTTTGCAAAATAATTTAAAGTAAATACAACACAGTAATATTTATATCTGATTCTTTTTTCTAAGTAACCACCAAAAAACTGAAAATCATTAGTTTACTGGTATTGACATGTGATCTTTTTATAGTGAATCTTGGGTGTATGGCTCTTAAAGCAATTGCCACTTCTATGCATATTTATTCTAAAGATGTATTTCAATACCAATTGTTTCCTATAAGTTCGATCCTATATTTTTAGTTGCATACTGGACGCTGGTTTCCCTTTGGTAGAGGCTATTTGTCTTAGGGCCCACATTTGTACATCAAAGGTCATTGATGTGCTTCTCCAACACAAAAGGCTCCCTACTCTCAGCAAGTCTTCCTTTAGTGACATGAAAGGATAGTAGAGGCAGTGGTGTTACTTGTTTTCTGTCACCTGCCTAATGCCCACCTCTTCCAGAAAGCAGGGTGGCTAATTTCAACTCAGTTTTAAGTAAGCTTTTATATATTTTCTTTATTCTGCTTAACGTTCATCAAGTTGGTCACTTCAAAAAGATCTGGCTTTTTGGGGCACCTGGGTGGCTCAGTCGGTTAAGCGTCCGACTTCGGCTCAGGTCATGATCTCACGGTTCATGGGTTCGAGCCCTGTATCGGGCTCTGTGCTGACTGCTAGCTCAGATCCTGGAGCCTGTCTTTGGATTCTGTGCCTCTCTCTCTCTCTCTCTGACCGTCTTCTGTCTATGCTGTCTCTCTCTCTCTTAAAAATAAATAAAACATTTTTTAAAAAGGAAAAAAAATATGACCTCTTATATTTGTTTGATTTCTGACCACACCTGTGCCATTCTAAAGGAATTTGGAAATAGAAGCCATTGTCTTCATCTTTCATCTCACCTCCTGTGAGGTAGGCTTCTTAGGGACATCATATCTCATCATACTTCCTAGGTTCCAGACCTTTGGCAGGTATCAGATGATGTGATGAAGTAAGCCATCTTTGAAGATTTCTTTAAACCCTCGCCTTTTTAACAGGGTATTATATTTGAGATGACACACCCACATTTTTAAATCATTTTTTAAGATTTGTTTACCTTTTTTGAAAGAGTGTGTGTGGGTGTGCAAGTAGGGGAGAGGCAGAGAGAGAGGGAGAGAGAGAATCCCGAGCAAGCTCAGCACTGTCAGCACAGAGCCAGACACAGGGCTTGAATTCATAAACCATTAGACCATGACCTGAGCCAAAACGAAGAGTTGGATGTTTAACCGACCAAGCCACCCAGGCACCTCAAGACCACTCACCCACACTCTTAAGCGGACACAGTGAGAAGGAATACTACATTTAAAGGCTAAATATCCTATCTGTGTTTCTCTTATTGTGTATATTTCAATTCAACTTAAAAACCAGACTGATCTTTTGTCTTGGGGAAGTCATTTACCTGGACCATTTGCTTATTGACAAGGAAAGCATGATTCTGTTTAGAATAGAGACCTCTGAAAAAACTCTGAGAAAACTTCGGAGCATAATAATGTAAACTGTTGTCTCCACTGTGTAGAATTGCATTTTCCAGACTGTTTCCTTCTGGACACCTGTTGTTATATTTTCTTTTAGTGAGTTTCATGGCAGTGAGATACTAGACTGTAAAGTATCTCAGAGATTTGTGCTGGTCACTCCCTACAGGGAAATACTAGTGTGGAGAGGACACCAGCAAGATTCAGCCAAAGGGATACATGAGAAGTTTCTGGTTTTGTGAATTCTTGAAGAAGAAACTAAACTACATTAAAACAAACAAGCTAATGATTTGTTTCTATTAGCCAGAATCATATGGATAAATGCCAAGGAATTAGTGAAGAGAAATAAAAGTACATTTTCCCACAATGATCTTAACGAGATTAGAAAAAAGAAAAACACATAGGCTCCAGCAATTTTTCATCTTAAATTTAACCAGTTATGAAATAAGAAATAACAGTTATGCTTGACAAACCACTGAGGAAGGAGAAAATATACACATTTCTGATAGCAAAAGACACAGAATATCCAATAGTTTGTAAAACAAGATGACAGTAAATGGAAAATCTGGGAATGTACAACATGGTTTAAATTCTCTCATTGACGAGCAGGAAGGATCCCAGCTAGATTTTAAAAACAGAAATACAAGCTGCTCATGAGGAAATAAAAAGCAACATGAAAAGATTAATAATAGGGGTGCCTGGGTGGCTCAGTCAGTTAAGCGTCCCACTTCGGCTCAGGTCATGATTTCTCAGTTCGTGAGTTTGAGCCCCACGTCAGGCTCTGTGCTGACAGCTCAGAGCCTGGAGCCTGTTTCAGATTCTGTGTGTCCCTCTCTCTCTGCCCCTCCCCTGCTCACACTGTCTCTCTCTTTCTCTCAGAAATAAATAAAGCACTAAAAAAAAGAAAGATTAATAATAATAACATTTTTATTTATTAAGCACTTGCAATGTGTGAGGCACTTCTAATTGCATTAGTGGGATGCCCTCATCCAGTATGAGGTAGTGTGACTATTATCATTCATTGTGGATTTCTACTCTTCCTATCCTAATAATTTTTTAATGTTTCTTTCTGAGAGAGAGAGAGAGAGAGCTCAAGGTGGAGAGGGACAGAGAGAGAGAGAGAGGGAGACACAGAATCCAAAGCAGGCTCCAGGCTCTGAGCTGTCAGCACAGAGCCCAACACAAAATTCAAACACATGAACTGCAAGATCATGACCTGAGCCGAAGTCTGGCGTTTAACTGACTGAGCCACCCAGGCGTCCCTTTTCATCCTAATAGATCCAATTTTTATCTAGTGATCAGCCTTCCCCTTCAGCCTTGCTCTGGAAAACTTTGACCAGGCCTCCAGGTTCCAATGGTCGCCTGAGACCAATGAGATATAACAGGGAGCTGGTGAAACCAGTTTCCATGTTCTTGGACATGAAGCATTGTGATCAGTGGATGTGAAGCTTTACACTGCCGCACCCCTCCTACAATCTTGTGTAAGGCCCACCTGAGAGTGAAGCTAACACACAGAACGGGCACAGCAGAGGCCATCTCAAAGAAATGAGTAGGATGACACCAAACTAATTTGAATGGAAGATCAGCTTATAGATGATGATCCTAACTGACAAAGTCCTTTTATAAGTGAGGAAATGTACAGACAATTAAGGAGGCAGAATCAGAATATAAACTCTGCTGGTGTTTCAAAATCTGCACTTAACAGCTTGTGTATACTATACTGAGAAAGATTCAGTAAAGTATAAAAACAGTATGTGTGGAAAATACCAATTACATAGCAAATAAGTATTTAAGGTAAAAGAAAAAAAAGAGTCATTTCATAGTCTAAAAGGTCAAATCATGGCCATGATTGACTAGCTACAGAAATATAAATCCAAAGTTCTCAGAGGTGTAAGAAAACTGTAACAACGGTAATATCATTTGAGGTTTTGCTAAGTCAAGTGTGCAAAACAAAGATGTAAGGTGTTTTAATAAACTAATAAAGAAGATTTGAATTAATGGGCACTCTAGAAAAAGACATCAAATTATAGATACAAAAGGGGGATAATCTTTTTTTTTTTTTGCAAAGATACACTAAACCTCAATAGAGTTTTTGGTGAAAAAATATACAAGCCATACATATTCTCAGAATATATTACAATAGCCAGCAACAAACCTTGTAAATTTAAATGGGATCATGTAAATTCACTTTTTTAATGTTTATTTATTTTTAGAGAGAGATAGAGTGAGCAGGGGATGGGCAGAGAGAGAGAGAGAGAGAGAATCCCAAGCAGGCTCCCCACTGTCAGCTCAGACCCCAACACAAGGCTTAAACTCAAGAACAGTGAGATCATGATCTGAGTCAAAACCAAGAGTCACATGCTCAACCGGCTAAGCCACCCAGGTGCCCCTGGAATCATATAAATCGTATAAATTTCCTAAACATTTGGAAATTAAAAACTTAATACTGTAACAGCAAATAGCATCTTCTAAATACGGATCAGGTCAGAAAAGAAGTAAAAACTACAATTAACTACATTTCAGAAAATGAAAATAGGATAACATGGATAATTCAGTATAAGATAATGCAACCAAATATGTAAACATTTAAAAACAGATTCATGGTCACAAATGATTCAAATGCCTAATAAATAATCCAACAAAAAAGCTAGGGGAAAATTTTTCAATAAAATATAAATACAGAAGTAAAAAAACAAATTAAATTGATTCATAAACCCCTCAGCTACACATTTGAGCAGAAACAAAGCAAAATAGAAAATAATCCTTAGCTAATCTAGGCAAGGTAGGAAAAATAGATACAAGTGAACAGTGTGAATTCTCAAGGCATAACAAGTGAAAACCGGGATACAGCAAAGATCAAGAAGATGAAACACCTCACGAAAGCTTTTTTTTCTTGACGAGTGTTGACTCATCCATCCTTAAGTTTGGATACATGATGTGCCTGAAATCGCTATTTCGTAATATTAAACTTGCAAAATCATTTTCCCCATCCTATAACTTATCTTCCTGTTCTTGGATGCTTTTTGAACCTACCAGCTTTTAACTAAGCAAAGGCTGTTAGCCTTTTAGCCAAGTAAAATGTGTTATTAAAATAAATAAATAACTAAGGGACACCTGGGTGGCCCCGTTGGTTAAGAGCCTGACTCTTGATTTCAGCTCAGGTCATGATCTCAGGGTTCATGAAATCAAGCCCCAGGTGGGGCGCTGAGCTGCAGAGGAGTCTCTCTTTCCCTCTGTCTCAGCCCTTCCCCTGCTTGTGAATGTTTGTGCACTCATTTGTGCACGTGATCTCTCTCTCTCTCTCTCCCTCCCCCTCCCTCAAAATAAATAAACATTCACTAAGTAAAATAAAATAAATAAACATACAATAGAAGAACCCAAGCTCTTTAGCAAATAGGTATTTTTGGTTACTGCCATCTATTTATGGGAAGAGCTGAGGAGTCTGTTTAGGAAGTGCTCAAGCTCAAAGCAAACAAGGGCTGCCCATCAACAAAGCCTTGGGCAATGGAGAGAACTGGTTCTGGGAGCAACATGGTCTTTTTCACCATGACTTGTCTGCAACTCCAGCCTTTTGTCAATTCAAACTAAACATTCATAATGTGCTTCAGGTATACTTTGGGAACATGTTAACCAGGCAGAACCGTCAGGATCCCACCCCAGACATCTTGAGCCAGATTCTACTTTGCTGATACCTGAGCATTTCTTGGGGCAGCGGGGGGGGGGGGGGGGGGGGGGGGGGGGGGGGGAGGGAATATAGCAGTGAGCGTAGACAGTTACGTCTTAATGGAGTCAGAGTTCCACTAGTGGCTGTGTGCCCTGAGGAGATCAGAACGTATGAATCCACATTAGGAAGAGGGAGTTAGTAGCAGTACCAAGGAGACAAGGTGGTGGCTACTAGAAGCAGTGGTGTCTACTGCCCAGGGGGAGTCACTGGGTTTTGCATATGTGGTACTCAATGCAAAAAAACAGCTGTCTACACACCTGGCAGCCCTGGAAGACCAGGATAAAGGGGGTGGGCAGTGGATAATTTCAGGTGTCTGAGTTGACAGAGTCTATATTTGAACACCCAGGACTCCCTGAGAATACACAGGAATAAGAGTTGATGGCCTCAGGGAAGGGAGTTTGTATGGTAAGAGGGTATATACCAGATGCAGCTGCTGAAAATGGACATATTTTATACTAACATAATGACATACAACTTTGTAAACAGATTTGTAAGTCTCAGTAACAATGAAAGTTTTCTGAGAAAAATAGAAATTCCTCCAAAATAAGCTAAAGAAGCAATAACCCAGAACAAAAATAAATGCATTATCAAAAATTACTTCAAAACCAGCTTAATGCTAGAGCACCTTATTTGTGAATCCAGCACTATGAAATTTTCAAAAATGGAAATATTCTAACGCCATTTAAATACTTTCAGACCAGGAGTACCTATCTAGGTCAGTGGGAAGAGCTTGCAACTCTTGATCTCAGGGTCATGAGTTCAAGTCCACGTTGGGTGTAGAGATTATGTAAATATAAGTAAAATTTTAAAAATACATACATATAGGGGCACCTGGGTGGCTCAGTTGATTAAGTGACTTCAGTTCAGGCCACATGATCTCATGGTTTGTGGGTTCGAGCCCTGCATCGGGCTCTGTGCTGACAGCTCAGAGCCTGGAGCCTGCTTCAGATTCTCTGTTTCCCTATCTCTCTGCCCCTCCCTGCTCTCTCTCTCAAAAAAAAATAATAAACATTTTTAAAATGTCTAAAAATATATACATACATGTTTTCAGACAAAAAAAGGTAATTTTTATGGAACTATCATAATCATAAAATCCAAAAAAAAAGTGTAAAAAAAAAGAAATGATAACTCAAACTCACTTATTATATGATTTAAAAATCTTAATAATTCTTTGGGAAAATATTCATTAGTGTAATAAAAAATTATCTCCCTCAACCAAGTGAGGTTTCTCTTTAAGACACAAAATTATTTCAGGGTTGCTAAATATATTACTATAGTATATTACATTAACAGGTTTCTAAAGAAAGATATTCTAAAACCTTAATAAAAGTTCTAAAGTTTGAATGGCATTCAGAACATATGTCTGATAAAATTATAAGAAAAATAGAAAAAGCATTCTTATTAATATAAAAAAAGATATCTTAAATTATCTTAAACTGAGAGTTAATATAATTCCCAAAAATGAAACACCAATTTAAATTTTAAAAAAAGAAAACAAGTAAGTGTTATTTGTTATCACCAGTGCTATTTAAACTTGTTCTGCAATTATGGATAACTTCAAATCAGTAAAATATGAATTGAAAGTAAAGAATACAAAAAAAAGAAAATAAGAAATGTAATCAGAGAATAAGAAGTGGGTAAGAGTTAACTTACTATTCCAAAACTCTGCAGAGAATAAATAGGGAAAAAAGTCTCTTTTTAGATCAACATGAGAGTGCAAAAATCAGACACAAAATA
Source organism: Hyaena hyaena (assembly GCF_003009895.1). NCBI lineage: Eukaryota > Metazoa > Chordata > Mammalia > Carnivora > Hyaenidae > Hyaena > Hyaena hyaena. The sequence continues at coordinate 197,224 of NW_024081089.1, read as the reverse complement.
AATATTTTTATTAAATCAGTAATTTTGCTATTTAAGAGCATAAGCCGTGAAAAGGTCCAGTCAAAAAGAAAAAAAAAAAAGGTAGGGGGAGGAGGTTTAGCTTAAAATAAATTTAATATAATGAGGAAGTACTTTAAGATGTATTCAACCTAGATGAACACTATAATGTTTTCCTTGGAGATCTTAAAAGGAAAATGTAATTAGTGGATTAATTTCTATGCCTAGAATATAGATTCCAAGTTATAAATATTTTTACAGGATATTTATACAGGATGGATGATCTTCCTGTGTAAGAAACCTATTGGTATTCACAAACTAATTCATTCAGGCAGTTCTCACCTTGCCCACTACTATGTTAACGAAAATATATGTGTATTGGACAGAGGTTTTGTTTTTCACACTCTCATGGTATGAATTCCAGTTAATTATGCTTAGTGAGGACTGTCTGTAATGTTAAAGCAAGTTGTTATAATTCTGATGATATTTTTCTTTCTAACTTTGACAAGATGTTTCTAAAGTTCATCTAAAAGAAAAAATATGGGGCGCCTGAGTGGCTCAGTGGGTTGAGATCTGAGTTTGGCTCAGTTCATGATCTCACACTTGTGGCTTCAAGCCCCACATCGGGTTCTGTACTGACAGCTCAGAGCCTGGAGCCTGCTTTGGGTTCTGTCTCCCTCTCTCTCTCTGCCCCTCCCCAACTCTCTGTCTCTGTGTCAAAAATGAATAAACATAATTGGGGTGCCTGGGTGGCTCAGTTGGTTAAGCCTCCGACTTTGGCTCAGGTCATGATCTCACAGTTCTTGGGTTCGAGGCCCATGTCAGGCTCTGTGCTGACAGCTCAGGGCCTGGAGCCTGTTTCAGATTCTGTATCTCCCTCTCTCTCTGACCCTCCCCTGCTCATGCTGTCTCTCTCTCTTTCTCTCTCAAAAATAAATAAAAAAATTTTAATTAAAAAATAAAATTTAAAAAATAAAATAAACAATAAAATAAATACATAAATAGAAACGAAAAAATATGTAACAAGTTTACAATGGCAGAAAGACGAGAAGAAAATTATGTGATTAGATATGAGAATTCATGAGGAACAATTAAAATACTATAGTCTGCAAGAATTAATAATGAATGTAACATGATATTTTGTTCCCAGATAAGTGCCAGTGCATGCATGTCTTTAATAGGTAAGGGACATTTGACAGTTAGGAAGGTGATAGAGTTTTTATTGGATTTTGATGATGCCACCCACACACAAAAATAAGTTCCCAGGTACATCAAAGTTTTACGTGTTTAAAGTAAAATTATTTTGAAAATATGAGTGGTAACCATATTGCCACTTCATTTTTTTTTCAATTTTTTTGAATGTTTATTTTCGAGAGAGAGACAGAGCCAAAGTGAGGGAGAGGCAAAGAGAGAGGGAGACACAGACTCCAAAACAGGCTCACTCAACTGAGTGAGCCAGCCAGGCTCCCCATGGTGACCTTAGACCTTAGACCAACTAATTTGGAGTTAGAAACATTCAGAAGCCATAAAAGCAATGCAAGTACTCAGAAAGAAAAACGTACATCACTAAGAATGAAAGCTCTAAAAAAAAAGTCATTATTAAAAGGCTAATGACAAACTGGAAACGTGTTTGTAACAATAATAACAACAAAATGATGAACAAAAGTAAAACAGTATAGCTATAATCAGTAATGAGTTCTGAAGAATTGAAAAGGAAATCACTAACATCCCAACAGAAGAAGAGCAAATGTCCCAAGTGAACAGCTCACAGAAGAAACGTAAATAAATAGACAAACATATGAACACCTGCAGGGTCATTAGCCAAGAAATAAAAACGAAGATGATGAAATTCTCTTTCAGACTGGCAAAGGCTTTCTGGTTTCTTTCTTCCTCCTTCTTTCCCTCCCTTCTTCCCTTCCTTCCTCTCTTTCTTTCTTCCTTTCTCTCTCTCTCTCTCTCTTTCTCTCCCTGAACCATTGGAGATAATGTAAGTTATTACATTTCTAGAAGGTAATTTGGCAACAGGTCTTTTAAATTTTTATGTCTTTTGATTTGGTAATTATACTGCTAAGAAATGAGCCTAAGATAATTATCACATATGTGAACCAAGACTTCTGTATAAAAATGTTCATTATTATTATTATTATTATTCATAATACTGTAAAATTGGGGAGGGGGAAGGAAGTACTTAAATAATAGTGTGGTAGGGTCCTCTCCATAAGGAGAGAGAAAAACGGGAGAGAAAACTTCAAGGTAACCAGGCTCTGCACCTACATGACAACATCCCTCATGACCTTGTAAACAGAGCCACTTCATCAGATCAGATGTTTGTGTGTGTTGCTATATACGGGAGCCAAAGAAATAGAAAATGTATAAAAACTATGCCATGTGAGTTTCCGTGCTCAGTTCTTCCGGTATGAACCCAACTGAGAGGTTGCTTCCTGGACATTAAAAACTTCGGTGTCAGGACTTTGTATGAGAATCCTGCTACAGTAGAAAATTGGGGCATTTGGGTGACTCAGTCGCTTGAACATCTGACTCTTGATTTCTGCTCAGGTCATGTTCCCATAGTTCCTGAGGTTGAGCCCCATTGAGGTTGAGCTACCCGCCAAACCTGGAAAATGCTTCCTCTGTCTCTCTTCCTGTGCCCGTCTCTTCCCACTCATGCACACTCTCCCCAATGAATGAATGAATGAATGAATGAATGAATATTATATCAACATTGGTACCTGTTTGCAACGGTCTACTACATAAATAAATATGAACATCTTATTTCCATAGAAACTTTAACGACACTGGAAAATTTTTAAGCAGAGTGAGACATACATGCAGTCTGACCTAAATTTTGATGAGATTTGAAAATTATGAATCATTTTCATTTTCTCCTTAGGCTCTTTGTCTGCTCTCCAAAGCTTCCTGGGACAGCATGTGTTACACCTACCACCAGAAATTCCACAGACCTCATTCAAAACTCCACCATTTCTCTCAAGAAACGAAGGGCTTCACTTTGAGCCACTGGAGTGCCTTTGTCTCATTCGAGAAAGAAATTCTGTGTCTTTAAATTCGCGTTCTGTGTTGGGCCACCGCGGGGCGGTTGTGCCGAATTTCCTCATTAAGCAGTTTCCTAAGGAGAAACCACGTGATCCAGGGCTCATGGCACCATTTCTTCGGATTTTTAATTTCAAAACCTTTCACTTGGCAGAGGCAGACCGGGGAGCCCTGTCGGTGACCGCTGGTAGTTGGCAATGACGGAGGAAGCCCGGGAAGGAACGGGGCTCCAGAGCAAGCCAGCACATTTTAATCAGCTTCTAGTCGTGGAAGAGCCAAGATTTACAAGGGCCTCACACCCCTAGGTATCAGCAAAGTGACACACTCCAGTGTAGCTGCGAGGTTTTATAGCGATGTTATCACTCAGAGAACAGAGGCATAAAGGCAGAGGAGTGGGAAGACGAGTACATAATGTTTTCACACACTAAGCTTAATTTCAATATTGTTTTGTGCTCCTGGGACTTCCTTATGAATGACTGTAAAACTCTATTGTTCTGAAAAGTAGTGCATTGCAAGGAAAATAGCGCGTCTGATGGCGCTGGTATCCTGGGCGCCTCACCTCGCATCAGGGCATGCTAAGTTTGCCCTAGTTTCAGGAAAAAGATCTGCAGAGAATGACAAAGATGAAAGAAAACTTTTTTTTTCTTTTCTTTTCTTTCTTTCTTTTTTTTTTTTTTTTTTTGCATTTGGCACAAACTAAATTAAAAAGAAAAAGAAGAAGAAGAAAAGAGAAAGCACAATGCCGAGAATATTCTAAGGAGTCATGCCTATAATTGAAAACCTGCTTTAGGTTATTTGGAACTTCCATGACCCATATGTGCTATATGGGGTCGGGCGACACATGCAGCTTTTGAATGCGACAGTGTCACACAGTGTTTCCCTAACCCCCCCCACCCCCCATTTCTGAACAATTTCTTGTATCTACAGCTGTGCTACGTGCAGCGGCCATAAAACCATCCATTTGTATAATCTCGGGGCAAAAAGCACCACAAAGAGAAGCAATGGGACTGCGAAAATGATCCATCTTCATTTACGCATTTAAAATTTTTCTCACTGTGAGAGCCTGGTGAGGTGGATATCTTCCTGTGAAAACCGCAGAGAGCCAGCTGCCTTTTCCGAGTCCAACAAACATCAGTAGGGACAATAACATTAAGGATTCATAATCCCACACAGAAGAACACAACATTATCCTAACTAAATTTTCTCCTTTCGCATCCCCAAGACTTATTAATACACAGGATAAAAAGCTCCGAGAGCTCCAGCTTCCACACAGTGAGTGATGGATACCATATTCCAGCTGTTTAGTTTGGAAGCTATCGTCTCAGATCCGTCAAGTTCTAGTGGAAATAAATGAAATAGGGATATCTGGTCCTCACTGTTCGCCTGAACGCCCGGCCTTCGTTTCTTCTCTTTATTATGTCAGTACTACCGCTGGAATCAAAAATGGTCTCGATTTTCTCAGTTCTGTGGAATTTTACCTCAGATGAGACTGCGGTAAATACCGCAGTCATTTCATATCCTTTCCTAGGGGCAATACACCCATTGTGGCTCCACCATCATGCAATCTTCTTGGCTCATTCCCTTTCCTTTTCAAGGCCCCCACCCATTGTGTAGGGCGGTGGTTCTCTGCCGGCCAACTCTCAACCCTCTCTTGACACTCCCTTTCTGGACTTTGACTATTACCAACGTGTGGATGACACTCAGATTTATGTTGCTTTTCCAGACTTCTCCCCTGAGCTACAGACTTGATACCCAACTGACTGACATCTGCACAAATACAATCAGCAGGCATCTCAAATTTCACAAAGCTGGAATAGAAGATGGCTTTTCCCACTGCTTCGTTGAAAAGGGAGTCTCTCTGGCATCTGCCTTCACCACGGTCTACGGCACTAAAGCATCTATGGCACTAAAGCATCCTTCGATTGCTCGGGCTTAATATCTGGGTATCACCTTCCTTTTCTTATTCTTCACGTTCCCAGTCTAGCCAACCCATCAGAGTAACTTCACAGAAGCCTTTTTTAATAGATCATTCATTGATTATTTTTAAACATTTCTCTCCTGCTATTCTGCTTCTCTCTGAAGAGTCAGAAGAGATACTTCAAAGAGTTGCAGGAGGTATTAGGTAATGCGGTGAGGTAAGAACAAAGAGTCATCGGTTCTTCTTGGCATCTTTCCATGCTCTGTATTCATTGAGACTGTCTTCCTTTTAGCCTGGTCCTTGCTTGTTCTACTGAGGTTGGCGGCTGACGTAACTCATGATGAGGCCTTCTGCCCGGTCAGGGCCCAGTGTTGGTCCCTGGGTGATTCTGCCAACCCTCAGTTCTTACTGATATCAGCTGCTGTGTGTGACATCTTCTAAGTTTCTGTCATTATTTCCATAGAATCCCCCGGCCATGCTGCTTTATCCTGCAGCTGAGGCTGGGGAATGGCCAACCAGGGCCCCCATAAAGGCGCCATTCCGGCATTGCCTGCCTTGCCACTCAGTTGCCCTTCCAGCTTCTTCCATCTTTTCGGGTTTGTCCCCATGCTCCCAGGAACAGGGACTCTCACTTCTACCGTATGGTTGTGCCGTACATTCTTAGTGTTAGCTTAAAACACTTCAGTTTTAGTGGAGTACAGGGTTAGAGAGACTGTACTTCAAGTTTCCATCAGCTACTTTGCACCACCTCCATTTTGGCCCAAAGACTAGAACGTAAGAATGGGAACTACCCATCTTAGAATCTGCCTCTGTTGCTCCTAATTCTATACCTCTCACTCCTCCCTGCCAACTCCCAAGGAATCAGAAGGGACAACCTGCAAATGTTTATACACTCTAAATAGTAACTTCTTCCATCCCAGTGTTGACATCAAAACTGTGCTTTATCTGGATGGGTTTGGGAAAGAGAAGTCAGCATATGCACTGAGGAGGCTGCCTTAGCAGGCATTTCAAATATTTTGCATTGTTAAGATTGCACGTCAGGGAATAGGTGTTTCTTTTGGATACTTCATATAAATATAATGACATGATACATGGTATGCTGATTTTTTTATCACTGTGTAACAAATTACCACAAACTTCATATCTGAGAACAATATCCATTTTGATTTTATAGTTTCTGTAGGTTGGAAGTCCAGGCTAGTTGGGTCTTCTTGGTGAAGGTCATTCCAGGCTATCGTTAAGATATCAGCCAGGTTGTGGGCCCAACTGGGGCTTGAGTAGGAACAATCCATTTCCATGCCCATTCATGTTTTCAGCAGAATTTAATTACCTGTGGTTGTAAGACTGAAGTCCATGTGTCCAGCCAGCTGTCACTGAGGGCCTGCTTCCAGTAAACTCAATCCCTTGACACCTGGTCCCCTCCAAAGGCAGTTCACAATGTTTCTTTAAGGCTAATGAAACAATCTCTATCATGAGCCTCTCCTTTCATAGAAGACGTGGACTGAATTTTAAAGCACTCATCCAGTTAAGTCAGGCCTACCCAGGATAATCTCCCTTCTGATTAATTCAGAGTCGTGTTAATTGGAACTCCTTTATACCTGAATAACCCCTTTACGTTTGCCACAGAACTAACCTAATCACAGGAGTGACTCATCACAGGTTTATCCTGCCTTCCATGCTGGAGAATCACACAGGGTATTTACCCCAAGAATCTGGACAACCGTTTAGAATTTTGCCTACCATGGTGCTCAGTTGGTTAAGCGTCTGACTCTTGGTTTCCACTCTGATCATGATCTCACAGTTCGTGGGATCAAGCCCCAAGTCAGGCTCTGCACTGAAAGCATGGAGCCTGCTTGGGATTCTCTCTCACTCTCTCTCTCTCTTTCTCTCCCCCTCCACCACTCATGTTCTCTTGCTTGCTCTCTCTCACAAGAAATGAACGTTTTAAAAAAAAAAAGAATTCTTCCTACCTGAGTGATATTTGCAAGGGACTTCTTTCACTTGGCACAATGCTTTTGAGGTTCATCTGTGTTATATGTATTTGTTGTTCACTTCTTTTTATTGGTGAACAGTATCCCATTGTTTGGATATACTAAATTGTGCTTACCCACCACAAATTGGGAAAACGTGACCTGAGTGGAAATCAAGACTCAGATGCTTAACTGACTAAGCCACCCAGGTGCCCCTCCCAGCTCTATTCTCACCAGCTGTGTGACCTTGAACACATTACCAAAGCTCTCTGTGCCTCAGGGTTCTCATCTGTAATGGCATTTATGTAACAGTATGACTCTAGGACTAAATAGTCCACGGAAAGTGCTTGTGCCTGGCTTAACACAGAGTAGAGACTGATTGTTAGCCACTAGTAATAGTCATTCTGAAAACATAGGAGGCATTTCATAAATATTTACTAATTAACCAATAGGTTGATGGAGGTCTTACTGGATAATCTGCATTGTACATAAAACTTCTAAAATCTTACTTCTATATAATAATGGTTCAAATTTCTATTTCCTTTTCTTAATCCTATGCCCTCTGCTTTGAGATAACTCCGTGTTTGATTGATCCTTTGAGAGAAGTGGTCAAACATCTAATATCTGCACAGAAGCCTTAATAAACATCCACATCTTAAAATTTCCGACTGATAACTACAAGTAATGAGATTCTACGGGCTTCCTCTTTCTGGAATAACCTCTTTCTCCCACGTGACTTTTAATATTCCGCTCTCACATCAAATAAACCCTGAGGTTTTTTGGTTTTGGTTTTGGTTTATTTTCGGTTTTATTTTTTAACGACAGGCTGGTGGTCTGTCTGGAATAAACTTTATGTGTGAGGAAAAAATAAAATTTTATTTGCTGCTTGCAGACTAAATAATTCTTATAAAGAAGAAAGTTTATTGGTGTTGTAAGCAACATCGTGCCTTTTGAGATGAGGGGATGACCTGGCTAAAAGCACCTCCCCTCGCCCCTTCCTCTCATCATATTCTTTTAATTAAGAAGCCTGCTGATGAAAGGTTCATCAACAGGCACATTCCCTAATCTTGGAAGAATAAGGCTATTTTAAGAAATCTAGCAGGTTCAACACGTCATGGTAAGTACAAATACCTCTTCCTTCAAGTAGCATATAGAAACTTTTCGTTTCTCCAAATAGCTCCTCTTACTAGAATCCAACAGTATGGTAACTCCTACCTCTCCCTGTGTCCTGGTATATAAAGATATCATTCTTGCTGTGGGAATGTCATAATTTCTTGGGTTGATATTGCTATATCACTGAGCATGTCATGGGGTAATGCTGTACCCAGAAAGAAAGAAAAAACACCTAAAATTCTTCCTGAATTCAGATTATTCTTCCTGTTAGTCACAACTTTTGTAAATCACCTGGGGCCAAAAAAATAAAAAATAAACCAGAACTCAATGAAAATCCTATTTGTCAACCCTCAAGGACCTTGGAGATCGTTTCCAAACTTACGAGTTGTAAAAAGTTTCCTTTATGTAGCAGCAAGCTAAGAGTTGAAAAAAAAAAAAAAAAGCAAGGAACTAAAAATTTCTACAGGTGCTTCAGAGTAAAGGTGTGTTACTGTGTTTCCAAGGGGATGTTTGATAGGGCGGGGTCTTTGCACTGAGTAGATTAGGATGCGGGGCCATAGACTGGTTTGCAAGCTGAACTTTGTTACATTTCCATCTTGTTTTCCTGTTGTTCCAGGTCAGCCCATGTGTTTGTAAGTTGGTGATACTTGGGCTACGTTGAAATATCCCAGGAGAGGAAAGCTTGTGGGCACTTCTGTCAAAGTTTTAGAAGGAAAGGAAGATAACTCTGATTCTGCCATCAGGAACAGCAATGCTACTGGAGAAATCCCAAAAGGGAAATGACACCAAGGTGAGATGCAATCGACCACTGTCCCTATCTGGAGATTAGTGTTCCTATGGTAAAATCTTCAGGGTCTTCTGTGTGACTTCTAAGAAGGAAACAATTTCTGGGGCATCTGGGTGACTCGGGCATCTGACTTCGGCTCAGGTCATGATCTCATGATTTGTGGGTTCCAGCCCCACATCAGGCTCTGTGCTGACAGCTCAGAGCCCAGAGCCTGCTTCGGATTCTGTGTCTCATTCTCTCTCTGTCCCTCCCCCACTTGTGCTCTGTCTCTCTCCCTCTCTCAGAAATAAATTAATGTAAAAAAAATTAAGAAGGAAACAATGTCTCTTATACTACCCCTATCTGATGTGGTCTCTTTCAACTCCTAGGGAACTGACTCATTATCATGTTAATAATTTTCTCAAATTGTTTTCCATTTCTTAAAATGCTTATAGTTTCTACCTACTCTGATAGAATGGTATATTCTCTGAAATTAGGAATGTGACTTAAAATCTACTATTTTCTCATAACGTGGTGTGTGATGCACATGTCCAACATTGTTTAAAAGTGGTTGTAACCTAGATTTTTAAAAAGAATTTTAATGTCTTATTTAATGGCTTCAATTTAATAGTTTAAATGATATCATGCTCAACAAACTAGTGGCTTCCGTTCCCCAACTCTTCTGTGAAATATGCCTTAATGTTACATTATGTGTGATGATAGAATTCAAATAGCTGTGGAAGAAAGAGAAAGGAAACAGTTGATGGAGTCCAAAATCCCAAATTTCAGTCCAGGCTTTGCCGCTTACTACAAACCTCGTCCAAGTCTTAGAGTTGCTCTGACATCTTCATTTAATGTTAGGGAGACAAAAAAATCTTTCCTTTAAAGTTATGTCATTTTAGGGGCGCCTGGGTGGCTTAGTCGGTTGAGCGTCCAACTTTTGCTTAGGTCATGATCTCGCGGTTTGTGGGTTCGAGCCCCGCGTCGGGCTCTGTGTTGACTGCCAGCTCAGAGCCTGGAGCCTATTTCAGAGTCTGTGTCTCCCTCTTTCTCTGACCCTTCCCTGCTCACGCTGTCTCTCTCTCTCCTAGAAATAAAATAAAAAAAATTTTTTTTAAAAAAAGTTATGTCATTCTATTGAAATAATATGCATGCATGTGTCTGAGTATTTGTGTTAGCTATAGAGGCAGCAGCAGCAGCACTGTATTAATAATAACAGCAGGATTGGGGCGCCTGGGTGGCTTAGTCGGTTAAGCGTCCCACTTTCGCTTAGGTCATGATCTCGCGGTTCGTGGGTTCGAACCCTGCGTCGGGCTCTGTGCTGACTGCCAGCTCAGAGCCTGGAGCCTGTTTCAGTCTGTGATTCCCTCTCTCTCTGACCCTCCCCTGCTCACGCTGTCTCTCTCTCTCTCCTAGAAATAAATAAAAAAATATTTAAAAATTTTTTTTAAAAAATGATAATAACAGCAGGATCTAGACAGTGCTTTTATAAGTTTAGCTGGAGAAGATGTTCTTTAAGAGGAGGGCATAAAAACATTTTAAGTCAAATAGTAAACTTTATAAAAGGAAGTAACATAATACACCCTGGATGTATCTTGCAATATAAACTGGAATATTTATAGTCACATTCAATTATATCAAGTAGCTTAAAAAGGATGTGGAAATGAGGGTCCCTACAAATTACAAATGATCAAGTACTTTCATTCTTCCTTTAAGAGGACTTCGCCATTTAGTGAAAGAAAATGTATCAGTGACTGATGTAGTGATAAATAAGCAAGAGAAAGCTAAGGATGAAAGGGGAAAAAAGAAATCTCTAAACTAAGACTGGAAATGTCTTTTCTCCTCCCGTGGGTCATATCAAGTCCACATCCTATGTCAGATGGCCAACATGTTGTTCAAAACTCAGTAATTTGCAGTTCTTAAAAAGATTCACCTATGCTTGCAATGAAGCTTCCTTTCTTCACCTAAAACTGAATCGTGAAAGCAGTGCTACTCTTTCAAGTCTGGCGGTTTCACACACAAAAGTTCAAGTGTACTTTTGAAGACCATAGCTTGCAAACATCCGAGCAATTGAAATCCTCAGCGTTCTTTTACTTAACCTACACGTTGCTTCAAACGCCGTCGTTTATAAAGCAGTAATGAAAATAACAAGTCTATAAACCTGTGTGAAACGGCAGGAGTTTTGAGCTCCCAGGACTTTAGTCTGGTAGTTGGCGCAGTGATTTATATCTAGTGGAATTAAGGAAACAGTACAAAGTGGAGAAGAAAAGGAGAGAACACTCAAAAGGGGTGTGTGTGTGTGTGTGTGTGTGTGTGTGTGTGTGTGTGTGTGTGTTATGTGTTATCAAAGAAAGAAATTCTGGGATGAATCAGAAAATTCAGAAGAAAAAAGTGTGGAGATTTTTGGTCAGGAAGCCACTTGGCTAAGGCAAAAAAAAAAAAAAAAAAAATCATGTGAGATCCCTAAATACGCTAAAACCCTAGAGCAGTGCAGGGCAAGGGAAAATACTCAGGGAGTGGTCACTGCAGATTTTCTACAGACATAAAGGGAAGTGGTGGTATCTTCAGCTTGGAAGTGGGCTAACTTGTTTATTTTGAATCTGCCAAAAGTTTTGAGTTACGTTTCATATTTTGAGGGTGTTTGGAGGTGAGAGGCTAATGGAGATTATTGGGAAGAGGTCACATTACCACTGGATTAAAGGATCATCTGTATTTTTTTATTTTTAAAAAAAATAATGTTTATTTATTTTTGGCAGAGAGAGCGGGGGACAGAAGATCTGAAGCCGGCTCTGTGCTGACAGCCGGGAGCCTGATGCCAAGGCTCGGGCTCAGGAACCATGAGATCATGACCTGAGCTGAAGTCGAATGTCAACTGTCTGAGCCACCCAGGGACCTCTCTTTTTCTGTATTTTAAAGGTGAAGGGACTGCAGATGGATGTGCTAGTTGATTTCGTGCATTTTAATGAGTTATTTGTTTTTTGGGATTCGAAGCCAACACACTAGCTTTTTATGCTACATGTTTTCTTCCTTGACACAAGAACAGCAGGTTGCTGAGAGCAGAAGCAGGATCGAAAGCCTCTAAGGTTCTACTATCCAGATTCCTGAGTGCATTTTATGAGATGTCTCGACTTCCAGTCGCATAGAGACTATGCCTGACCGACCACAGTAAGGCCAAAGAACTGTTTGTTGACTTTTTTTTCTTTGCATAGAACTGGCCATTCTTTAAATATGGAGTGCAGTCCTATGTTTCAGCTTTTTGTGCATGAATAAAAAAACATGGTTATTAGTCTAGTTTGTACAGATTTTTTGTTCCAGGAAGATAACATTTTCACCTAACTATGTTGAGACACATAAAGTGTTAACATGCCTTTGAAGTCCTCCTCCATTAACGTTATAGGATTCCGGTAAAATATGGTACTCTGGTTCTTTAAGTGGCCTTCCAAAGTTTGGGAAAGTCTCCCTATCTGTAGGACCCTCATCAGGGTCTTCCCAGTATTCTCTTACTGGATCTTTCCATGGGAGCAGACTCAGTTCCTGATCAGGGTTTTGGGAGCAATATTAAAATGCCAAGTTGTCCTACAATAAAAAAGTGGAAAGCCCACTCCCTCACGTTTGATGTTTGATGCTTTGACAGGCAAGCTGGGAGTCCTGGGTTGAACATCTAGCAGAAGCCATTTTACCATTCATCATTCTGAGGTTTCAAATTGAGGGCAAAACGCCATATAACCTACTTGCACATTATTTACTGAAACCCACACAATTAAAGGCAAAAAATGTTCTTACTCAGGAGGTGTTTTTATCCCTTTCCTGAAATATTGTGACATGTGCAAAGATCCTGCCTGGCAAAATGTCCTAGATTTTAGTCCTGGCTGTGACATTTATGATGCTGGGCAAGTCATCTTTCTGAATCTCGTTAATTTCCCTCACCTGTGAAATTCCTGACCTGATTACCTCAAGATTTCTCTAAAGAGCAAATAGAATTATGTTGACAACATGTTGAAGACTTTGCTGTGTGATACTAATGTAAGATACTATAATTCCTATCAGTGTTTTAAGTTAAAATCTAAAAATACATTATGTTTTCATAAAATATTCCAATAGCTATTTGTTACAAGATAAAAGCAAAATCTTTGAGATTTAAAATTTAAAAAGAAGAAAGGAAATTACCCTACCCTTCTCTAAAGAAGTTCCATTTCCTTTTTTAAGCTTATTTATTGTTTTTCATTATTTTTAATGTTTATTTTGTTAGTTATGTTTTGAGAGAGAAAGAGAAAGAGCACGAACAGGGGAGGGGCAGAGAGAGAGGGAGACGCAGAATCCGAAGCAGGCCCCAGGCTCTGAGCTGTCAGCACAGAACCCGATGTGGGCCTCAGACTCACAGAGTGGAAGATAATGACCTGAGCTGAAGTTGGACACATAACCAACTGAGCCACCCAGGCACCCCTTAAGCTTATTTATTTAGTTTTAGAAAGAAAGAAAGTGAAGGAGAGAGTGCTAGTGTGTGAGCAGGGGAGGGGCAGAAAGAGAGGGAGACAGATAATCCCAAGCAGGTTCCATTCTGTCAACTCAAAGCCAGATCCCACAAACTGTGAGTTCATAACCTGAGCCTAACCCAGGAGTCACACGTTCAAGGGCGTGAGCCACACAGGTGCCCCTAGAGATTCCATTTGCTTATGATCATCTTTCAATATTTCTGACTTGTTAGGCAAGGTTACATCCTATAGGTCCCAACCTACAGAGGTTCACATCTATATGTCTATGTACCACTCCTGCAATGGAAGGTGATTCTTCACAAAAAATTAGGGTGGAAATAACCATTTCCTTGCACTCTAATCACACAACAGCATAATTTTCTATATTTCATCACTTGTTGGGAAGCAATTTACAAATTTCACTGGTGCTTGGCAAGTTTTTATCAGAAGCAACATGGGAGAATTACACACAAAAAATTTGATAAGTGTTTCTGTTTTTTAGTACCATGTGAAAATCATATACATACCCCTTTGATGTATCTATTAATGAAAAACTCATCTGTCTATTTGCCCTATACAGAAATAATTTGTCAAGCTAATAACTGTATAACGATTAGGCTTAGGGAAAAAATCTAAACACAGAAACCTCTTCCACCATTATATGCATATTCAGAAATGTCAAGATTAGCTAAATGTGGAGGTTGAAACACACAATTAACAAAAGATGCTTCAATTCAACTGTTCAGCTAACTGTCATTGTGTTTCCTCATAATATTCCTCTTAAAAATTTTCATTAGTGGCAAATTTTCTGATTACGGAAAATGGGAAATGCTAGTGGCTGATAGGATCATTTCAAAGAATGAAAAGCCATTGCCAACATCATCATAGTAGAATGGTTTTTTAAACATTCCTTGAACATAAGGACTGTGTATTAGATCTTTGATTTGTGCCCAACAATGATAAAATTGTTATGCACAGAATTGATTGAAGGATGAAAAAAGGAAGGAAAGAAGAGAGGAAGGAAGGAAGGAAGGAAAAAAGTGATGGAGAAAGAGAGGAGAAAGGAAAGAAGGAAAGATACTACTACCTAAGCTAGTAGGTGACTTGGTTCAGTCATAAAATTACCATTTAGTGTTAAAAACTAAACTTTTTTCTAATATTGATTCATACAGAGAGGTGATTTGCCTTCTCAGTGAATCCAATACATCTAAAACAAGTAACAACAACAAAACTTATACTGGATGCGGAATCCTGACCCCGAAACAAAAGAAACCAAACTCAAGGAATATATGGTGTAGATATGCCACTCTTTGGGACAACCAAATGTCACATCTTATTTGTAGAGCTTGGGTTTGATATTAATTATTCTTGGTGAATAATAGATGAATGTATTAAATGATAGAGTATGTCGAATTTCAAGTTACACAAGATAGCATACAGAGCATGTCCGGCTCAGAAGAATAAAAAATATTTGGCCCTGCAAACAGGACAGAAACCCTGAGTGTTCTCCCTTATTTATGCCAGCCCCTTGATGGCAGACATTCCTTCAGTGAATTTTTAGGAGTTTGCCTGATGGACACAAATGATCCTGGAGAAGATGAGAAAAATGGAAGGCAGAGATGCAGCTTTTGCTGAGCACTATCCTAAAGTCATCTTGAGGGCCGTTACTGTATCCATTTGTGACAATGAAGCTCTTCTTGAATTGCTGCAAATTTCAGTAAAGTTCTCTGTTCCTACATGATTCTTCCTGGACTCAGGAGATGCACAGAAGTGTGCGTCTGTGTTTAAGTACCGCAGAAAATAACAACTCCCTTCCAGGTATGGTAATAAAGGAGATGAGAGTAAACTGTTAATTAGGTCAATCTCCACCACTGCTTACAGATAATTAATACATCTGCTTCAGGATTGAAATTGTTCTATATTCTTTTTAGAAGAGAAAAATACTAAGAATATTTGGGTGTTTTATAAAGTTTATTTATGTTGAGAGAGAAACAGAGTGAGGGGGAGAGAGGCAGAGAGAGAGGAAAAGAGAGAGAATCCCAAGCAGGCTCCACACTGTCAGCATGGGGCCCCCAATGTGTGGCTCAAACTTACAAACTGTGAGATCATGACTTGAACCGGAACCAAGAGTTGGACACTCCACCGACTGAGACCCCCAAATGCTCCAAAATTTGGGTGTTTTAAGTAAAAACTGTAGTGGGTATTTTCAATGACCCTGAAGTTAAGGCAAACGAAATGAGAGCCTCAGAATAGGACTATTATCATAACAGAACCCATTCTCTTTTAACCTCAGTGATCTTTGATACCATTTCCTTTTACATAATGTTATGATATGAACAACAGAACATCATAAGAGCTATCATGAGGCTCAAGAGAAAAAAAAACTCACACTATTAATAACTATTTTTCCTGGCATCTATTATTGAGCATTGGGTCAAAATTCTCTGGGCTCTATTGTTCTAAAATCCCTTTAAAAAATCTTAGTAAAAACAAAAAAAAAATTGGTTGGATCCTTCTGGCTTGAACATTTTAAAATCAACTCAGGTTTGTCATGGATCTCTGAAGTACCTGAAGCATTCATTGTTCCTTGAACCGGGATTTAAAAGTGAGTTCTCCACAGGAACACCTGGGTGGCTTAATAATGGCTTAAGCTTCTGACTCTTGATTTCGCCTCAGGTCATGATCTCAAGGTTTGTGGGATGGAGGCCCACATCGGGCTCTGCACTGACAGCATGGAGCCTGCTTGGGATTCTCTCTCTCCCTTCTCTGTCTCTCTCTCTCTCTAAATAATAAATAAATAAATAAACAAACAAACAAACAAACAAACAAACATTAAATACATACATGCATACATAAAGGTTGGCTCTCCATAATTGCAAGTTCTAGAATTTTTATTTTTTGATTAAATTTCCATTTCCATGATAACATTTGAGGTGATGAAAATGTTCTAAAATTAAATTATGGTGAGGATTACAGAACTCTGCTAACATGATAAAGACCACTGAATCGGGCCCTTCAAATGGGTTACCGTTATAGTTGTAATTTATATCTTACTAAAGTAGTTAAAGTATTTTACCCATTCTAAAGAGGCAAAAATGTTTTAAAGTAATAAAATAAGACCTTTATTGCCTAACTCAATGTTTATCTTAGTAGAGGCTACTGACTACTCTTAAGTGTTTAATTATATTTTTAGGGATGTTCAAAGACCTCTTGAAAAGGAGATTTAGCTTATTTCTTGGCTACATAGGAAATTAAGAAATGAAAATTACAGGTTTTAAAAGTAGACTATAGGCATTAAAAGAAATTGGCAATAGGGACAATTTGTTTTGCGAATTAAAAATTCCTTTGGTGATATGTGGTATAAAGAAATGGTATGAGGTGAACCAACGCACAGTTAGTATCAGTATCTCTCTCCCTGATCAGATTGTGATTATTCTCTCAGGTAGAAGGCCTAGAGTTTAAGGTCAAATACCTCTTGATCAAGAGAAGTAAATTCCCTCTACTGAAGATTCTTTTGACCTATCCTTTAGATTTTGCCATATCTAAAAGCATTGTATACATTTTAAAAGAAACTGACCATTTACTTAAAGAACTGTGTTCTTTGTTAAAAACAAAAACACTTATTGGCATAGCTCATTCCATCCTAATGACAAAATTAAGCTTACTGCCCTCAATTTTTAAGTTTTATATGTGACTAAGACAATTAGAAGAGACCAGGGGGGTACTCACTTTTGAATGCCCAGTCTTGGTAATGAGAGCTTTCATACTATTCTTACTTTCTGATCTTATACTCTAATAAACGTTGACTGCTGCTCATTTAAGGGAAAAAAATAAAAAAAGACCCAGGAAAGGAATATCAATCAGCCAAATGTAAAAAAAGAAAAAAAAAACAAAAACCAAAAAACAATAGAACAATGGTTTTAAAATAATCTAGAAGATCAAACCTTTGGATACAGCAAGATTTGTTTGATAAAAATGTGCCCCCCAACTCCAGAAACACACTTTTTATGTCAAGAAATTAAAAATAAGCAAGAATCTAAAACACGAGGACAAATGAGTCATAGCCTGACCTGCTGACAGGCTGTAGAGGGACAATGAGAGCTTTTCCAACAGCTTGCCTGAGAAGAAGCCAAGGGACCAGCCTGGAAACCAGGAGCTAAATGTAGATGGCGGTGTGCATGTGTCACTTGGAGCACTGCATGGTGGCTCTGTTCCTGCCAAATATACAGCAGCTTAGCCGTGTTTTAGGACCTAATCGAGGCATAAACCACAACTGCTACTGTTGCTGGTGACAATGGAAAGCAAACTGCATTTCTAACTAGAAAGAAGGAAATGTGAACAAAGAGAAACAACCAACTAAATCTCATCAGGAGACACCGTTTCTGCTGCCAAATTAAGAAAGATGCATCTTCCATCAAATTGGAAAAGGAATCAGAAAGGATAAGAGACACTGTGACAAGGTTGGCCAGTACATTCTTACAATGTTAATGCTGTCTGTGATTTTCTTTCCTCTGTGTCTGAAGATGAATCATGAGGCCATTATGTAGCAGACAGACTGTCAGGGCTCGAACACCTATTTCTGAGCATCGCATGAATCGCTACTTTCAGCTGTCTCATTCTTCCTATAGACTGGATGCTCCTGAATGGTATGTGGTGGTAGCTTGCAAAGGACTTTATATTCTGCTTGATACTTTCTCCTTACAAAGGACACTTTCATAGGTCTTTTTCCAAATATGAAAATAATATGTATTCGTCATGAAAATTAGTAGGAAATTTACAAAAGCTCAAAGAAGAGAAGCTAACTTTCCCATACTCCCACATCAAAGGAAGATACAATCATGTGAAAATTCTATGTATGTTTTTGTAACCTTTGACGCCACTTTACAGTCTTTCATGGGTCATTTTTAGACCAACTCATTTTTAATTACTGGGAACTGTGGTTTTGGAAAGCACACCGAAAGTGAGGTACTAATATGTGTCCTTTCTTGTCTATTTATCCAGCCTTAGTGTTCCCTATTGCCTTCCATTAGCCATGTTCCAGACACCCTAAATTCTTTTCTGTTCTCTGAAATATCATATTTCATCTTGTGCTTGGAGAGCCCAGGCCTTGGTGCCCAATTTATCTTTGAACCACTCTTCTTCTTGAATACCTATTGCAATAATCTTCTCCTGTGTGAGATCTTTAATGGCCTTTTCCAAGGGGTTAAGAGTCTTAAAGAGAAAACCACAGGGCCCCAAATGAAGTCACTAGGGCCAAGTCACCAAACTGAGGCTCGTTACCCAACCTAATTGCAGTTCCAAACTCCCCTGGAAATGTAGTCTTTACCATCAGTCAAGAATTTTCTGAGCAGCACCAATCTGTCTGTCATGTGGGCTCTCCCTCTCCTCCAGGGCCTCAAAAGAAGAGGAGGTAATCTGCACAACAAGACTCTCAGCCTTTCCCCTAAAAGAGAGTGAATGTGTCAAATAATCTTTTTTTTTTCCTTTGTTAACTTTGCTGTCCCACCTCCTTCCTAGAAAAACCTTCCATTCTTGTACAACTCTTCAGAGCTGCCCTCTGCTTGCCAGATGGGACGCTGCCCAACGCTTGAATTCCTTAATAAAGCCAATTAGATCTTCAAATTTACTTTAACAACTCTATCTTTGTTCAAGCTACCACCATATTGCCCAGCGCATTGCTCTTTTATTCTACCATCTTACTGTATTGGTATTATAGCCACAGCTATTTAACTTCCTGACTGTACTATAAAGGAAGAGATACTGTTTCATCTTACTTTCACCTGCATCTAAGAAAAAAGCACTTACTTCGTATTAGATGATTCATAAATAAGTGGCAAATAAATGAATAGATGGATGCATGAAGTTGTTTCATCTCTCTGAGCCCCAGTTTCCTCACCTGTTAAATGGAAATAATATCCACCACATATATTTGCTTTGAAAATTAAATGAACCAACGTACAAATTGATTGACATAGTGACTGGGCTACAGTAAGAGCTACTTATTTCTCCCCTTTGTTCTTAAGACTATATTGCTTAAATTCTAAGCTCCTTTGAAAAATTCCCTTTGACCTATCTATCAAAAAACATGAATGCTAAAAGCCAAGCAAAGGGTTTCTCTGAAGAGGTAGTAATATTATGGTGACATTTTTGCAACTCTAATTTATTCAGGCTTTGTGACTCTTAAAAGCCCAAATAACTCCGAACAGAAATTAGGTAAGTTAAAAAGGATAAAGGCTAATGGTAGAGCTAGCATTTCATTAGGGTTGTATTTTCATCTCTTGGAAGTCTATCCAAACACAAGTAATGCTGGGGAACTTGTGCTTCTCAAACAGCCAGATATGGAAAGGAGTTTGACTTTCATTCTTTCTGTTAAAGAACATTGTACTTCCAAAGGAAAAAAAAAAAGAACATTGTTTAATGCTTTACATGAAATTCCATTTCCCACCACATAATTATTAAAAGATAAGTAGCTTTTGCATTATTAATAAGAATAAATAATAAGAGGGCAATTAAATAACTATCATTAATGGCTTGTTCATTAATATGTTAGCAGTTGGCTGTTTTATCATGAAGAGAAATTAGAGTAAGATAGTAGGAAAATTCAATAAATAATAAAACAGAAAGCTGTGTACTGTGCCTCAGTTAATTACAAATGTATCTGAATCTTAGGGAACCTTAAAGAAGAAATTTGCATACCAAGTATACAAGTAGTTCAAAGCTAATAGGTGCTTTGTTACAAACAAAACTCTCTCCTGTCTCTTTGAGTTTAAGTTTGTTTACTCTTAGAAAAACTTGATTTCCTGTGTCTGAGGAAAATAAGCTTATAAAAAAAGATGAAAAGGCAGCTATATACCACTCCAGTAAAGAGATGCTGACAAATTAAGTGTTAATGAATCAAAAACATATGGATTACACTTAAACTTCAAATAGAAATGATTTTAGAATCAAGGGAGAGACTACTTAACAAAATCTAAGTAAGTCTTTGTCAATCTTTAAAACCCAAACATTTATGGTATCTTCAGAAAGCTCTAAGTTATTCCTTTCCTTAGTAGTGACCTATCATTTTCATTTTATGGAAAAGATCAATCTTTCCAAGGCCAAATGACCTTTCAAATGTTTAACAATATACTGGGAAAGTTACAAACAGACAACCCACAAGTTCAGAGCTAAAAAAGATCAAGGGAGAAATATATATCAATTAACCAAAACCACGATGCCAACACAGAGTATTTTCCTCCACCCCTTGCTCATCATGATTTAAAAAACAAAGCAAAAGAGAAATGTCAGTAGTCATATACCTTTTAAATCATCTTCTTTTATCAGTAAATTTTAAAATTATAGCTAAGATTTGTATTTTCAAATTAGTCGGCTCAATATCAATCTTCTTTGTGCAAAAATTGGAAGCTCTATGATGTTAACAGCTCTAATTACAGTCCACATTCATATAATAACCTCTAAATATTTATTCATTATTGAGAGAAAGAGAGACAGACAGAATGTGAGCAGGGAAAGGGCAGAGAAAGAGAGAGGGAAACAAAAAATCCCTGATGCAGGGCTCGAACTCACGGACCATGAGATCATGACCTGAGCTGAAGTCGGACTCTTTTTTTTTTTGAGTTTTCTGATAATAAAGTCAGACTCTTAACCAAGTGAGCCCCTCATATAAAAACTTTTAAAAGGTGTCTTAATGCCTCTGTAGAATTGGAAATTGGTTCAATGCAAGAAGAAAATAACACTGGATATGGAGTTCAGAATATGTATTTGATTACTGAGCAGAAACCCCTATGTTTAAGATAATTGAGGCATACTTTTAGGATGTATTCACCCAGGGGTCCCTAAGATATGTTCTTTACTAGCAAGAACAACAAAAATTTGATGTTCTTTTTCAATGCAATAAAGTCGGTGTTTAAAATCTAGTCTACTAACTTCCCAAGAAAGACCTGTTCATTCACATTCCTACACTGATGTAAATGTCTCTTTCACTAAAAATTCTGTCCTGATATCCAAAGTGCTTATTTATTACTGTGAGTACTTATTCTTGCGCCTGACACTTAGTGTAAAAGGCTTTTCAGTTATTTTGGAAGTGGAGCCTCCACGGGTAAATCCTGCATGTATGAAATTCACTGGAATCATGTTCAGGGGCCAGGAAGTGTTACATGTAGATGGTTTGAGCGCTCACCTTTTGTTCTCTTGATGTAAGGAGTGAAAAAGATTCCTTAGCTCTTACTAAATGAAACCCCTACTTCCCACCTCCTGTAATCAAAGCAGCCCATTTCCCCTTTGAATTGACAAGATTCAAGGGTGCTATACATTGTAGTCACCATTCTGCCACCTACCATTTTGAATTCAGTTTGACTCCCAGTTTCCATTTCCACTTGGTTCCCCATTCCATTCCTGATTTTAAATTTGGCTAGATCCAATGTAGTTATTTATCTTCACCTCCTTTCAAGTTCCCATCAAGCTTGCAAGCTTGTTTTTCCCTGTGCACATTCATGATTAGAGTCCCTTACGTAATTCCATTGTATAGCCATCTATTAATAAAAATTATTCTAACACACAACAACAAACATAATAGCCTTCATTAGTTGTATTTGGTGATTCCCAGATAATACAGACACTTGAGAAATAGACTTATCCGTCCACTGCAGATCAGGATGCTTAATACTTGATGGCATGTAACACACAATCTGTAAGTGATGGTGATATTGAGTTGAATTGAATAGTTAGAAAGTGCCATGGATAATTTAGGCCTTCGCTGAATAACAACACTTAAGGGTGGAAAATTGAACTATGTATTATTAGACTGAGTGCATTAAAAATTTTGGAACTTTAAAATAAGCAAATTACAGAATTCAGTCCAAAGGCAACCCAAAGTCTTAACTGAATGAATTCCCTCCTTTTTACTAAAGCTTTCAATGGCCTTCCATTGCCTATCATAAAAATATAGCCCCCACTCTTGTGCACATTTTCAGTTAAACTCCTCCAGGCTGATCTTTCCCTTTCTTCTGCCCTTTGCCCTTTGTTCCAGCCCAAACAAATTGCTTTCAGTTTTCAAACTTGCCCTGGCATTTCCTGCTACTATACCTCTACTCACGGTCTCTTCAGTGTGGAAAATAAAGACACTATAAAGCATCTCCATGCCAAATCCCCATCAACAGGCTTCCATTTTATCTATTTGCTACCACCTTGCCACTCATGATCCTGCTGAAGCTTTTCTTCCTCCCTGACTGCATCCCCCAAGTAGAAAGGCATAGTATTTCTAGGAAAACAGTGTAGCCACATCGTAACACAATTGTGACATGTTGTGTCAATAACAATGCTTAGGGTTCAATGCTTGCTGTATAATTTACTAAATGTAAATTCAGCTTTTCTTAATTATCTCCTTTTATTAAAAATTATACATTGTATGTAACCTTCATAACAGAATTTCATCAAGAATGAACTAAAGAACTGAAACATTGTTACAGTCACTATGCAAGTGCACAAAAGTAGTACATAAATAGCAACACCTATACAAAGAAGACAAAGCAGGGTACATGTCTGGGTGCTTGTGTTCCCCCGTCTACATTCATAATAAGAGTCCCTCATATAATCCCATTGTCTAGCCATCTATTAATAAAAACTATCTTAATGTACAACTACAAAAATAATAATCTTCATTAATAGCATCGGGTAGTTCCCCAGATAATACAGACACTTGAGAAATAGACATTTTAAGTTTTATGCTTTCCAATTACTCTACTTGAATGGATCTCTAACTTTATGGTCCACTGTCCCACGAGGCACAACTTTCTCCCACCTTCCTCTCAGTCTAACATTCCGCTATTTTTATGAGCTTCAATAGCCCCTTTTAAAGTGGTAGTTTCTTTAAGAAAATAATTACAATGTAAATTAGTCTTCAACAAATAGTAAGGCACATTTTGGAATTAAGCTCCTAAGTATTGAAGCTTGGCTTCCTGATATGTTTAAAACCATTACATAAGTTTAACCATAGCCATTCAATCTATGTACCTAGAAATATCATTTCTACTGTTGTTAATGAAGGTCCTAGGGCACAAATTTATTAAAGGTATACGTTTGCATGGGATAATAATTGGGTAGATAATATTAAATTCATAGGCTCATTATTTAATTGCAAGGGCAGATTATGAATACAGCTTCTAAAATGTATTTTAATGAAAAACACTACATCCTGACCTAATCATATCAACCTTATGCTATCTAATTAAGGATGCAAAAAATCATTAGAGTTGCAAAATATTAGTTCCAATTTCATCAGGCTGTGAGCTGCCCCTTCATGAATATATATATTTTTACTCATGATAAATAGTTAATGAGGTAAAAATGACAAAATTTGCATGTAGGCAAATTAGTTTAATAGAATGATGTCTTTTCTGACTACTGAAAGTGACCTTTTCCTTTTAAAAAAATGGTCAAAATACTTTGAAATTATCATGTGGCTGTCTTTGTGCAAATGACAAATTATATGTATGAACAATATAAAAATTACAAAATGCAATAATCCTAAATTCTCATCAGAGTGTAAATGTGTTCTGTGCTTTTGCATTTATCAATTTAATAAAAGGAAATTAAGCATATTATAAAGTGTCCATTTGTGTGGCAATTTTTAATCCAGAGCATAAAAATGAGAAGCGTGTGCTTAATAGCTAGTATGATGGCAAAGATCTAGATCAAATTTTTAAATCATAAAAATTCTAGACTACTTATTTGAAACACTTTGATGTTCAAGTGTCTATTCCACTCTTAATTTAGCATTTTAGGTTATAGATGATTAGTCAAAATTAAACCAGCATTGTATCTTGAAATTAGTACATCAATGGTTCAACAGGACTATCTTGCTTCCCTGTTGAAATAAACTAAGCAGACAAACACAAAACAGGTTAATAAGAAGAACATTAAAAATTAATCATAAGTAAGAGGAAGTATTCATAGTATAAATATTAGGTCACAAAGAGACACAACAATCATTTAAATTTAAGAATGTTTCTGTATGCTTAATAAACATCACCCCCACAACAAGAAATAACAGGTGCTCTACAGATTTTCAAATGATTTGTATGAATATCTCTGTGAATCTCATCACTGATGGATGCCAAGTTTCTTCATGTTGGGGAATAAACAACAGCAATTGATCTAGAAATATTAATTTCTGTTAATGGCCCCAAAGAATCTAAGCCAAAATATTTTACTTGAGACACAAATGCCTTTGATTAAATTATTTACTTTAACTGCATTTAAACAAATTTTCTTTTCTCTGATCCATCTCAATGTGTATACACTGTATACACTGTACAGTTGTCCATCATGGGCCAGCCAAGCCATTTTATAAAGAAGGGAATTAATATTAATTTTAAAGAATTAAGGAATTTCACAATCTCCATTAATTTTCTTTCTAGCATCTAAACATTCATTTTTTTCTCTCCCTTTTTATCCCCATCCATCTCCCCTTATTATTCAACTGAAATCATTTTGGTATTCAACTTTGGATTGCTTCCAAATTCCTAAACT
The DNA here is from genome assembly GCF_003009895.1 of Hyaena hyaena. Classification (NCBI taxonomy): domain Eukaryota; kingdom Metazoa; phylum Chordata; class Mammalia; order Carnivora; family Hyaenidae; genus Hyaena; species Hyaena hyaena. Next base: position 172,411 of record NW_024081089.1, on the reverse strand, counting down.
ATCTTGTGAAATATAATAATGAAGTAAACACACTCTACTTACCCCAGCCACTTTGACAATATCCTATGATGAAAGGGCTCTTTGCTTAACTTTTAGGATTATTTCAACAATTTGAGCCTTTTTAAATTCTGTTTATCTTTTTTAAGTAATCTCTACACCCAATGTGGGGCTCAAACTCACAACCCTGATATCCAGAATTGCATGCTCTATCAACTGAGCCAGCTGGGTGCCCCAACAATTTGGGCCTTTTAAAAATTATGCTGTTGCCAAGGATTTTTGAAGAAGAAACCAGGATGAATATATGGTAACGTGAAATATGTTTTCTTTCAAATCAGGGACAGCCGTCATGAAAACGTCTCCTGTAATGTTATATTTATCTATCAAATTAACAGAGTTCAAAACATATTGCATATATTAATAGCAAATCCATGTGAAAATTTTTTTCAAGCTAATGTTTAGGTCCCTATCATGTAGAAAACGGAATGAGGTAGATTATATGTATGTTATATGGACAATGAAATCTATTCAGTTATTCAATCATTCATGCATGCGTTAGTTTATGCACTGAATGAATAGGCAGTAAAAATGTACTATGTTCTGCAGATACTATTAAAGATGGAGAACACAAAGATGGAGGAGCCACTCTATTGCACAAGAAGATCTTAATTTAAAGAAGAAGAGGGAAACACAGGCAAGTAATTGTCAATTTATGTGTTAGAAGGGTCAGGTCAACCAGGTTTTGGCAAAAAGGAGATGGTCCTCTCTGGAAAGACCCTAGAGAAGCAACATTCAAGATAAGCCTGGGAGAAGAAATAGTTTGCCAGATAGTATCTGAGGACTTGGAAGGCGCTCCCCCAAACAGAGAGCAATGGATGGTAATATACAACAGTATAACACATTTAGCAAATTATCCTTATTTTTGAGTGGCCTACTGGTATTTTAGTAGGAAGCATTTGGCCAGAAGAAGGCCAAGAAGGGAGGGGAGGAATATGGATACAGGAGACATCCCTGGAGAATCACATCAAACGGCAAAAACATAATAGTATGCATTTTGGCTTTTATTCTTCAGGCAATGGGCAATTGTTCTTCCAGCAAAGGGTTTATGACAAGGAAATGCAGGGTCAGATTTTAGAAATATTCTAAATATTTCTAAATATTCTAAAGAATGAATTCATGGCCAGTATGACGATGTGACAAATGTAGCAGGAGACTGAAGGTGAAGTAGTTAGCAAAGTATTGCTATTCTTCAGAAGATGGATATGGAGGTCATAGACATACAGTAGTAAATGAAATAGAGAAGTGTCGATACTAAGAAAGTAAAATCAGTGGAACTAACTGGATGATCAAATTGGAAAAAAAAAAAACTAGGAGACAAAGAAGAGTCTAGGAATACTCGGAGTTTTGGATCTTTATGATTGAACAGATGAAAATGCCATGTGCATTATGGATGTGTAAGTGCTGTAGTTTCGTGGCACAAGCAAAATGCATTTGTTAATTAACAATATGTGTGAAGTCAATTTTGTTTGGAACATACTGGATTTTAGGTATCTTTGAGGCATGCACTGAAAGACATCAAGTAGGCTGTTGGATTATATTACTTTAGAACTCAGAATAGAGGTGTAGCCTTGAGATACACATTTGATAATCTTTGGAAGGATGAAAGACGCATTTCAAAGGGGGTTAAAGAAAGGATAGTGTGTCTAGTAAGAAGAGAAATAAACCAAATACAGAGCCCTGGAAGATATTAACACAAAAGAGGCTGAAGAAGCCAATGGAGAAGTCCGTAAAGGAGATTATTGAAAGAGGGAAGAAAATCAAGAGGGCTGACTAACAAAGGCATCAAAGGAGAAAACCAGAAATAATATTCTCTTCCTCCTGTTCTCCCAAGATGACACTGAAGCCAACTATTATGTCACATATGGGAAATCCATCACTCACTTCTTTTATATTCTTTACAACCCTTGTATAATTTTGCCCAATATATATACAGCAGGTATCAATAAATATTTCTGTAAGAAAATAACACTGCAGCACTCTAAGAAATACCTGGCTGTGTTTCCTCATTTCAACTCATAAAAAATAATCAATATACAGTTGAGTTGCAAGATTTGTATCATGGTGGCAGTCAAATTCAATAATAAATGGCTTCAAGAACAATGTGAGGAAATTTAACAACGTACTGATAGGCTAACAGAATACGTTTCTCTTGTGCAGTCAAAAAACAAATCTACTTCAAACCAACTCACCTTCCTTCTGTTACCATTGATTCCTCTCCATTGCTCAGACCTTTTCACTATGTTACTGAGCTCCTGATTGGAAATCTCCAAATCATACGGTATGAAAAACTTGCTTTCTTCACTATGGATGCGTTGAAATACATCTAATATCCAAGAATCATTGTGCAATCTGAGAACAAAACCACCTGTTATTTTATTCCCCAAATACTGTAAACATTTTTTCTGACAAAAGTGTTAAACAATTTATGTTTCTTTTGTCGGTTTCTATTTATTCTATTCTAGTTCATCATTCCCATTTATTTTTCAGGAAACATTTGACTAAATTTCCAGAAATAATGAATCATTTCCTCCACTAAACATCAAAGAATAATCTGTTTATTTTGTAGTTATCTCCTGTAAGCCTACTATTTCTGATTTTTGACGTTTAAGCAATAGGCTGTAGGAAATTAAGCAATATTTAGCCATTAGTTTGTATTATGGATATCCACGTTAATTCAAATATGAGGGCTTTGTCAAAGGAAACTTAAATTTGGATTTCTTTCTTTCTCAGTGAGTTGGTTTTAGACTCACTTTGGTAGAAACCCCATTGGACCAGCTCTGTTGGCACAGCAGTTTTGCTGAGTTGGTTGTTTTCCAACATGAATGATAAATGGACCAGTTTAGTGAACCTCCTAAATGGATAAACTTTCATTTAATCATCTCCCACTTCCGAAAACAGCTTCAACTAGTAATTTAGAAATGCACTGCTTTTCTTGTGACAGTAGTAAAGTGACAACAAAATACCTTACTGAAAAATACTTCATTAGTAACATTGAGGTGAGTATTATAAATATCAATTGGGCCAACGCTTATAACATCTTTCTACCAAATATGCTTAAGTTCAGGAAAAAGAAAATATGTATTCTATTCCTGATCAATCAGTATATTTGCTTTAATATCATATGCTTTGTCTTGTAAAACTTTGAACAAAATTGAAACTCTAGGGAAATATCATATTTATCCGGTGACTTAATGTACTTTTGGCTCACCATGTATATTTGGAATTAGTTTAAAAAGCACAAAATTGTTTCACTACGAGTCTGTAGGCCACGTCAAGAACCCCAATGCATCACGGTATCAATAACCCACCCATCTGAAATGTTATTGCAAAAAGCCCAAGTTACGTATTAGAGTACTAAGATAGTTAAGCATTACGTGGAAATGCCTTTCTATACAAAGTAGAGAGTTGTAAGTATTTAATTTCAATGATAAAGATAATTATATTTTGCTTTAAATTGGGTAGATTATTAAAACTAAAATTTATTGGATTCCCATTTGTAGCGGTGGTCATTCACATCCATTATTTCTTCTCACTTTCCCTTAATCATGTCTTTTACATAATAAGACACTAAAATTAAAAAAAAAATAGTCTTGCTGTTTATAACAAAGCAGCATTTAAACCCAGAGCTAATGCCAAGGTTCATTTCATTCCACCATGTAGCTCTTCAGTGAAAATAGCCAATTGAACATGTATCTTCATTTAACGAACACTATCTTGATTCTTTCCAAAATAAGAAAATAGATTTGTTGACCCTACTTGCCAAATAAGATCTATGTGTCTTTTATTTCCCCCCTCACTATTTTGTGCTCATCACAGTGTGGAAATAAAAGCAAAATTGCCAGCCAGTGTCACTGATGGCCCAAGACAGGCCATATGGCTTGGTACCATCTTGAAATTCAACTACTACTCTTAACTGTGCTTTGAGATTCTAGGTTGGCCATTTGAATGATTTGCTACTTGTTTTGTTAAACAAGAACTAGACTTTACCATTCTCTTAAACTTGCTTAATGTAACATTCATCTTTTTCTTTTAATGGTAGTAAGATTTAATGTACTTAAATTACTGTCAATTTGCTGCCATAAACATTTTCCATATGAAGATTTTAAGTGCACGATTATCAACAATGCAATTAACTTTGAATTAATTAGGAATCACAGTCCTGTTTCTGCTAGCTTCTGTTCCTTTTGCCCAGAAAATGTCTGTCTCTTCTTTACATCTCCTTCATTCTGTGTGAAAGAATAATTATGTAAACATCCAAGCTGGGATTTACAGGATGGTACACAAATGTTTGAACAGAGAACAAAATGGCACATTAGAATGTGGAAAGCTGTACAAAGATTGACTGCATTTTAGTTTTACTTTTACAATTTTTTCTTGCCATATTGAGTGGCATTTTCCAGTGAAAAAGCTTTATGATGGGTTGTGAATGAGTCAACTCACTAATCATTACTAGTGTTTAGCATATTTTCCATGTCTGTAGAGCCAGTTTACACAAAAAAGGAAAAAATAGTCTGTAGTTATTAGGGCAAAATTTTAAAAATAGAGTGTTGATAATTATATAATTCATTTGATAATATGATCAGTCAAGCAATATAACATTTACCCAAAAGTGAGTTATTTTTTCCATTTGGATATTTAGGCAGGCCATATTGATCAAAGTTGGTACATATCTTAAACTTTCACTTTTCCAGTTCTTTTTAGAAAGTTAGAGTCCAACTAAATGTTAAGAACATTTCTATAAAGACATTTAATGACAAAACAGCTTCAATTGCATAAATAAACTGGGCATTGGGCAACGTTGTATCAACAAATTGGAGACAGTCAATGAAATATGGAGTTTAAACTTTCCATGACCATATTGACTCATGAAACTTTGTTATTCTCGAATGGGTCAGAAATAACACACACACACACACACACACACACACAGATACACATTTTGTTTCATGCTTTTTCTGCCATTGTAAGCATGTGTATATAAAGATCAGGTTGAATCGTATAAAAATGAAGATACTAAATCATACTAGATGAGAGAAGAGAAAGGGAAAAACAAATATGGAAAAACTTTAGTGAAATTAGGAGAAGAAGTTCATTGTGTTATTTTAGCAATTTTTATAGGCTTGTGTTACTCTTTAATAAAAAGCTAATATGTTATGATAGTCTATATCATTACATGATGATGGCTGCAGATTTGGATTTCTTTTAACAATATAACTATTCAAAGTGTCTGAAAATTTTACATTTTTAAATTATTTCTTCAAAATGTAATTAAAAGAAAAACTGTATTCCACCTGTCCATAAAGCCTTAGGCATTATTGTTTATACAAATAGGTCACATATTATACCACAGGTTCTGATGATGGCCAATGAAACAAAGTAATTTACAAAGTCCTCTGCCCTGTGTCCTACATTTGAAGCAATTCACTGCCTGGTGAATGGCAGAAGCTATTACGTTTGGTTCACAACCGAATGTGGGTCATTTACAGAAACCTAAAATGTGACATTTCTTTTAAAGCTAAAAAGGACAAGTGTGAACATTTAGCTAATACAGTATTTTAAGGGTCATGAAAAGGATGGAGTCAATAACTTAAGCTAGCTTAGAAGAAAATATATATATATAAATTTAAAAGAATCAGATATGATGCTTCTTCTTAACTCCAAAAGTTACAAATGAGCTTAGCAGTAAGGCTTTATAAATATTGTAATCAATTTATTCATAGAACTACTTACCTGCTGGTGTGAGGACATTAGAATGCTTCAGGTATAGCTCTGAAAAGCATCTTTGCCAAAATGTATTATTTTTTTAAGAATAAATAAAACATAAGAACATGTGAAAAAAGTTTAGGTGGGGGAGGGTCAGAGAGAGAGCAGAGTTGGCACTGTCAGCGCAGAGCACTACAGAGGGTTCGATCCCAAGAACCCTGTGATCTTGACCTGAGCCAAAATCAAGAGTTGGATGCTTAACCGACTGAGCCCCCCAGGAACCCCTGCTCACGTATTCTTTAGCAGACTTGTTGGACATTTTAAATGAACTGTGTAACATTAAAGTTTTTATATGTATGGAGAAAGCTTTTGTTGGCATTTTAGAAACACTTGAATGCTCACCGTTCTGTTTAATACTAATTTAAATTCAAATGGCTTTGGTTTGAAATTATACTAAATAGAGAAAAAGAGAAATACAAAAAAGAATAAAAAAGAGAAATGAAATGAAAAGGGGGAAATACTTTAAAAAAAACAGAAAAGAGATCTAGAAAATAAAAACAATCATGCAATAGGAAGTCCCCTCTACTCCCATTTCCAGAGATAGCTCGTTCATAGGTTTATGATTTTTTTAATGTATTTATTTTTGAGAGAGAAGTGGAGTTAGTTGGGGTAGAAATAGATCCTTCTACTTGCTAAAGAAAAGACAAAAGGGGAATCAGCATATAGCATAAACTCAAGTGCCCCCACCAAAAAGCTTAGGGGCTTAAGGCACATAGTAGGGATACTGATGGGTTTTTGGTTAATGAATGATCAATCAATTATCTGGACCCACAGCAATTACCTAATTTGGTTACAATCATTCAGTTTGCTAAAGCTGACACAATGTAGCATCCATGTCTTTTAATTCAATCTATTCCCAAACAAACATGTCTCAACTTTTGTGCTCCATTTCTGCCTGTCAGGGCATCAGGTGCCCATAACGAGGTGATGATTTCAGGGCGTATGAAAATTGTTTAGGTATATATTAGTTAGAGAGTTTTGAGAATTTTTTTCTCTACATGATAAGTAATAGTTTGCTTTGATTTTAAGGAAGATTGATTCAGAAAGTAGAAAATCTTTGATTATTTTTTACGTTTTTTCTAGCCAATGGATATGCTCATAATATCCTCATCAAAACCTACCTTTAATTATTTTCATCGAAATTAATTTTCCTAAGTAATAAGTGTCCACAGCTAAAATGTTTAAGGCTATTTGTAGCTATTAAGTCAATAATTAGGAAGACACATTCACACCCCAAAAGCTAATGAACTTGAGTACCAGTCTTTCAGGTTTGGGTACAGCTCCCAGGAATATAAATGCTTACACAAATCTAACATTTAAATTGTGATTTTTTTTTTCATTCTCTGAATGTTATAAAGAAATACGTAAGCAGCCTGTAGATCTTTTGGACCACTCCAATAAAGGATTTAGAGCAGAGGGATCCATATAGTATCAACAAAGTCTTTCCCTAGAAGGGTTATGAGGGACATCACAATGACACAAATGAAGAAAACCCCTTGTGAGGTGTAGATAGTCCTCACAGTTTTTTGTCATGCCAGTGCCTGTACATGGCCATCTAGAAAAGTTTGGTCAAAATGTAAATTTTTTAGGGGTGCCTGGGTGGCTCAGTCAGCTGAGCGTCCAACTCTTGATTTTGGCTCAGGTCATGATCTCACAGTTCATGAGTTCAAGCTCCAAGTCAGGCTCTGCACTGACAGCATGGAGCCTGCTTGCGACTCTCTCTCTCTCCTCTTGCTGCCCCTCCCCCTACTCTTTGTCTCTCAAAAATAAATAAATAAATATTTTTAATGTAAAATTTTTAAAAGAGGCTCTAGAAAGGCAGAGCTCCATTTATCATACTGGAAATGTAAGCTGACAATTAAGATTTCTCAAAATAAAACTAAATAGCACAACAGCTAATTAAAGGTAATACCAACTTATAGAAAAGACCAGTAAAATAAAACAAAAGGTGCCTTGTTTAAATCTTGAAACTATCCATATCAAATGAATTTTACGTGGCTTATGGTAAGGGGTTCAATGACCTAAATTCAAACTTTACAAAAATAGAAGTAAATAGTTACAGAATTTAAAAATGAGGAAGGATATTTTTTAATTTAAGATACAATTAAATAAGTCTAATAATGATCAAAAGGCTTTACTGCATATGAATTATAATACTATTTTCTAAACAATCAAAAATACATTTAAAAGTTAATGGACAAATGGAGAAAATATCTGTTAAAATCTGGCAAAAGAGGTAATTTTGTCCTATGTATAAAACTCATATAACTCAGTAAGAAAAATATTTGGATACTCTTTAGAAAGAAAGGCAAAGACAAAGGGACATTTAAAAGGCAATTTGCAAAGAAAAAATACCAGTGAGTGATAAGCATGCTAAGAATATTTAGTGACTAGAAACAAAGGAGATCATGTGTAGAAAAGGATGAGATCCCATTCTTTTGTTAGATTAAAAAAAGTTAACACATGATGTGAATGTGATTTGGTAAGATTGCCCATGCACTTCTGGGAGTGTATGAAAGCATACAACTTCTCCAAAAAACAATTTTGCAATACTATCAAGTGTCTTAGACACATCATACTGTCTGAGACAGTATGCCTTGGTCTCTAGGCCACTCCTCAAAGAATAATCTAAAATGTGAACAAGACCCCAAGTCATAAGATGTTCATCAGAATTATTTATAAGATGCACAAAAATGAGAAACAATCTATTATCCAGGAATAAAGAAATATTTAAATATTTTATACTGCTTATGTGGTATAAAATAATGTGGGAGCATTAAATGCTCATGAAGTAAGTAAAGAATATGAAAATATCTATCATAGAATATTAAGGTTAAAATCATCATATGGAGTTACTCTTACAGAATAAATTCAGCTTTGTAGAAATCAATATATATGTGGAAGAAATTGAAATAAGTTTACCACAACATTAACACCACTGTGTCTAGGTGGTGACATTATTGGTGGTTTTTATATTTATTTTTTGATTCTACTCTGTAGTGTCCATTTTTTCCCTAAATAACATAGTCTTCCTATAATAAGGAAAAGATTTTAAAAGATTAATGCTTTTTTAAGAGCTATAAAATCCAGTTCGAATAATTACACTCAGGTCAAGAACTTCCTTGCAGAAGTCAACTCTCCTACTAGAACTATGAGGAGGGAGAATTTTCTAGTAGAAATCCTTCAGTGATAAATTACTCAGGCTCTTAGAGGAATAAGACGCAATTAGCCAAACTCAATAAGGTCCAATCTGGAGTTCTACAGCCAGTCTTTACAATGTAGAGCTCCTGGTGCCCAGACCTAGACAAAACTCTGTTAACAGCCTACACAAAAGACTTGATCTCCTTTGTGTTCCTGTAATATTAGCCACGTTATCACTTGTTTTGACAGGACTGAACCAAAAGCCCAGAAGACTTAGAATCATTGCCTTAATATTTGGATTAAGAATGCTAACTGACATCAGTCAACATGCATAAACCCATATTGGCATTTTTTCACTATGTTGAGTCCTTCTGATTTTGCATATTTTGGTCTACTTTTAGGCCAGAGCAAACCCCAATTCATTTTGCCTCCATTGGTGGCAGTGCTTGCTGTGTAGAAGAACAGGGCCACTCAGCTATTTCAGCGTTTTAGACTGAGGAGTTGTGCAACATCAGTAAAGAGAGATCTTTCAGCTGACATATAAGAGCAACTTTATGCCTATGAAAAATACAGGTATTTTCCCTGTAGGAGATTACTGTTGTCTCTATCACTACCTGAAAGAAATTTTAAGAGCATCTGCTTCTAAACCACAAGCAAACACTGAGGGCTACAGACCATGCCTGGTTCTGATAAAATAGGACCAGCATGGAAGACAGTGAGGGGCTAAGTGAATAAAACTTGTTTATTCCTCCTGGACTCTTTCAGCCTCGTTCTCTATGATATCCAGACACTTTGTTTACCTCTGTTTTTCTCTAATCATTTTTCCATCCATCACAGAGCTTCCCACTCCTCCTACACATGCTTTCCCATGGGGTAATCCTTCTGTTTTATTTTAAAGCCCACCACTATTTGTTTGAGGCAGCAAAATATTAAATCCTGGTTATTCGGTACATAAATTCTATGCTCATTTTCCCATATTTGACAAGTAATCTTAATAATAAAAATGGGAACCTTGGACAAAGAAATGCTTGATTGCAAACATTCACCTTATTTTAAGTTGGAAGAGGTATACTGATGTGGTAATAAATGGTACAGAACATTATCTGATACGTTTTTAATCCTACGAAAGTCTAAACTGTACCACATACTATTGGATTTCTTTTGCTTCTCTAGGAGACCCAGTCATTTTAAATAATAGAGTAATGCTTCTTGTGGAGCCTCTTGTAACAACTACACATATGTGTCATCCTTACCAGGTTACACAAGAAAATGCGAGAAATCTAGCAAATGAACATCTTTGCCTGGGGCCACTAACTGTGGTCAAATGGAAACTGAATGATCAGAGAAGGTTTTCTTTCCTTCCCCAGGAAAGGAAGTGCAACTTTACTACAGCTATGTTATTGATCTAAGAAAGGAAGAATTGAGGAGTGAGCTCCTCTCCCATTTCACAGAAAATCATAATGGCTATCAGATGTGAATTGCCTCAGGGCCCCGCCACCAACCTCCATGCTCTTGCACTCACCCTTATCTCTTCCCTTATCACATCAAGTGACAAGATTCTTTTCCTAAATCCTGAGTTTGCCTCCATATGTGCTCTACCTCATGTCTTCAGAGACCTCTTTGCTCAGTTACCCTCCCTTGCTTAGGCATTTGCAATATTTTTCCTTCTTTTAGAATTTTCATATGTGCATATAAATATATGCAAATCACACCCATGTTAAAAACCACAGTTTTTTAAAAAATATCTTTTTCTAACCATTTTCCATTTACAACATAGCTGTGTGTGTGTGTGTGTGTGTGTGTGTAGTCAGTAAGTCCTGACTCTATGTCCTTATTCTTCACTCAGCCTACTGCAATCAAGCATCTACCCTACAAAGCAATGAAACTCAAGACTTCCTCCACATGAATTCATGGTCATTATTGTTTCCCTGAGCTCCACACTCATCTATACAACTTCTTATGATGTTTTTTTCCCTTGACAACATCAAAGATACCTTAAGGTCTATAAATGAAAACTTAACTCACGGTCTACCACCTCTAAATGTCTAATCTCTGTAACCTCTGTCTCTGAGAATGCTACCACCACCCACCTTTCTACCCAACTCCAAAACTTAAGGTTACACTAAATGTCATCCTTTCCTTCACCTTCAACTGCCATCAAGGCCAAAAGTTGTATTGTGTGTCAACTATTTCTTCAGTAAGTCACACCTGTCCATTTCCCATGTCATTCTTTTTAGTTAAGACTCTTTATACTCTGCTTAAACTATTAAAATGGCTTTCTCACTGGATTTCCCTTAGTTCAGCCTGACCACTATTAAATCCACTTTCCCTACTATTCATAGAGTGATTGGCCCAAAATTAAAGTTCTTTAAATTCTTCCAATCTTTTTACTTTACCATTAGAACAAATTCAGGCTCCACAACATGATATTCAATATTTTTTTTTGTGAGAGAGAGAGAGCATGCAGAAAAAGGGCAGATGGGGAGAGGGAGAGAAAATCTTATGTAGGCTCCATGCTCAGCACAGAGCCTTACTCAGGGATGATGCAAAACCCAATGTAGGGTTTGCTCTCACAACTCTGGGATCACGATCTGACCCCAAATCAAGAGACAGAAGCTCAACTGACTAATCCACCCAGGCACCCTGACACTCAATAATTTTATCATCTAGTCCCTGAATACCTTTCTAATCTTATCTCAGCCAGCTACTACTGTTTCATATCCTATGCTCCAGACATATTAAAAAAACTTGGAATGGTCAAATATGTCATACTTTCTCATGATCATGTGGGTTCATATATCTCCCCTTTGCCCATGAACATGATTTCTTCTGTTTTTCTCCAGCCAAATTACATGAAACTTCTGAAAATTACTCAAGGGTTATATTTTCACTGATGTGTTTGGTTCCTGCCCCAATCTTCCTCCAGACCTGTCTTGTTTCCTTTTCTCTCTGCTCTCAGAGACACTTGTGTTGACTTCTTTCTCGCACTTTTTTCTTCTTTCATTATGGTAAGAACATGTAACATGAAATCTACTCTCTTAATAATTTTTAAGTGCATAATATTGTTAATTATAGGCATCATGGTATACAGAAGATCTCAGAACTTCATCATTTTCCTTAAGTGAAACTTTATGTCTATTGAAAAGCAATTCTCTATTTCTCCCTCCCCATTAGACTCTGACAACCACCATTCCACTCTATGCTACTATGACTTTGACTATTTTAGATACTTCATATAAGTGGAATCATGCAGTATTTGTCCTTCTGTGACTGGCTTATTTCATTTAGCATAATGTTCTCAAGGTTCTTTCACATTGTCACATATTACAAGATGTCCTTCTTTTCCAAAGCTGAATAATATTCCAAAGCTGGGTGTCCACAACATTTGCTTTATCCATCCATCTTCTGTTGAACTTGTAGGTTGTTTCTCTATCTTGGCTATTGTGAATAATGCTGCAATGAACATGGGAATGCTAATATCTCTTTGAGATCCTTACTGTATTTCTTTCAGATAAATCTCTAGAAGTGGAGTTGTTGGATTATATTAAAAGCTACAGTAATTAAGACAGTGTAGTACTGGCATAAATACAGACATTTATACCAATAGAACAGTCTAGAGAGCCCAGAAATAAATCCATGCATTTACAGTCAACCAATCTTCAACAAGGGTGCCAAGAATACACAATGGGTAAATGATGGTCTTTTCACAAATGGTGCTGGGAAAACTGGACACCCACATGCAAATGAATGAAATTGGACCCTTACCTCACATAACACACAAAAATCAATTCAAAATGGATTAAAGACTTAAATATAAGACCTTGAACTATAAAAATTCTATACAGTTCTATTAAAAAAAACAGAAGGAGAAAGTTTCATGATGTTGTATTTGGCAATGATTACATGGATATGAAAATGGCTTTTAAAAATACAGGCAACAAAAGCAAAACTGGATAAGACTATTTCAAACTCAAAAGCTTCTACACAACACAGGAAACCATCAACAGAGTGAAATATATTCCTAGCCCTTTTTATACTGCCTCAAGTTTGTTGCTTTTCTCATCTTTCTTCAGGCACATGCATTGCTTGCCAAATGAGCGACCTACCTGGAAAGCCAAACCCTGTGATATTCAGGATAAAGGTGAAGGATGATCCTTCTATTGGTGATTTTGGCAGGGGTGGGAAGAATGGAAAGTGAGTTGGAGGAAGGAGAAAAAAAGAATTTTACATAAGCTTCCCAGGAAATTAACCATAATATTATTGAATATCACGGGATTACTCCTTGTTTCTTGCTGGCCCCTAGTTTGAAGCACTAAGTATAATGATTTATGAAAAAATGTGATCTCTCTATTATGGAGAAATCTTCTTTCCCCAAAAGTCAATTAATTTCTCAGCTAGTCTCCATGATAGTTGCTACAAACGACCAAGGACATTTCTATCTTAGACATGCAGACATGGTTCTGACTTCTCTTCTTTAACCCTAGTCTCACAGCCTCACTGCAGAACAAGACTGAAAACTCTGAAGACCCAAGAGGATTGAAGCTCCTTACCTGAGACAATACACATATAAAATCAAAGAAGAAATGATGAACAGGAGGATGTAAATTAGCACTGTGAGCATTACACCAAGAATTCCCGACTGCATGGTCCTTACAAACACCCAGTACAGCTTTGCTGCATCAGCTACAGGAGTCTCCCCATGCTGTGTAAGCCGCTGAGAAAACAAAATACAAAATTAAAAAGTAAGGATGGAGGGGTGCCTGGGTGGCTCAGTCGGTTAAGCATCTGACTTTGGCTCAGGTCATGATCTCACAGTTTATGGGTTCAAGGCCCACATCAGGCTCTGTGCTGACAGCCAGCTCAGAGCCTAGAGTCTGTTTCAGATTCTGTATCTCCCTCTCTCTCTGACCCTCCCCTGCTCATGTGTACACACTCTCTCTTTCAGAAATAAATAAAACATCAAAAAATAAATAAGGATGGAAACACTGATCATCAAGTGAGATTAATTTTATACACAAAATCCATAGGATACCATAATTTGTATTTACATTAAATTTTCAAGGTACTAAAGATCACCAGATCTTCAGCTATGTAAAAGAAAAGAAAAAGACTTGATTTGCATGGCTGGTTTGATAGGGTTTTTTTCCCCCTCATTTTCCCTATAAGCTTTTAAATGTGTACACTCTACATGCAATTCATAAAGTAAAAGCCATGTATTATTTATGTACTATTAACTTCTGAATTTAATGAACACAAGATATGAAGAAATTAAATATGATGGTGGAAAGATCCCTTTCTCTCTGAAGCAGATTTGAAAGGAATTTAATTTGTGCTATGCATAAAATAGATGGCTTATTTTAGAAACTTATAAAAAAGTTATCAGGCTATTTAATGTGAACTTGGAAACCAAAGTTTACATTAGGTCAATTTAACAATAAGTCCTTATAAGAGACAACGAAAAGCATATCCTACACTGAGTTTGAAATAAATAGAAGGCAATGAGGTCTTTAAAAACAATATTAAATGTTGAAGATCTAGAACACTGTCATTTGACACCTTTGACCTTTGAGTTTTATAAAACATAAATGTTCTATAATTATGACTCCAATGATATCAATTGGAAGTAATATGCAATATAAATGTAAATAAGGTATGTTTTCTTCAATGTAAGAAAGAAGAAAAAATTTCTTCACTTTTTAAAAAGGCAATTATATAAGTATAGCTTAAAGGGGCATATTCAAAACTAATCTATATCATGTATGTATAGATAAAATCAGAAGCCTAGAGAGGTTAATCTGTTATTTCGCTTTACCAAAATATCCTTTCACATTTGGGCAGTGACTAGAAGGCAGATCTTCTGACTCTCAACTGCTGCTTCTTTCACTATCACGCCAAAACTTTGATTTTTATGTTCTGTACTTGTTAATCAATCAGTCAATCTTGCCAAATACAAATCTGTCACTTGGACTTTAGGCAGAAGATCTGTTAAGTGTTGACATAGATTTCTCCTCTTCTAGATCTAACCTTCCTGCTATTTCTTAAAGAAAGAAATTGACACAGTATTCACTGATGGAAAAAAAAAAAGATATAAATTTGGTGCCAACAACATCATCTAATCAATAGATGCTTATCATTCATTTGATCCATACACATTGTTGTGAATGCCCACCATGCATCATTAAGCTCTGAAGATAAAAGAGTGAATAAAATTAGAGAAAAGCCCTATTTTTTGGAGCTTACATTTAAGTTGGGGGTGGGGGAGAAAGGAAGTGATAGTAAGCATGTAAGTAAGATTAAGTAATACATATGGTATAGTAGAAGATAGAATCTCAAAGAAAATCGTAAAGCAGAAAAAAGTATAGGAGGGATGGGGGTGTGTTATTGAATACGGCAATCTGAAAAGATGTCATTTGAGCAAAGATTTAAAGGGCATAATGGAATGATGATAGGCCCACCAGATGGCATTCAGAACACACTGCCCATGCTTCATCTTTGTGTGTGATTCTCCAGCTGGTGGTAAGTTCCTGCCTGGGTCACTGGGGCCATGGCTGTTATACCTCATACTGTACACAGATCACATGTCGTATCACTTCATTACAATCTTTGTCCTCATTCCTTTCTTCTTTTATGGGTGATGCCTTATATTTCTCAAAGTGTATTTCCAGTTGGCTGTCCCAACAATACTGTGAAATGAGCAAGGTAGGTGTTACTATATTATTACTTTTTTTTGTGATACATATGAAGTTGAAGACTGAAGAGGTTAACTGACTTCTCCAACGTTATCCAGCTGACAAATGGCAGAACTGGGACCAGAACCCAGTTCCCCCTTGGAAATTGCTCTATTACTAAGCTTTTTCTATTACTCCATGATCATTTCCAATGAATTTTCAAGAATGATTTGCTGAATGAAGACACGTGTATTCTACCCTTGTTTGAGCCTGGTTCTTATGTAATGTTCTTATCTCACTATCTATAGTGATAGCAGAAACAACCTCAAACTTATTCCATTTCTTTTAAAATAGTGTGCAGAGAGGGGTGTCTGGGTAGCTCAGTTGGTTAAGCATTCGACTCTTGGTTTCGGCTAGGACATGATGTTAGGGTTTTGCGAGTTCAAGCCCTGCATTGGGCTCTGGGCTGGCAGCTAGGATCTTCTTTGGGATTCTCTCTCCCTCCCTTTGTCTCCCTCTGCCCCTCCCCCACACCCAATATATATCTCTCTCCATCTGTCAAATAAATGAACTTAAAAAAATAAAAATAAAATCCTGTTCAAAGATTATATAGTCAATAAATATATGCTGATCAATTAAAACATTCAATAGCAAATGCTTCCTCTACTTTTTAATCTAGATTGGGGCTTAGGCATAGAAAGAATTTATGAACTCAGTGGAATTGTCATATCATCAGTGGGAGTCTGGGAATTCATTGCCAACCACTGAGCCAGCAAACTGAGAGACGAACAAAATGTTATTAGCACCATCAACAGCCACTCAATGCTTCAGCCTCAAACCATTCCATCTGCCACATCTCCTTTTAGAATGCCATAAAAAAATGAATCCAGAGCAAAACCTATCAGGAAAATAAGGTAGCCTCTCTCTCGGCTGGCTTACTAGGAACCAAAACAAGTGATCCCCAGGTTTATCTGCTGAAAGGAAGGGATAAAAAAACAGGAAATATGAACTCAGACAACTCCAATCTCATGAGTGACATTCAGTCTATGATAACTATGAAGTCATGTGGAGCAGTAGCTCTCTAAATTTAATGAGCATGAGAATCATCTGGAAGACTTGTTAAAACACAGTAGCCTCTTCTCAGAGACTGGGGTCCTTCCCAGAGTTTTTGACTCACAGTTTTGGTGCAGGGCCTGAGATTTTACATTTCAGTTTGCATCACAATTAAGTTCCCTGGTAAAACTGATGGTTATTGGCCCAATGACCTAGTTTCGTGAACCACTGCTTTAGAAAAGTACCTCCAAACTTGGTATGCTATTACATCACCAGAGAGCTTTTTAAAACATGTTTACTTATTTTTAAGAGAGAGACAAAGCATGAACAGGGGAGGGAGAGAAAGAGAGGGAGACACAGAACCCGAAGCAGGCTCCAGGCCCTGAGCTGTCAGCACAGAGCCCGATGTGGGGGTCGAACCCTTGAACCCTGAGATCGTGACCTGAGCTGAAATCAGACACTCAACCTACTGAGCCACCTAGGTGACCCTGCAGAGCATGTTAAAATGTGTATTTAGGTTTAACTAATGAGAGTGTCCATGTGCCGACTCCAACACTGTTGCTCTGTGGGTTACATGCAGCTTCAAAGTTTTTTTAAAGACAGCAAAGTTAGATGTCATCTGCAATGAAGCATGATGGATTCTAATTGGAGAATCAATAATTGTGCAGATTGGGAATGAGCCTTCAGCTTTTCTTTCCAAGTGGAGAAGGCTATGGGTGCTGTGCTCATCTATTAGAATCCAAGTCATCTTCCATCAGGTTACAGACCTCTGAACTGGTTCTGAGAGGGCCCTGCTAGAGGCTACTTTCCTATAGATTACATCAGAGGCCCCAGAGTAAATTAAGACTGCTCATTTTGTCAGCTGCCTTTGATACAGTGGACCATTCAGCTATTAATATCTCTAGAGGACTCGGATGGAATACGGAAAGCCATTTCAGGAGGGATGCAGACATTCTGTCCGATGAGATCGCAGAAGATGATCGGCATCGCTGCCCATCCTCCCCAAATGGTCTCACACGTGGTGTTGTGGATCACACTGGCACCCCATCTGCTCAATAGGCACGTCAGGCCTCTGGGAGGCATTGTGAGATGCCACAGAACATGATCTTACCAGAATGGCACGTCCATAGCACTCTGCTCTACACTTCCTGCTCAACCAACCTTGAGGGCGTGGTCTCATCCTCTCGAACCTGAGGTCGGAGGGAAGTAGGAATGTGGACAAAGTGGCCCCAGCTTATCCACTCAGAATCAGAAAAGCGGCCACTGATCAGGGTGGAAGCACTTAAAGATGGAGTTGAAAACACAACCACTTTTGACCTGTCATCAAGGTGTTAGATGATACTGAGGCTTCAGAGAGTGGTTGCAGGTTAGAACATGGAAACAAGTAAGCCTTCCAAACACTGATCAACTTTCCTTGGTATGAGGCTCTTCCTCCAATCTTCAGCAGTGAGACTAGAAACTAGATACATCAGTAGGTTTAAGGTGCACTGATCTTAATTCATTTTAATAATGTTAAATGATCTACATGGCTACAGGGTCAACTACTGCACTTGTCTGCAGGTTCTAAGCCATTCTAGCAGAGGTCATTCTAATCCAAAAGAAGCTGACAGAATCCCCACACAAAGCCTAACAAACCATTAATGGATTCATTACATCTAGGTCCCAGTCTTCTTAAGAACAACTCAGGAACCCTGAGGAGGCGAAAGCCCCATCTAGCAAACCCAGGAGAGGGAGAGGCCTTCTTAGGAAAACATCTAGCATCTTGTCACAGTGCCGTCTGGTCTGTGGTGCCTACATCTTTGGTATCACCTAGGAATCTGTTAAAATGCAGAATCTCAGACTCCAGCTGCTGAATCAGGATTTGCATTTTAATAAGATCCCCAGGTGAGGCAAACACATGAGAGCTGAGAAAACCTGCTATAGGGGCGCCTGAGTTGTTCAGTCGGTAACCGTCCAACTTTGGCTCAGGTCATGATTTCATAGTTCATGGGTTCAAGCCCCACATCGGGCTCTGTGCTGACGGCTAGCTCAGAGCCTGGAGACTGTTTCACATTGTGTCTCCCTCTCTCTCTGACCCTCTCCTGCTCACGCTGTCTCTCTCTCTTTCTCCCTCAGAAATGGATAAAACGTTAAAATAAATAAATAAATGAAGATGAAACCCTTGTTCCAGGCTCTTAAAAAAAAAAAAAAAGAAAACCTGCTGTAGCATCATGTGACCTGAGAGAAATAAAGCAGTGACTGGCTTTGCCCATCCACAGCGCCCAGGACGCTAGCTTCACGATGCAGTTTGAACAGCAATTTGGTCTTGAGTTCTTTTTTTTTTTTTCATATTTTATTTATCTCTGAGAGAGAGAGAGAGAGAGACAGCGTGAGCAGGGGAGGATCAGAGAGAAAGTGAGACACAGAATCTGAAGCAGGCTCCAGGCTCTGAGCTAGCTGTCAGCATACAGCCTGATGCGGGGCTCAAACCCATGGACCGTGAGATCATGACCTGAGCCGAAGTTGGACTCTTAACCGACTGAGCCACCCAGGCACCCCAATTTGGCCTTGAGTTCTAAAAGCACGTTTCAAACACTGTTAACAAGTGGAGTCCATCAACATGCCCCATGTCTATGATCTGCTTGGCACAATGAATAATGTCTGAACACATGGAAACCCATTGGGAACCTTTTCTTTTTCTTCCTGATAAGAGAGATCTGCCAATTGTAGAATATTATTTGATAAATTAAGATAATTTTTAAATGAATATTTGATCATATTGATTTATTTGTAGTACCCATCTGCTCTCTTGCTTGGGGTTACATTTCATAGCCAGATCTACAGTACAAAAATTTAGTTAAAATTCAGATTTCCTTCCCTTTTGTCAGCATCACAAAAGTCAAAATAAATGCCTACAGACTAAGTTTTTAAATTTTATTTATCACTTAAAATGTCTAAAAAGCTCTTCTTCTTCTTGAGTACACTTATTACAGAAGAGTATTAGATCACAAAGCAAATAAATCATCTAACCAACTGAAGGAACCACTGTATGATTACTTTTTTAATAAAGTTTGGCTGTGAAGATCATTACTACTTAAAAGTAAGTTACCAACAAAAGTTATAAATAAAACTTCTCTAGCATAGTTTTTTGAAAACGCACCAATTAGTTTGGATCTGCCCTCCACCATTATTTCTTGCTTATTTTGCAAATGTTCTCTTAAGATGCTAAAAACACATCCAATGATAATAATAGACATCCATAATTTTTTTATCATGCGGAAAACTTAATAACTTCAATTTAAGACACATACTGAATTGTTCATGATTCTTTAAACCTCCCACATTAACTGATTCGTGCACTGAAGCTAAATTCTATGTCAAGAACTCATATCCTGATTATTTTACTTGACTTACCCCGAGGACAGTATCCACTATAAACACGGCCAATGGGTCTAGAACTGTCCATAGTCCCATGGTAATGATTAACTTTGACAAGACATCAGGGGAAGACACAAACAGTAGCTGACAGCCTCGTCTGATGAGAAACAGAGGAAGTATCACGGCATTCAGCATTAAAGGACCCACCACAACTACAAGCAACTCTTCTCTGATGTGAAGTGAAGAAGGTGGGTAGCAAAGCTCAACCGTGAAAGGGGAAAAATGGAATCTGTGGGAGAACAAAGCAAACATGTATGTGTAAACAAGAGAAACTACACAAGATGCCAGACATAAAAGATCGTTTTTAAATGGCATGTTTTCTTTTTTTTAATATACAAAAAAATGACGTTTGATACTACCCCCAGAGCGGGTGTTAGAAAGCTTCACCTTTGCCCACCCCAAAGTCACACCCCAAGGGCTCACTTTCCGGTAAAAGGCTAATTCTATCTTGTCCACGGTTCTTATATCATAGGCAACAATAGAAAGAATATCAATTCTATCCACTGAGCAGAGTATTCTATGTTCTATAAGAATTTCCCTGCAAGTAACACATACTGACAGGTAGGGGGTTTGAAATGCAAAATATACCAGTGGACCCAGCAACAGGTCAACCTCTGCCGGAGACCAGAAATACAAATCGGTCTAGTAATTCTTCCTAGTTTTAGCATACCTGATTAGTTTGCTGTGATTCCTTTTAGATAGACCCTTACATACAAAACAACAATGCTCAGCTCACAACAAAACTACAGTATCTCTTAGTTGTTCGGACACAACCTAAAAACCTAAGGGTTGAATCCACGTGGGCCCAGTACAGATTGACCTAGGCTTTGGCGCCTTTTTTCCAAGACAAATTGAGACTTCACTGTGCTCTCAGTTTCCCCACCCCTGCATTTCAGCCTTTGTAATTCTGATTGTGCATCCTACTTACCAGCTCAATATGAAAAAGAGTTCTTCATTTTATCTACTCCCTGACCTTTGCTTTGATGGAAGTTTTATGCCTCGTTCCTATGCAGTTGTGAATATCAAATGAAGTAATGTGTGTACATTTCTTAGCAGATTGCCCAACATAGATTAAGAGCCGAAGAAATGCTCATTGTTGCTGTCATTAATGTCACATCCCACAACCACAGTGTGGAGCCTAGGATGTGAGCCTACAGATCTAGACAACAGCCAACAAAATATCCTATCATATCTTGAGTCTTCTGACGCTTAAGAAATCAGATAGCTGGGCTGCCCAGATATTTTTCTCACAGTCCCATTTTTTTTTAAACAGCCAATAAAGAGAGAGTGCCTTTTTTTTTAATTGAAGAAGTAAAAAAGCAGTTGGCAAAAAGCAACTAGCTCGACAACATTTGTCCCTTCTATTTTGGAAGCCCTCACATAGACAAAGGAAAAAAGGGAAAGAGAAAAACAAAAAACAGAGAAGAAGGGAAGAAAAATAATATCTATGTAAAAATTCTCCCTTAAAGATACAGTAATTTATTATATGTAAATGTGCATATACAGCATTCATGTATTTGTGATTTAATTTCAAAACATGATAAAAAACTGTGTTTTTTATGTATACTATATATACACGCTTTCTCTTTCATGGTGTCTGAAGGTTGTTTGCAGTCTCCTTAATTGAAAATACACACACATCTTTACTTTTATCTGGAATATCTACATTTGGGAAAATGAATTTTACTTATATTGATTTCTATCTGTTTGTCTATCTATAGTGTCTATGGAATCATGTTTATGGAGAGATAACTTGTAAAGTGTCATCTTTTTCCAGGGTATAATGGCCCAGAAAGCTGCCTAGTTTTACTTTGGTAATTGTTTGAATTCAATCACTTTGCAGAAGAAGCAATCTTTGCCTCTCTGCGTATGGGTGATAAATCATACTTACATTACTTCTAAACTACCCTCAGCCTGAGTCACTCTGATATAATCAAAACCGAATAAAATATTGTTGCTAAATTCCTTTTTGGATTCTGCTCAGATATTAGAACATACTGGAATCTGCTCAGTTTTAAATAAATATCGATGTGCCAGTTATGTATTTGTAAATATAGGCCCAGAAGATGAGAATGTAACAGATGTTCCTGCCCTTAGATAAAGACATTTCTTGTCTTTTCGAGTCAGACCTGCATTTTAGGTCTTGTGCTAAATGCACGGAGAGGAGTTTTGCACTTTCATTTGGCCGATCAAGATGAAAATTCATCCCTTTGACTTTCCAGGGAAAGCACTCACTTTGTAACAGGAGTTGAAATGGCCTGGAGGAAAAGCCACTGGCCAAGGTAATGCAGGTACAGTCTCAGGAACCAGAGGGAGGCAATCAGCAGGATGATGTACCAGAAGCTCTGGCTTCGCCACTCAGCTAACTGAAGTTCCGAAAACACTGACACCAGCCCAAAATGGAGATGCTTGAAGAATTCTCTAGATCTGGTACCTCCAGCACCTGGAGAATAGCTGCAAACAAAGAAATAATGAATCCTGAGCTTAAAGTACAACCAGCAGTAAAATATCTTGAAATGATAATAAAGACATTGTGAAAGTCAAATTGAATGAAATTGTTCCTCAAATACTTGGGCTCAAGTTATTTCTATTTCATTTGGCTGTAATGGAGGACTCCCAGGGAACATGGAAAGAAGGGTGCACGTAGAAATGGAAATCAAAATCACATTGAGATATCTCCTCACACCTATTAGGATGATTACTGTCAATAATTAAAAAATTGAAAAAAAAGAAGAAGGAGAAGGAGGGGAAGGAGGAAAAGGAGAAGAAGAGGAAGAAGAAGAAGGGAGGAAAAGAAAAAGGAAAGCCATAAAATAACAAGTGTTGATGAGGATGTGAAAAAGTAGGAACTCTTGTGCACAGTTGGTAAGAACATAAAATGAAGCAATTACTATGGGAACACAGAATGCATGGCAAGTCCTCAAAAAATGAAATATAGAATTAACATATGATCCACCAATACCCCTTCTGGGTATGTGGCCAAAGGAATTCAAAGCAGAAGCAGAATCTCAAACCAGTATTTCCACACCCATATTCATAGCCACATTATTCAAGACAGCCAAAAGGTAGAAGCCACCCAAGTGTCCATCAAATGAAATATTATTCGGCCTTAAAAAGAAAGGAAACTAACACGTGCTACCACGTGGCTCAATCCAGAGGACATTATGCTAAATGAATTAAGCCAGTCATAAAGAGACAAATACTGTAAGATTAATTTATGTGTGGTAGCTAGAAAAGTCAAATGCACAAAGATAGAAAGTAGAATGAAGTTTTCCAGGGTCTGGGGTGGGAGAGGGGTCTGGTGCTATAAGGTTTCTGTTTTGCAAGAGAAGTTTTGGAGATCGGCTGCACAATGATGTGAATGTACTTGACACTGCTGAACAGTACTTCAAAATGATTACGATGATAAATTTTTATGTTATGTGTATTTTACAACAATAAAATTTTTTAAAAGAAATATGAAAAAGAACTAGTATAAATAATGAACTGATTTTTTAAAGTCTTTTAAGATCCATAATATCTCTGTTTATCTGACCTACCCACAATGATCCTTTTTTATTAAAATGAGATGTTATTATTTGCCTATAACATGTTAAAAGTTTAACTATTTGGGGACGCCTGGGTGGCTCAGGTGTTTAAGCATCTGACTCTTGATTTTGGCTCTGGTCATGATCTTAAGGTTTGTGAGTTAGAGCCCCACATCAGGCTCTCCACTGTCAACACAGACCTTGCTTCAGATCATCTGTCTCCTTCTCTCTCTGCCCCCACTCTCAAAAATAGTTTATTTTTTTTAATTAAAAATATAAAAGTTAATTATCTTATTTTATTTATTTTTATTGTATTTTTTAGTATAATTTATTGTCAAGTTGGTTAACATACAGTGTGTACAGTGTGTTCTTGGCTCTGGGGTAGATTCCCATGGTTCATAGCTTACATACAACACCCAGTGCTCATCCCAACAAGTACCCATCAGGCATTTTTCCCTCCCCAACACTGCCATCAACCCTCAGTTTATTCTCTGTATTTTAAGAGTCTCTTATGGTTTGCCTCCCTCCCTCTTTGTAACTGTTTTTCCCCTTTCCCTTCCCCCATGGTCTTCTGTTAAGTTTCTCAAGTTCCACATATGACTGAAAACATATGATATCTGTCTTTCTCTGCCTGACTTATTTCACTCAGCATAATACCCTCCAGTTCCATTCATGTTGCTGCAAATGGCATGATTTCATTCTTTCTTCTTGCCAAGTAGTATTCCACAGTATATGTAAACCACATCTTCTTTATCCATTCATCTGTTGATGGACATGTAGGCTCTTTCCATGATTTAGCTATTACGGAAAGTACTGCTATAAACATTGATGTACATGTGCCCCTTATCTTATTTTAAAAATTGAAATGAACTGTTAATATACCACTAAAAATACGGAATGAGAATTTGAAACTTAATTTTTTTAATTTCTTTTCTTTAATGCTTTATTTATTTCTAGGAGAGAGAGAGAGAGAGACAGCATGAGCAGGGGAGGGTCAGAGAGAGAGGGAGTCACAGACTGAAACAGGCTCCAGGCTCTGAGCTGGCAGTCAGCACAGAGCCCGATGCGGGGCTCGAACCCACGAACCGCGAGATCATGACCTAAGCGAAAGTCGGACACTTAACCGACTAAGCCACCCAGGCGCCCCCCCTTTTTTTTTATTTCTTAAAGTAATACATTTTCCGTTGAAATGAAATGTACAATAATTAAGGGCAAGGTGATCTGACTTAGCTCTGGTTTTCTCCCTCTGTTTAATATTGAGTGCTTTCAAAGTTTCTAAAATTAGAGTTTTTGGAGGAAAGAAGATGAGGAAGTATCTGAAAATAACTGTAGAGGCAGAACTCATTCCCCAACTAATCCCAAAAACATGTACCGAGAGTATATAGTAGGGTTCCCATAGCTTACTGACTAGAAATAACGAGCTTTGGACATTTGAGTCCAATGTCCAGAGCTTCTATGTCTACATAGAATTCCTATCTATGTGTCAGTTTGCTCATATAGAAAAGGGGCTAGTAATAGTACCCCATAACCCAGGGTCAGTATGATGACTAAATTAGCAGATGTGAAACATTTTGAACAGTGCAGATTCTGCACTATCATCACAAAGTAAGAAATACTCAATCCATTTCACCCTCTTATCCCTCTTCCAATGTTTACCAGAGCTGCTATGAAATAGGTCGGCCTTCCATCATGCCCAAGAAATATAGCAGTTGATGATTCCTTTTATTTTAAAGAGATATAAACAGGAGATGCATATGTTATTTAATTCACGCAGTAAATATCATCGGTATATACCATCATCAGCTGAATAAAATGTTCGTTTTGTTGAATCAGTAATTGATCTTTATAATCACTAAGTTCCACACCCTGGATTAGCTTTTCTGATTCTATACTATAATAGTTTTCCAGAATAATTCAATAAGTTCCTCAGCCAATATTGGTCCTAATTAAAAACATCTTACCAAAGGAAAAGCTAGTATGTTAGGAAGTAGTTCAGTAACAATGATAAAACCAAAGCAAGTCGAGGCAGTGTGAGAACATACAAGAAATGGAATTCATAGAGAGATTCAAAAGATTGTATTTACAAAAGCTCATCTCTCTCTGAAGACTCTTAAATATGATGTTAATTGTACCATGAAAAGGAGAAGATAAACAATCGAAATAAGAGTCTTTGGGGGGGGGGGACGAAAAAACACTGTCAACAACAGAAAGGTTAAAAAAATACCCATATTGTTCTTAGAATTCTAATCCAAGACTTTAGCCTTTTAGTCTGCACAGGACTAATGAGGCGCTGAATTTGACATTGACAGTACCTTTGTTGTTGTTCGTGTGTGTATTTTGCCATGAAGGTGTAGAGCATCACCTAACCCAGAAGTACGTGTCGAGTCTGTACTGAGCTTGCTTTTTAATTATACAAACGAGAACAGCTAAACAGGAAACAGGCCCCTAAGAGCTTTTGGTTTACTGATGGCAATAGAGTCTTCATAGGAGGATTCCAGAATACCTTACTCCATTTATCATCATGTGAAATGCAACTCAAAACTTTCTACACTCCTTAAGCAAAATATTCTCTGCAGGCTCCTCTTCAGCGAATTATTCCATTGCTGTTTTGCATCTTCAAAGAGAAGAGAAAATCAAAGACAGATTTGGCATTGTGTTGTTTGCAAAACACCAGAAAATCTCAAATGATGCAAAACAGAAGAGACAGTAGCTTATTTGACCTTTGAAAATTTCCACTGCTCTTTTTATACCCATTGATATAAATGACTAAGCAGTTTAAGTGTTTATTCACAGAACCCACTATAAAGTCATACTTTTGCCATTAGTTTCGCTGATAAATGTTTCCCATCCACATTCAGATATGCATATTTGTTTCTGGGGCATTCGAGTCAGGACAAATAACACTAAAATTTCATTATATATCATTTATATCGAATTCAAAATACTCAATTACTTTGTACCTGGTTAACACACTTCAATATTTGATTTTACTTGTTCACTCAACAATGGTAACTGTAATATCTGGATCCAAAGACTTAGGAAAAACCTGGAATCAATCATTTAGAATGTGAAAAATTATAGACTTCAAAGTTAGAAATTAATAAAGGCATTAGTTGAAGCCAGATGATGCCAAATAAAAAGAAGGATCAACCAGCTTGTTAGGTGAACAAAACTTGTCAAGTAGAGCCTTGCAGACAATTCCCATATGAGAAAGACAGTCCATTTCCCTTAATCATTTCGAATTTGCACCTGAAATCTAAGTGAGTACTGACAGAGAATCCCATCCACAACTCTCTCTCCATAAGCTGTTCTTGAAATATATTTCATTCAAAAGAAAATTCTGCATCTGTGTTTCAACACTTTCTTGAAAGAGAGCCTCTCTTTTATTCTTGTATACATGCAAGGCATATTATAAAATGCAGTGCCGTTCTACAATATCTTCAGCCACATTTCAACTGTTCTTTCTTTCCCCTGTAATCTTTCTTGATTATGTACAAAGAGTATGACCATCAAAAGGATAATAAATGGCCTCTGCCACTGGGGTGTGTAATACGTATAGTGGGAATTGATTTGTTGGTTATGAAGGAAGGCATAGAGCACACAGATCACTGCAAAATCACATTGAGGCCAGCAACTACTCCTCGGTTCATGCAGGCAACTCCTCTATCGCTCACAGGGTGAGCTGCCAGAGGCTGAGAAGAATGGTCAGGTCATCCAGTATTCAGCTATTAAATGAAACCTATTTCTCTGAACTTGGGCCACATTTCATATGACACACATCTATCCCCCTTCCATGCCCGGTCCTGATAGAGACCCGATACCAAGCAAGATTTCTATGATCCATCAGTGTAATAATAATAATAAAAAGAAAGACCAAAATTTCTTTCCAAAAAAAAAAAAAAAAAGCATGGAATGTATTCTTCTAAATCAAACAGTGAACAGGAGTCCTTAGGGATTTGTATACAACCCAAACCCATGATTCATCAGCTGTGCATAATAATCTTTTTTAAAAAAATCACTATCAATAAATGGCACTAAAGTTTTCATATTCTCTTCTTCTGGTACGACTAACCATACTCTAAGCGTAGATCTAAAAAATTTTTTTAATGTTTATTTATTTCTGAGAGAGAAAAAGCACCCATTGGGGAGGGACAGCGAGAGAGGGAGACCGAGAATCCAAAGTAGGCTCCAGGCTCTGGGCTGTCAGAACAGAGCCCCACGAAGTGTTCAAAATCATGAACAGTGAAATCGTAACCTGAGTCGAAGTTGTATCCTTAACTGACTGAGCCATCCAGGCACCTCATAAATGTAGCATTTTTAAAAAAATCAAGTTGTCTTTTTAAAATTTTGTGTAATTTTGGGGAGAGGGGTATTTCTCATTTCTTTTTTCACTATGTTCCATTTATCAGGTGTTTGAACATGGAATCCTTGGTGATTGTTAAGCTTTTCAGGGAGTCATTCTAATGAAGGTATCAAAGAAACATGGATAGATCATACTGTGTTAATGTTGGAGAAGGCCTCATCATATTCCCTCAGACTTTTGCAAAAGCTGAATTAAATACCCAGTCAGTTAAGTAATTTGCCCAACTTGATACAACTGCTCAGGGTGTTCTGACCACTGTCTCCAGACTTGTCATTAGGAGCTCTCCATCAGTTTAACAAGACAAGAAAGTCTAGGCTGCTTGAAAGGGAGTCCCTTTACTGAAACCTGAAAGAAGGAAAGGGTTCTTCCTTTATGGAAGTTGGTTGAATTGGACACAACGCATTCATTCAACAGATCGTCATTAAATAAATGTATATGTCAGCCCCTGTGAGGATGTAGTAAGCAGAATAATGGCCTCCCCCAAATATGTCCACACCCTAATCCTTGTAACCTGCAATTATGTTAAATTATATGGCAAAGGAGAATTAAGGTAGTACATAGAATTAAGTTTGCTAAGCAATTGAGTTTAACACAGATTATTATGGGTTATTTGGGTGGGCCCAATGAATTCACAAGGGTCCTTAAAAAGTGAAAGGGAGAAGCAGAAGAGAGAGGGAGACAACCAAAAGGAGATTCAGAAGAATGCAGTGTGAGAAATATTCGTCCCAAATGTGTTGGTTTTGAAGATGGCAGAAGGGAGCCATGAGGCAAGGGATGAGGCTAGCCTCTAGGAGTTGAATGGAACAAACAAGGAAACACTCTCCCTAGAATCCAGAAAATAAAACACGGAGTTCTGCTGACCCCTAAGTTTAGCTCAGTGAGACCCATTTCAGACTCCTGACCTCCAGAACTGTACAATAATAAACTTGTGTTGCTTTAAGCCACAAGCTTATGGTAATGTGGGAAAGTAACACTAGAACACCAATACAGATACAGGTTCTAAATTTTCACAGATGAGCAACATTGTTCCTCACCCACAGAAATTTCATTACATTGGTAGCAACAGATCAGTGAAAAGACAAATAAAATCCAGGGTTAAAATCCAGGGTGAGAAGTGTAACAGTGACATACAGAATGCTATGAGAAAGCATACGATGGACTCCTATCTCCAACTGAGCCAAAGAAGACTTCCCTCCTGAGATCTATGAGGTGAAGAGGAATCAGACAAATGAAGAGGGAGAGGTATATGGGAAAGCCAGTAAGGCATTCCATCACACATCCAATGCTTAGGACAATAGAGTTCCATTTCTTTTCTTTTCTTTTTTTTTTTTATATTTTTATTTATTTCTAGGAGAGAGAGAGAGAGAGAGACAGCGTGAGCAGGGGAGGGTCAGAGAAAGAGGGAGATACAGAATCTGAAGCAGCCTCCAGGCTCCGAGCTGGCAGTCAGCACAGGGCCCGACGCGGGGCTCGAACCCACGAACCGCGAGATCATGACCTAAGGGAAAGTCGGCCGCTTAACCGACTAAGCCACCCAGGCGCCCCTAGAGTTCCATTTCTAAAGCTGAAAATAAGTTGCATTGGGTGAAGAAAGTCCAAGTAGGTGAAGGGGCCTGTTTGTGGAGGCCTGATTGATAGATGCTATTCTGATTGATGGACTCCATCTTGCCACTCTCAAAGCCTTGGAGTATTTAAGGGGGAAGGACATGGGGAGGGATGCCATGTCTGTGTTTTAGAAATACTGCTATGGCTACAGGGGTGAAATAGTTTGGGTAAGTTCAGACCAAAGGGGAGAACGGATTATGATTTAGATGATGACTGACTAGTACTGCTCAATGATGAGCAGAACTGTAGAGCTTTCAGAGGTATGGGCATGGGTGTCCTCTGCTGTCACAATAACATGAAGGGTGGCAAAGGCACTGAGCTTCCTGAAATGTGCTTGAGAGTCTCAAATGATAAAGATCTCTCCTGACCCCTTACATTAGTTCCCTAGGGCTATAATAACCACAAATGGGGTGGTTTTAAACAACATAAATGTATTCTTTCACAGGTCTGGAGTCTAAAAGTCCTAAAGCAAGGTATTGGTTGGGCCATACTTTCTCTGAAGGTTCCAGGAGATGGAGGAGTGGAGAAGGAAAGATACTTCCTTGCTTCTTCCAGCCTCTGGGAGCCTCAAGCATTTCTTGCCCACTGGCAGCAACAATCTAGTCTCCACCTCCACCTTTACATGGCTGTCTTCCTTTAGTGTGTCTGTGTCACAAGGTCCCACTCTACTCCAGTATGGCCGCCTTTTAGCTTACATTTACAATAACCCTGCTGAGGTACTAAGTCCTACAACTTCAACATATTTTTGAGGAAACACAGTTCAACTTTTAACACCAACAGCATTTGCCAACAGCAGTCCTTTGGAGGAAAAGGGAATTAGAGGGGTGCAGCACAGGGACAGAGAGATGGATTTGAGAGATATTTGACTGAGATGAACAGGACTTGGAGACTGCTTGAATTTGGGGTCCCAAAGAAAAGAATCTAAAATGGTTCCAAAGATTCTGGCTCAGGGAGCTCATCAAAAGAGTGGATTAACGTGTTAAAAAAAAAAAGCATTTAGTGAAAAAGAGGAGAAAAGGAGGAAACAATAAGCTCATATTGACCTGCATATGGAAATGCTCATGGTAATTTGCCCAGTAGTCTGTCATATTTATGGAAGTGAGATTCAAGACATATCAGAACTGGAAAACAGTTTGATGAAGTCACCAACATGGTAATAGGAAGCCATTAGAATCATTGAGACACATTGTCAATACCCAGTATGTGGAAATGATGTAAAAACTAAAAAATATATATACAAGTGCTTGTCCCTCAGATTAATATGAATGTTCTCTTTGAATGGAATCAGCTATCACGACGTTGAACAACATTAACTCAAGTATTCTTTGAAGATATTCTTTTCCCTTATGTTGGTTTACAGCTGCAAACCCATGTAATCTAGACAGAACTGTCCTTCTTCATTCGCTTTCCTGAAAAATAGTTTATGGATAAGAGTTTTTAAGGTAAGTGAGAATTTTTGGCATAGACAATAAAAACTGATACAAGAAAAATATACACACTATATAATATGTGTGTAGTATATTTAATTTACAGAACCACTTTGGAAGACAGGTGTTTCTATACACATTTTACAGATGGGGAAATGAGAACCGAGAATTTGAGAAAGTTCATATTACTTGCTATAGATCATACAGCTATTAGGAGACAGAACAAAACAAGCATCCAGATTTGAATTTCATGTTAGTCTGATACCAAAACGTGTGTTTCCAATATCCATGTGGCTGAGTGCATGCAGGCAGACAGGGTTGGCAGGAAAGAGCTTCATAATTCACTTACATGTACCAAGAACTTATACTACAGCTCAGTAAAAATCAATCTTATATTAATATTAATACAGTTAATGAGGCTTGGGGTGCATGGGTGGCTCAGCTGGTTAAGTATCTGACTCTTGGCTTCAGCTCAGGTCATGATTTCACAGTTCGTGGGTCCAAGCCCCACACTGGGCTCTGTGCTGACAGTGTGGAGCCTGCTTGGGATTCTCTATCTCTTTTTCTCTCTGCTCATCCCCTGCTCACTCTCCATTTCTCTTTCTCAAAGTAAATAAATGTTTATATATAGATATATACCTATCTATCTATATAAACATTTAGATAGATATAGATATAGATGATATAGATACAGATATAGATATAGATATAGATATAGATATAGATATAGATATAGATATAGATAGATAGATATATTAGTGATGCTATTCACTCAATGAAGGTAGGAACTGTCTTGTTCAATGCCATATCCCCAGGTCCTAGCACCATGCTGTGTGCATAGTAGGTGCTTAACAACACGCATTTGTTAAATAAATAATTTTTGAATGTGTGGCTTTCTAAATGGTTTAGGTAAAACCTATGACCTGCTTCAGTCATTTGATCTGTCCCTTTAACTCACCACTTGAAGATTCATACAGTCGATCCATACAGTTGATTCATATAGTTAATTGTTTGGTGATTAAGAAATTAGAAAACCACCATTAAAACTTTCCAAATGGTGCTGAGAAAAGTCTCATAAATTCACAGCAGTATATTATTAAATTATTTGTCTGGTAGGGACTTTTGGGCAAGTACACTGTAGTACTGTGTTTAAAAGAAAATGAAGTAAAATGTGCCAAGATAAGGAATCACTTATTTGGAAAGAGATATAATTAACCAAAATGAATTATTATAAAGGGAGGGGGATTGGAGAACTGAGCCAAGTGGGTGAAAGGAGTCCAGAGGTGTAAACTTTCAGCTATAAACTAAATAAAGTCACGAGGATATAACGTATAGTACAGTGACCATAGTCAATAATATTGAAATGCATATTTGAAAGTTGTCAAGAGAGTAACTCTTAAAAATCTCACAAGAGACAAAAAAATTACAATTTTGTCTGGTGGCAGATTTACTATGCTAATCATTTTACTATATGCACAAACATCAAATCATTATGTTGTATACCTGAAACTAATATAATGCTACGTATCAATTATGTATCAATTAAGAAAAAGAATTGTTACAATACTATTATCATATGCTGATTATTGGATCGATATATATGGCTTATAAATGACATCAGTATCAGTTTTAGTTTTTACCAAAGTTATTAAAATGCTCAAATCTGCTATTGTCTTGTCATTATTTCAAGTTAGTGGAAAAACACTTCTACAGAAGTATCTGTATATGCACAGCTTTCACCGAAATGTTGTGGGTAAAATTGCTCTCCATTCTTTCAACTTTTACAAGAAGGAAAACTTCACAAGTTTACCTTGATGTTAGCATTTTTAAACTAGATCCCCCTGTCTCTAAAATTGTGTCTCCTTGGACAATTTGGGTATTATACTTTTAATATAACACATTGCACTTTTACCAGATTTAATTCAATTTATAGCAAATGCCTCTAATTAAGTTAAAAGATCTTTGAAAATTGCTAAATCTTCGGGGTAATATTACCACTACTGACATTGAAATAATTGATCATTCCCACTGAGGCACAAAAGTATGAATGTTCTAATGAGAAAACAGGGATTGATGTTGAAGGGGTCCAAAGAGACTCCCACACTCTTCAGGCTGTTATTTCCAGTGACTGTCTCTGATTGGGACCACGAGTGGGGGCAGGGACAGACAACACTCCACCCAGAGCCTAAGAAGACAATGAGAGCAAATTTCAAGAACAAAATCACCACTTGGAGCAAAGGTGGACAAGGTTTGTTTGCCTTTCTAAAGCACTCTTATTTCAGGATGTGTGGGTTTCTGTTTTACAGTGTCAATTTTTGCCATTGACATTTTCTTGAATAGTCTGGGTCAATAAATATCGGATGTAATACTAGGATGCATCTATTTTTCCAAGAGAAAGTCACTTAGAGCCAAGAATCAATAAATATATAATTAGTTAGACTATTGGCAGTGTTCCTGACCGAACACCACCACCACAGAGGGGACCAGAAACGTAGTTTGGTTAAAGTGTTTATTGCAACTTTGAGGAGGGCTTTAGGAAGTCATTTACCTTTGTAGTTAGTCTGTTAGTAAGAAGAACATCTACCATGCAGGTGCTTGCTTGGCCTGATTACTTTAAAATCTTTACAAAGCTCTTCCAAAGTGAAAATCATGAAATACTTTATGGCTAATGGAAGCTTTATTAATAACTGGAACAATAACATAAAATCAGTTAGTCTTGCAAGCAGTCACATTAATGAACTGCATGATAATGCATAAGAAGGGTGGCATGAGAAAAAAAATACTTCATGGCTCAGCCATAAGAATGTCATCAGGAGGCTTCACGGCTTATAAGACCACGTACAGCTGCAGGTTGGAAAGAGGCAGATCCATATACAAGCTAAGAGCACAGAACCCACTTTAAATCTCTGCTCTTCTACTTACTAACCTGATGATATTTTGTGGGTTATCTAATCCCTGGGCCTCAGATATTTCCTCTAAAAATAGGGGTTTGGAATGTCTCCCTTTTTGAGTCATGAGGATTAAATAAGAGAAGATGGCAGACTCCCAGGAAGGTGCTTACAACTTTTAAAAGGGGGTGTTTTATGATACAAAGCTGGAAAGTCACTCAAGACCAAGAAGGCCATCTCACAAAATTGGCTTCTAATTTTGACTCCACTATTATAGGCAATGGAAAAATATATTCAGGAGGAACTACACTGTGATTTTCAACCAGTGGCATCTCAGACATTTAAATTAAAAAGCAAAAGATATATCTTTGGATGCTTTTCTTCCAAACCATAGTTGGGATAGCATGTACTAGAGAAATCGTTTTTTTGTTTGTGTGGTTTTTGTTTTTGTTTTTGTTTTTATGCAGTAAGAAGTCCATAAAGGGAAATGCAACCCCAATTATTGACAATAGTAGACAGGCTGAAAATAAGAGAGAATCTTCTTTCAGTAGACAGAAGAGTTTAATCAGAAGGTTGATAAACTATTATCACGTGTAGGAGTACTATAACATGCTCAGACTTTGTTGTGGGATTGAATTTAATTTTACCCTTTTTAGCAAAATGTGGGCACATGGCAAATACACCATGAGTCTCACATCACCTCACCCCAACATGATGGCCTAATTCAGACATAAATCAAGTAATCAAGTTAAAATGAAGATGAAGACAACTTAGGAAAAAGCGATGACCAAATGTTGACAAGAAGTGTGAGAGTGTCATCCCTCCCCTTTTGTCTAGTGTCTGGAGCAATGGTTAGGTCTTACTTGTGTTCAAGTTTTGTTCGACTGAGTTGAATTGAATTGAATTGAATTGAATTGAATTGAGTTGAAAAACGCAGATAGCATAATAAATGAGGTTTACATAACAGTTTATCATAACATCTACATATATATTTTATACATATCAAAAGAAAATTTATAGCATAGTTTTAAAAGTATAAATTTTTAAATATTTATTTTTGAGAGAGAAACAGACAGAGCACAAGTGGGGAAGAGGCAGAGAGAGAGAGGGAGACACAGAATCTGAAATCTATCAGCCCAGAGCCCAATGCAGGGCTCAACCTCACAAACCATGAGATCGTGACCTGAGCTGATGTCAGACGTTCAACCTACTGTAACACCCAGACACCCTTAGTAGAATGAATTTTTAAAATCAGATGGAGCTGGAACGGAATATCAACTCTTTCACAATATGCCTGCGTGAACCTAAGCACTCATTCTCTCTAAAATAATGTCATTAAGGGGCACCTGGTTGGCTCAGTCGGTTAAGCTTCCGACTTTGGCTCAGGTCATGATCTCACGGTTCGTGGGTTCGAGCCCCGTGTCGGGCTCTGTGCTGACAGCCAGCTCAAAGCCTGGAGCTTGTTTCAGATTCTGTGTCTCCCTCTTTCTCTGACCCTCCCCTGTTCACGCTGTCTCTCTCTCAGAAATAAATTTAAAAAAAATTTTTTTAATAAAATAAAATAAAATAATGCCGTTAAGACACTTATAATACTTACTCCAAATGTTGGTAAAGAAATCTAAAGAGAATATGTAATTTTTGCCTCATAATAAGTGCCCAATTAATGTTAGTCAACAGAATTATTTAACACCATCAATAACAATAATCATATTTCCCAAATAAATAATAATGAAAATAACTTAAATTTCACTCTCTTCTCCCTGATGTCTTACAGGAAAGTATTCCTGCTGTAAAGATAAAATTTAAACTCTTCCAATTATGTCAAGAAAAGTTTTGGTAATTATTAATCCATACCTTCTTTTAAAACTTCTAAATAAATACCTAAAAATTCAGGGACCTATATCTCATAATTTAGTACAAGAAAGTACATAATACAATATATTAACTCTTTTTCTTTCCAATTTAATTCTGAGTTGTTTTATTTAGTCACTTATTATAAAAAGTAATTTGTGTTGATAGCTCTGAGGAAATCTAGAAATTAAAGAGCTAATTAAATTTTTTCTGAGTAATTTCTGAGTCTCTGTATCAATATATACATGTAAGTGTGTGTGTGCATGTCTGTCCACGCACACATATTTAAACATCTATGAATGGACAAATACTGCTAGAAGTTTCTGGAAGTTGACCTTCCATGATGTCTACCTTGCCTAACCATTTCCTCTGCGCAAACACACCTAACCTTTAAGCCGTATTTCCAAAGGGATCATCGATCATGTACCTGGTATGGCTGGACTAGAAGGTCAAAAATTATGACCAAATAGGGAAGAGAGATAATGAGAAACTGACCTATTTGTTGTGAACTTCCTATTTATGGAGGATCTTAAGATGCTGAGCGAAATAAGTCAGGCAGAGGACAAATATCATATGTTTGCACGTATAGGAGGATTAGGAAGAACTTGACGGAGGAACAAGGGGGAGAAGGAGGGGGGAAATGGTGGGGGAAAGGGAGAGAGGTAAACCATGAGAGACTCTTGAATGCTGACAAAAACTGAGGACTGATGGATGTGGGGGGTAGGGGGGATGGGCATGGAGGAGGGCACTTGTGGGGATGAGCACTGGGTGTTATGTGGAAACTAATTTGACAATAAACTATTTGTAAAAAAAAAAAAAGTTTTTTGTTATCTTAAGTTAAAAAATAATAAAGTAACCTATAAAACATTTAAATAATGCCCCCATTTCTATAAATAGTTTGGCATCAACACACATATTTAAATGATACTTTCATAAATAATTTGCATGAATATTTTCAAAAAGGAGCTCATAAACGTATTTATAAAAGCA
The DNA here is from genome assembly GCF_003009895.1 of Hyaena hyaena. Taxonomy (NCBI): domain Eukaryota; kingdom Metazoa; phylum Chordata; class Mammalia; order Carnivora; family Hyaenidae; genus Hyaena; species Hyaena hyaena. The sequence continues at coordinate 135,661 of NW_024081089.1, read as the reverse complement.
TTATAAGAAAGGCATATCTGGTTTAATAATTCCAGGATGTCAACCTGAAACAAAAATATGACCAAAAATTGCAAAATACTTTTCTGAGTCAAAGCTGTATATATACTCCTGTATTTCAAGGAATGCACAAGTTGTTAATTGGAGCTCTAGCATGTAAAAATGATAGTTTCTTAATCTTCCCACTTACCAAAGCACACATTTTCAATGGAGACATTTCCAAATGTAATGCTGATTAAAACAGCAAGGTAGACATAAGTCACAGAAATGTTGAGTTGTATACCATTAGGTAGTTGCTTTCCATTCTGAGGCAGAGGTGCATTCAGAAGACCCTTTGAGAAGACATTGTGACAACTTTATCCATACTGAAGCTAAGGAAGTATAACCGAGCACAAGGAAATCCTGACCCACACACAAGTTGTAACTGAGGCTTTAGCTGATGATCTGGAGTTCGTCCTTGGGAGCTGTTTCAAAAAGAGGGGAAGGGAGGAGGTTCCTGTGCTTCCACATCAGTCAGGTGGTGACTACAAATTGCCCTATGAGAGAGGCATGACCTGGATGAAGATATTTCCTGTGGAAAGAAAGTTCCCATAGACAGACTCTGGTCTGAGCCACAAGCAGGCAATATCCCCAGCAACTGAGGGGTGTAGGTTTAACGTGAGGGGATGTGGGTGAAACACCATAGTATCTATCACAGTCCACCCCTTCTGATGCTCAGATCCATTTGCTTCTACAGTAAACTCATACCATCGAAGAACTGTTCCTCCAGGTGTATGGTCAGTCTTGTTTCCTGGGAAACTTTGGTGGCGACAACTCAGCTGTGCAGCTGAGGTCGAGGTTGTAATGAAACCCTTCATCACCCCTCTCCACCATCCCAGATTCCCCCCATCCTGATCAGCACCTCTGCAGGTCTAGATGGCTTGACCTTGACAGGTGGTATGGGGATTACTGATGTGTCCAAACTTCTAGATGGTATGCTCCTCTTAGGGAGTAGCTGTTCTCAGTTAAAGCTGGGCATGAGAAGACTAGGAGGTACCTCAAATGGATTACCTGAAAAACAAACCTATTCTTCCCCACCCCCTTTGCTTATTAGCGTCTCCACCTCTCCTAATGATAAGGGATGATTAACCATGCAAGGAGTGATGACTCCTTTCTTTGTTTGCTGGTCTCCAGGTATGAGGAGCCTGATGTGACCTGGTGGTGGCTATCGCTAGAAGGTCTGTGTTCCCAGATGAAAATGTTCACCTTTTGGAAACCAGAGCCTCCAGTGCACCAAATGGTAAGAATCATGAAGCTGTAAGTCATCTGTTCATGCAGCTTACTTTAAAAATTAAGATCATATCAGACACTGATAAGTGCTATGAAAAGAACAGATGAGGATAATGGGATAGAATGTGACTATCTGTGAAGGTGGCAGTGATGTGATCTGAATGGGATGAAACCAGCTGTTTTCCTATCAGATTAGATAGAGGGATTGTGTCCTTGGGTCAAGCCATCCCTGAGGCCAGTAAGCCAGTGGGCCAGCTCTACTCTTTATCTTCTACCTCTATTCACACCTACTTTTCTTTCATCCACCATGTTCAGGAGCTGGGGGTGGGGTGGGGAGTAAAGGGAAACCTCTTTTCTGCGAATCAGTAAACACAGCTAATTAAAATAATTATTAGATTTTTATGGACCATACAACAGTGATCAGTTGGTGTCCAGAAGCACTCTCCAATTCAGAAATGTCTCTTGACCACCTCTGACTGTAAAGGCAAGAAAAATTTAGATGTTTCCTCCTCTTAACTCCCCGTCGCCACTGAACAGCTATCTGACTCCCTTCTGAGCAACAAAATGCAAGAAGAAAGTTGCTGAAGGGATTCTGAGGATGCTAATAACCTCCCTACAAGGGGAGAAAGAATGAGTAGGAAGCTCCATCTCCGCTGGCCCTTCTTTCTGCCTTTGAATGTGACTTTGATAGTTTAAGCACTTGAAATGATGAGGGTTAGAAAGAAGGAAACATGGAAAAGCTGAGCCAAAATCCTTCCTTAGATAAGCTACTGAGACAATATCTGCAATCGCCTTCTTACGTGCTCCTCTTATGTGAAAAAAATGAACTCATTGTGTGGGCCTTTGGTGTTTAGCTTTTCCTTTATTAGTAATTTTAAAGCATTCTTTGCTGACACTGACCACACAGTATGTTTAATTTCTAAAATCTTGTGAAACCTCAAATAAGAATGGGCAGTAAATAAATGTGCCAGGTAAACACAATTAAAGAGAATTTTAAAATATCATAAGGGGCGCCTGGGTGGCTCAGTCAGTTAAGCGTCCGACTTCGGCTGAGATCATGATCTCGAGATTCACGAGTTCGAGCCCCACATCGAGCTCTATGCTGACAGCTCAGACCCTGGAGCCTACTTCAGATTCTGTCTCCCTCTCTCTCTGCTTCCCTCCTGCTCATGCTCTGTCTCTCTCTGTCTCTCAACAATAAACAGATGTTTAAAAAAATTTTAATATCATAAGGAGAACACACCATTTTGTTTGCCTTGATGATGTCACTCAAGTCACTAAGCCAGAAAAGCAAAATACCTAAGTATTTGCTAGTTTGGTTTCTAAATATTCCATAAATACTTCATTGAATGATAGAGGTAAAAAAAAATAATTGAAATATGTATTGATTTAGATGTTGGAGCTGTGGCTGCTGGTATGTGTATGTATATATATTATAGGTGGCAGGATGATTATTAAATGCCCACACTGCACATATCATGAGAAGCAAGTGTCATTTACAAAGATTGCTATGATATTTCCTAGCACAACTTTTGCCAAGCTGAGCATGTGTGTGTGTGTGTGTGTGTGTGTGTGTGTGTGTTCAGAAGCAATTCACAGCCCTGAGACTTCATCTCCCTGGAGACAATCACCAGACATGCACATACAATAAGTTTAGAAACATGGTGAAAATAGATCGTGTGAAATGTTACATTTCCTGTACTATTCCTCACAGCTATGACATTAACTATTTGGTCCAACTTGGTAGGGAAAAAATACCCATTCCATAGGTAATTTAGGAGTACCGTGCATGAAATAAAAGGAGGAATATGTTATGATGTAATAAAAGTGGGTGGAATGCTAAACTGCTCTGAATGGAACCATCCAGTACTAACTCAGAAAATTATAAATTCCAGAATTCAGGGGATTTTCAAAACGAGGGGACTGGGCAATAATCTCTGTGTAAGACAAATCATAATAGAACTCCCGTGTGGGGTAAAAGCCACACGGGAAATCTGAACCCAAATCTTAAGAAGCTCAAAGGGCAATACCACCTTTCTCCAATGGTAGAGAGCCACGTAGAAGAACAGTACCTGAGACATCTCCACTCAGCTTCTAGAATCTTCAAGTATGTTTGGAAATTAATCCCCATTTATATAGCAGTTGATCAGATTATTTGAAGAAACAACTCATAATCCAACGTCCTAAAGTCATGAGCAAAGCTTGTGAAATATAAAAATCCTCCTGTTTTCCTTCAAGATTGTTGCTATAGTGTTTTCGTTTATTTTCAGAAAGCAGCAGAGAGAGAACAGGGCAGATTGCCAAGTTTGAGACTAAGGATGTCCTTGAAGACAGCCCAAACCAAAATAAACACAAAAACAAACATGTCTACAATTAAAAGATAGTAATACTGCATTATAATTAGTTGTCTCAGGAAGTAAAGATATTTTCAGTTAAGTGAATGGGTGACAATTACTTGGATTATTGTCATACTTAAAATGTCAGTGTTAAATGATTGCTTTAAGCACATAATAATAAATTCTGCATTCTTAAGTGGCAAAGACAACAGAGCCAAATATAGAGATTGTTTTTACTGGAAGCAAAATTAAACATTAACCAAACCCTGCAGCACACATTTTAAAACACAGGGAACAAAAGAGGAATAGCTGTAGATAAACACAGTTCTGACATTTACCACTTTGCTTAGAATTAGGAACAGTTCAAAGACTCATGGAGAAAACTTGTCTAGGGGCACACCTACGGTTTCAGAAGCAAATGCATAAGGAGAGGTGACTAAAGAGAATTCTAGGGAATCGTAAAGAGCTCTTCCTGGAAATCTGGTTAATTACAGCATTTATGGAAATAGCATTGGTTAATTTCACACCTGCCTCCTTTAAATCCTACACGATTTCCTGGGATATGTTGTGATTACATTGTAGCCCTGCAAAGCATAGTTTCCCCATGTCACTGTTAATTGTACAGGATTAACAAATAACATGTGCCATTTGCTTCCATTGCCACTATCAGTAATGTCTGCCTAGTCTCCAATATAGGCTCTTACTTCCTTTAGAATCTCCAAGGCCCCCAAGTGAGCACAAAGCCCTCGGTGATTCAGCAGTGGCAGTTTTTCCATCCTGCAAGCCATGCCACCTGGAAACTAACACCATAAAGCAGGAAGTAATGTTGAACGTCAAAACTGTGGGAAGCATAGTTCTTGCCCTGTCAACCAGAGTCTACTTGGAAATGTTGGATATTCTTTTATTCATCATCTGTGGTTCAACCAACACTAGTTAAGGCCTTGAGAACAACGGAGCAGAGATATCACGGTCTCTGTTTCTTCTCCTTTCCCTGGGGAGAGACAAGCTGTGCCACATACAAACTGTCATTTCTCTAATTGGAAAGTTCTAGAAGTCTGGAGAGGATATGAGGCCGATGCAGCTGGGAATGTTCAGGGGCCGTATCCTGAGACAATGGTCCATGAGGAAGACTTTGAGCGAGTGGGAGAATTTGCATTGGCGAAGGGATAAGAGTTGGAGAATTAAAACAATATAAAAGCCAAAACTGAGAAGAGGGCAGTGCCAGGGTGGACAAGACAAACCTAGCTGCCTCTCACCTTTCTTCAGAGAGAGGAAATATCTTTCCCCTAAAAAAAGTCTTAAGTATTAAGTAAATCTTTAAAAAAATCCATTTGCTCTGTGTTGTTAATATTCTGAATTACATATTTCTTACAAGGAGAAGGAAGAGGGACAAGATAATATATTCTTTTTGCTTTAAAAAAAAATCACGCTTTGGGGCGCCTGGGTGGCTCAGTCAGTTAGCGACCCAATCTTGATTTCAGCTCAGGTAAGCATCACACAGTTCGTGGGTTCAAGCCTCATGTTGAGCTCTGTACTAACAGCCTGCAGCCTGCTTGAGATTCTCTCTTGCCCCCTCTCTGTCTCTCCACCACTTGCGCTCTTTCTCTCTCTCTCTCTCCAAAATAAATATATAAACATTTAAAAAATAAAATAAAAAAATTGTAAATCATGTTTTACATTGTGCCACATTATTATGAATTTTCCCACAGAATATATATACCCAGGAGAGGTTGCTGTGAAGAGCTTCCAAATGTACGACTTCAAGGAAAATCTAGCCCCCTTTAAAAGGTGAGATTTTCTTTACAATGTTTGATTTAATAAACAAACATACGGTCAAATCCAACATTTCAAGTCTACTAACTGCTGAACCCAGAGAGCAGTATCTGCATTTCACCATCACTGGAGCCACAAAGAAATGAATGCAAGGTGTGGAACCATCCAGCGACAATACTTACCGGAAATTACCCTACAATGCAGCGAAGTACAAATATCTGACCACCACGAGTGGCATCACTTGGTGTGCCCACGGTCTACCTGGGATAGATTTCAAACCAGTAAGAAAATGCCGAGGATGGGGTTGTCTTTTCAGAGGCTTTCCATAGTTTTTTTCTTGCTTCCGTAATAGAAAGATCATGGATCTTAGCTCCAGTCATTACCAGGGTGCAAAGCAGCTAACCGTTTAGCAGGAGTGGGCAGATCACTTAACCTTCTGAAAAGCAACTTCTTCCACTTGGGAAAAATAAAAGGAATAACATGCATACTTGAGTTTTTGGTGGAGGAAAAGTCTGGAAGACAAATAACCATGCTGACTCAAAGCTATGCTAATAGTAAAATCATTGAATCGGTAGTTAGCCACCCATTTAATGAACACTGAGCATACACCGCGTAGGAAGAACACAACGAAGTGAGCGTGGTTACAGGGCGACTTTCTGATACTAGTGAAGCAAGACTCCTACCTATCTGTAGGCTGCTGCCCATGGGAAGATTAAGATGACTGGACCCGCTCCCAGGTACCTCTCAGTGCCCTTCTGCATCATTTTTCACCTAACTTCTAATATGGGAAGACTTTCATGAGAAAATTACCCAATTAATGAGGGAAAGGGGAAGACATTAAAAGTGGTTGCAACAATATTAATAATCCAATGGAAGTATAAAACATTCCTTCAACTTCATTTCTAGAGCCATGTATAAATAAGTATGCTATTTTAATTATTAAGTAGAGAAAATAAGGAACTTTCACCATAAACCCAGATTATTTTAGCTGCTGTGAATATTAATATGGAAAGAAATAATTATGAATGCCTTTATTTAAACTAAGATCCAATTCCTATCCAACACTATTGTATAATGAAGGAGCAAGGTCTATGGAATTGATCGGGGAATCAGGATACCCTGGGATCATGCTTCTAATCTGCTCAATACTAAATATTAAAAAAGTACATCATAAAACTATTTATTTGGTTGGCCTTGTCTTAGACACTAAAAGAAAGATCCATAAAAATTACATTTTTCAAACCAGGGTATTTTAAATAATTACTTTTAGGTGGTTTTGAGGATATCTCTGTTTTTTAGGAAACAGACTTCTTATTTTTTTCCTAGAAATTGCACAATTTAGAGCAAGATGTCAGCATTTAGTAGAAGACGACAATAGTGTCACAAATATATATCAAAGCAATGCTGTTCCCTGGGGAAGTTGAGGCCTGAGGTCTATTTAAATTAGCTATTTTTTGTTCTGAAATATTCAGAAACCATTTCAGTCAAGAAGGCAGAATATTGCTGTCCTTTTCTGTCTTTTCCTATTTAATGAAAAGCAGGAAGCCAATGCCACCAGGCACGAACGCTAGCATAGCCAATTCTAGGCCGGTGACTTGCCAAGTAGTGTGCTCTGAACACTGGCACTTGCATCTAGGGCTAGAAAAACATACTGTAGTGATGCTGTATCTATATGCAAGAGGGAGGAATAAATCAACAATAAATGAATCACTAAAAATGTCTAATTTCCAATACAGTGCTTGCAGCCACAACTGAAGTTAAAATACTGTTAAAACACAGCCATTGATTATATAATCGGGTTGTGAGTGCATTGAAGCAAAGGTTGAGGATAAAATAAGAGCTGCCTAGCTGGCTCAGGTGGTTAAGCGAGTTGATTTCAGCTCAGGTCATGATTTCATGGTTCCTGAGGGATGGAGCTCCATGTTGGGCTCTGCACTGACAGCATGGAGCCTGCGAGGGATTCTCTCTCTGCCTCTGTCTGCCCCTACACTGCACACATGTGTGCTCTTCTCTCTCTCTCTCTCTCAAAATAAATAAGTAAACAATATTTTAAGTTTATTTTGAGAGACAGAGAGAGAGAGAAAGAAAGTGCATGCAGGGGAGAGACAGAGAGAAAGGAAGAGAGAGAATCCCAAGCAGGCTCTGCACTGATGTAGGGCTTGATCTCACGAACCATGAGATTATGACCTGCGCTGAGATCAAGACTCAAAGGCTTAAAGGCTTAACTGACTGAGCCACCCAGGTGCCCCAATAAGGAAACACTCAAAAAAAAAAAAAAAAAGAATGAATATGCATTTGCAGCTGGGATAACATGACTGTTTCATATACAGACTCTTGCAACAAGGAGCATATGCATCAAATCCTATGTAAGTTCAGAAGGTCCATGGTTTTAAAGCAAGGAACTGTTTTTCTTTTTTTTCTTTTTCTATAAAACTCAAAGAGGAAACGTCAAAATGCAATTGCAATTAAAGACACTTATCATGATGTTCAGGTTCTATATGAAATTTTATTCCTTGAACAGACAGGTAAACAGAAATTCATTTCAGCAACACACATGTGTACATATGTCTACATACCTCTGTGTCCAGGAAAGTATTAACTATGCAATCAGCATTCCACAGATACTGTTGCCCTGGCATAGAAAAGCATGGATTGGCTTTTCTAAGAATCTTTTCATGATTTCCTATATGCGATTGCCAACTGGGAAATCTGGAAAGCTGGGAGCTATGCTTCCTAGAATCTCCTTTCCTTTATGCTTTTGGGTTAGAATCAATCAAAAGCAGGGTCAGTTTATCCATTAAAAAGTCCGAACTGGTTACATAATTTGCAGCAACCAGTGCAAAATGAAAATGTGGGAGCCTGTATTTGTTTGCAAGTTCTGCCATAAGAAAATGTTATAGACCTGGTGGCTAAAACAACAGAAATTTATATTCTCACAGTTCCGGAGATTGGAAATCCAAGATCAAGGTCTCATCAAGATTGCTTTCTTCTGAAGTCTCTCCCCTGGGCTTGCAAACGTCTGCCTTCTCTCCATCTCCTCACACAATCTTTCTTCTCTGTGTGTATGCATCTCTGATGTCTGTTTGTGTGTCCAGTGTCTGTTCTTATAAGGACACCAGTCAAACAGAATTAGTGTCCACCCTAAGCACCTCATTTTAACTGACTCACTTCTTTAAAGACCTCATCTCCAGATATAGTCATAGTCTGAGATATTGGAGATTAGGGTTTCAATATATGAATTCTGAGGAACACAGGTCAGCCCATAACAGATTCCTTGTACAAATAGCAGAAAAAAAGTCTTGATATAGGTACTAAAATATAACGTGTTTCCCTCTCTTCTTCCATCTTTCTCTCTCAACGTGTAATTTTTACTTTGTTACTTAAAGTCTCACTTCTATGGATGTAGAGACATTCTCTGGCCAAGTGCAGGCTCACCTAGGCTCCCAGGGACTCTGCTGCATGATTCAGCTTGTACTGATCACACTTGTCCATGGGCTGCCAGATTCTCTCTTCTTCCAGCTGCTGGACCAATAGACTGGAGCCTGGCTTGTGGCAGGGAAGTTGATTCACCCTGGCCCTTGTGCCTAGGCCACCATTGGGGATGGAGGGCAACAGTGGTCAGTGGGCAGGATGAGGACGGGGAGACTGGTCAGAGCAAGAGTCAATACCTTTGGTTCTTCTAGCTGTGTGTAACAAAGTACTTCAAGAGACATAGGAGGCGAAGAAAAGACTTTTCCATTTGGAGATACAGAGGACCTGGGTTGACAATAAAACTGCATCTCATCTTCTGTCTCTTCAGCCAGCAAAAGGTTCTCCCAGTAAGGAATGGCTCCAGAGTAAAGATTAAACCAAGAGTGTAGCTGGTAGACCCTTTGTCAAGATCTAAAAACAATCAAAGGCAATGCCTAAATCCCCTCCTCAAGATAAAAGCTCTCTAAGAGTTTGAAAGATGTTGTACCACAGCATCCTGATTAGCCATCAAAAGTATAACAGGATGATTTCAAAAATAATGGTAGATGTGGCTTTCATATAGGAGTCTAATGGATTGGACTTCTATCAGCATGGTAAAAACAGGGAAGAAAGACACTTCAAAATAAACCTGGGCAGCCTTGGGGGGCAGGAAGTGGGGTAAGAAGGTTATTTAATTGCCAACATGGCTAATTTCTGATCAAACATGAGAGATATTTCAGAGCACGCATCCCAGAGCCCAGCAGGGTGTTAAGAGTGAAAGAGAACACTAGCACAGAGAAGTATTTTCAGGAAAGGTAACTGAGCTCTAATCAAGCAAGATATATCCCTTGCCTCTGGAATAGGAGAACTGATAATCCACCTGGATTTCAGAATCGCTAGGAACCAGTTATCAGTATGAGCCACTTGCTCTTCTCCTTTTGAAGAGAATACCTATAATGGTGGTGGGGGACAGGAGGAGAGTGGGCAAGGGATGGGGGTAACATGAAGATGACTTGCCCTTTTAGTTCCCTGGTCCCCATATCTGAGTAGCTGTATCTGAGAAAAGTGATTTAGATCTAGTCCTGATTTACATGATGAAATCCAGGATGATGTGATCCTGATGCCATCATGAAGTAAGGCTAAGTAAGAAGGCTTACTTAGAAGTAAGGCATCATGAAGTAACAGTGTGTGTAGAAGTGAATGTAGAAGTACATGTAGAAGGGAGTATGAATATGTATGACTGGACAGGCACAGATCGTTTCCACTGGGTAGTGACACATCTCCCAAGCCTGTGTACTTACATGTTTATAATTCTGGGGTCAGTATGCTAGTGGTAGAGTATAACAGTAAGAAAAAAATACAGTGCCTTCCATCACTGAGTTTTCAGTCCATTAAGAGTAAAGAAATATTAATAAAATAAAGTACAGATAAAAATCAATTGGACCAGTGGTAGGTGGTAGGAAAGAGGAATATATGTTATTATGAGAATTAAAATAGAGATTTAGGGAAGACACTCATCTAAAGAATGAGTAAAGGAAAAGGAAGAACTTCTAAGCATAGGAACACTTGCCTAGGTGGCAGGGAGGCCCCAGAGGAATAAAAATCCTATGATATTTTGAAAGAAATCTAAACAGCATCAGGCAGTTAAAGCTATTCTTAAGTACTTCCAGTAGACAGTCTCAATCTTAAAGCTTGAATGAGCTTGAATGCTCAAAAATACTATTTTGAAGCAAAGCAAAGAATAGATGCCCATTTGCCTAGTTTCTAGAAAGTCACATTTTGAAAGAATTGGATTCTTCTATGTTAAAGTAAAAAAAGAATCACAGAGCCCTGAAGAGAAAAATCCTGCACCCCTGAATACAGACTAAGCTTAGTCATTTGCCAAAATATCATTCACCACCCTATTATTTACTACTATGAAAAGGGTATTTTAAGAGCTGGCAAGATATAACTTAGAATTTTTATTCAAAGACATAATTTCATAAACATTAAATTGCTGTTATAAGAAAGAACTGCATTATCTGTGTTAAAAATTTGGTTTGTGAATTTGTTTTGGACAAATTACATAGTATGTAGAAATCGACAGTCCATCCAAAAAGCTTTATGGATTGTTGATGAGATTCAAGTATGATGTTTACAATGACCCACAGAACTTTCTCATCAATGGACTAAATGGAAATGTGTCACATAAATCAGCATTCGGTATGTTAAAACAAGAAAAAGAACTCTTGCCAATTATGAAGAATATCCACATATTGTGTCTGACATCATCAACATCCCCAAGAAGGTGAAGACTTCTACCCAAGTGGGGGGCTTAAATTCAGTAACAGAGGGTTCAGATTATACACAAGGACCACCTTGACAAAATATGACCTTCAGAATCTACTGGAAATGGTGCCATATTGTGTATCATATTGGATTTAAGTGAGTTTGATTAGAAACCAAGAAGTTACACAATTTGGGGAATGCACAAGGAAAAATGCCTAAATGTATTGAGTATTAACAGTACTATTTCAAACTTACCTTGACAGGTGAAAGCTGGAAATTGATCCAGATATATTTATCCATTGACAAAAGTAATTACCATGTGGTGCTTTTTAAATGATTTTAATGATCACAGAGAAGATTTTGGAAACTCAGCTGTAAATGCATCAGATGATACCTCTGCGAAATACCTTCTGCCTGGTGATTTAAGGGGTGTCCATGGGCCTCTGGGGAATGAATTAGCTCATTCAAAAAGATACTTATAATATGAAGAGAGTTGGTTGGAAAAAAACAGAAAGGTAGTTTCCTAAGGTATTTTATGGAGCTTATGAAGAGGAGCTAGCATCACAGAATCCAGACTAGGCTAGTTGTTCAAAGTAACTTAGAACTTTTCATGCTAAAGGGAGAAGAAGAAAAAAAAAACATGTTCTGAGGAAGCATTTATCTGATCAAAGTACAGTAGTGTTCTGCAGCCAAGAGTTAAGCATACCATGAATAATAAACCCTATATGGAAGCTTAATGGAAACAAAAAATGCCCTGTTGGAATAAGACACATAACCAAGAATCTCTGAGCTACAATTTCTTACTTGCCAAATAAAAATTAAAATGCACTCCCCCATGAGTTGTTTAAAAGATTGAACAACATATATGAATACAGTAGCCTAACTATTAATGCTATATAATCACTACATACCATTAATAGAAACGTCAACATCCTCACTCCCATCTTTATCTTTATTAAATGCATTCCCACACAGTGTCAACATAGACTCAACTACACCTGATCCAACTCGTGAAACAGTTTTAAACTCACCTATTTCTAAGGTTATTAAAAGCTGGCTTTTAATGGTATAACTGCAGACACCAAACCATTAATCATCAAGGAACATTCCCATGTCACTTCTCTCATTTTAGAATTGTTTTTGGTTTTTTTGTTTGTTTGTTTGTTTTGCTTTTTATTGCTGAAGGTGCATCAGAGAGATTCTTAAGGAGTACAGGGAGGGCAACACCATTGACTGTAAGCCAGCCAATGCACAAAATGTATGTTCTCACCAGAAGTATGACTTTCCGAGATTGTGACTGTTAGGGGAAAACAAAAAGTGGTCTCCTTGAGAATGATGAATACTCAAAGTACTCCCTCCTAGCCATGCATAGAAACCTACTTGCTCATCGGGTTATGTGAGTTGAGAAGAGAAAGAGCCTGTGTCCCTTGTTGTGGATTGTGGCACCACTGGATGTCAAGTGAACAATGCGGTGATAATTCATATGTGACTCTGGAGCAAAAGACATATAGCTTCTTCTTTCTTAGCATCACCCATGACCATTCTCAACCCCATTTATTAATTCTTTTGAGATGTTCAGTGATAACCTTTTATTAATTTTTTAAAGTTTATTTATTTATGAGAGATAAAGACAGCATGAGCAGGGGAGGAGCAGAGAGAGGGGGAGACACAGAATCTGAAGCAGGCTCCAGGCTCTGAGCTGTCAGCATAGAGCCCGATGTGGGGCTTGAACCCACGAACCATGAGATCATGACCTGAGCTGAAGTCAGACGCTTAATTGACTGAGCCACCCAAGAGCCCCTTTAATAATCTTAAACTCAGTTGCAAGAATAAGAAAAAGACTTTTGGGAAATGGAAGGAATTTTAAAAACAGGGATGTATTTCACAAAGCCTTAGGATTTTGACTTTTATCTTTTTGAAAATTGTCATAAAATTTAATTTTTATTTTTTCCCCAAAACTCTTAATGTATTTTTTTATTGTTTAAACATACAATGCTTTATTAGCTTCAGGTGTACAATACAGGGATTCAACAATTCCACACAGCACCCAGTGTGTAGTAAAATCTTAAACTCATTTATAGATACAGGTAAATGTCTTTCTAGCACTGAAGAGGCTACAAAGAATAAGAATCTATTTCAGAAAGCCTTCTAAATTTTGGCTTTCAATTCTTGTAAAACGGTAAAGAACATGAAATGAAACTATCAGGCTAAGTAGAGAACTAATATAGTCATTCACTTTTGGCATTTCCCTTAAAGAGTAGCATATTGGCAATGTGAGGTCATTTATTGAAACAAAACTTTAAAGATAAGAATAATTTAGGGATTAACTGATAAACAATGCATAACAAATTACATCAGTAGCTGGTTCAAAGCCCTGTAAAAATATTTATCCTGTATCTTTAAATAATAAGATTGGTCAAGAACTTTGGAGAATTAAAATGCTGATTCACAAAACAGATTAAAAACATTTTTTTAAGATACAAATAAACTTATCTGCATCCCCACCCCCAAATTAACTTCTTGTTTAGATGCAAAGTTTACAAATATGACCACAAACTCTTAGTAAGTTCAAATGAAGGTCACAACCTCAAGACCACAATAAGCTTACCAACTATGACTTAAGAATTCCTTCCTAAATATTTTTATCTTCCTGGATGTAAGAAAAGGAAAAAGAAAGCAAGCACAGGTTGTGAAATCTTTGGTCTCTCAAGAGAAAAGTGAACCCAAAGGTTTGGTAAATTTTGCCATTGGTTAATTTTTACATTAAATAAGATTTTACCTGGGAGGAATTAGGGAAACTTGACTGGTGTGAGAATACACTGAGCAATTTCTATGGTGGCCCAAACAATGCTAAGTACTTTGAGAACAAAGTCTTGTGCATCTGGAGAAAAACATTATTAACTCCTCGATTCCCTTTATTTGTCTTTGTTTTCTTACTGGGCAAAAGGAGAAAACCTTAGCCAGTAATTCTGTCTATAAAAATCAAAGCAATTCCAATTCCACCAACTCTTTAGGAGCCAAGTTATGTGGAAAGGTATGTTGGGTAGTTGGGGTTGGGGTGAGCACAGGAAGAGGAGAAACCAAGGATGGATATATGATGGAATTAGCTATGACTTATTACTTTTGTTACTTTTTAGATCAAAACTACTATTATTCAGTTCATTTCACTGAAGAAAAATAAACAACGCATCTGAAGAAGAAAGATGGATTTTTCTCTTATGTAGATCAATTCAACCAACAAGTAGTTATTGAGTCTGTGTTAACATCCCAATATGTTTGGGGCACCAAAAGAGATTTTAGTTTTCTACCCCTAGTTTCAACACTGGTGCCTGGCTCATAGTATGTACTCAATAAATATTTGTTAAATGAATTAATTAGTAAACAACTACAATATTTGTCAATAGGTAAACATTGTACAAAGTAAAAGACACAGAACAGTATTATCATGAATAAAGCAAAGAAAGTCCACAAATGATGTTATGTGGAGAAATTTCAAACATGTTTATCCAAGGGGAATAAATCCATAGTATGGTTCTATAATACTTAAAAAGATGAGAGAGAATAGATCTTTCTCAAAATCTAAAAAGCAATATCCAATATTATCTGTGGTGCCCCACACCTGAATTACACTATTCACTGGAGTTTCTACAAGTCAATGGAGGCATATAGCCCCATGATATGTCTTCTTGGACTTAACTGAAAACCGATATAAGCTGAGAAACTAGAAATTATGCATGTCCGCTGAGTGCAAAATTCATAGCAAAATGAGTGTTTTACTTGGTACAGGCCAAAGGAACAAAGTGATTCATTGATGCCTCTTACAATGTTTCATTTATATTGGTGTATGTCATGTACATGCAGGTCTGTCCTTTGACATCTCAGGGTGAAAGAAGACTACTTATATCATGCACAGAAGAGCTGCAAGTCACTTCATCTTGTCGCCATCCAAACCAGTAACCTCATCCCATAAAACCCACCTAACATCCATCAAAACAGCTTATGTATTTGCCTACATTACCGACCAAAGAGAGCCCCAGACAACTGCAAATGAGTGCTCCCCTTCAGTGGGCTCTCTTTGATATAGGTACCTGGTGGATTAATCTCAGCACTAGCAGTAGGGCGGAAAAGAAATGGGAGGTCCTTCCTCTCTCACCTCTGATAATAGGGACAAGCAATCTTCAGAGCAGAGTTGAGTAGGAGGAGTAGACACTTGGCTTCAAGCCAGCTCCACAGGTGCAGGATCTGTATATAGCCCTACCATAGAAGCCAAGCTTCTTAACCTTGACCATAGAAAAGAGATAATGAGATGCTCCCTTGTATTGCTGAGCCCATCAGGGTGTGAAAAAGGGATCGTTCCTCGTTCCTCGTCTTCTGGCGCAAGGCAATAGATAACTAAATAATTAGAATGGTGGAAAAACTTTGAATCTTAAAATTGCCTTTTTTTTTTTTTTGCAACCTTAGAAGGTATCACAAAGAACTTGGATCAGCCTCTGGCAATAAGATTCAGTATTAATGAGACACTTATTGTATGCGAAGCACTACTCTAAGCGGTTTGTTTGTATGGACTCATTTAATCATCACCATATCCCTGTGAGAGCCTATACTGTCTTTGTGCCTCAAGAAACTGAGGCATTAAGAGATAAAGCTGACACTAGGACATTATTAATTGATGAAGCCAAGTAGTAAATTGCATAACTTGTGCTCTAAACCACTAAACTAAGCTGTATTTCTAGAATTAAGATGTCTCCAAGAGACATCCCACAAAAGTACAGAGGAATAAAACCACTTCAAATCAATGGCAATTGTGAGCTAAACTTTTATTTTGCATAATTACAGTTAGTCTATGTGAAGTGTAATATGTTTTGTTCAACTTGTGGTTGCAAATGTTTAGTTGGTAAAGGATCCTTTTCAACTCTGAGGTTTGATGACGCTTTCAGTTCTTAAGGGGAAATAGGGCATGTTGATTTAATAACAGTACTTATTTTGCAAAATCTGCATCCAAATATGTTGAGGAAGTCATTTAAAAATATATTTATTCAAAACAAATTAGGTAAAGGATAAAATGACCTGGCTTGTTCCATGCTTTCTAAACCTAGCCTTCCAAATGTAGTAGCTGAGCCTCCTTAAATTCTATCTCCCAGTTTATCACCAGCCTCACTCCCAATCTCAACCCACTCTGACCCTAGGAAGGGAGTTATATTAAAATGTAGATGGAGAGCCTTGGTGGGGCTCAGTCAGTTAAGCATTTGACTCTTGATTTTGGTACCTACTTCTCTAGAAATTGTTTCTCATGAGGCAAAATTCTCTATCCTTCAGTTTTTCAGAATCCTCTCTTGAAGCCCCATTCCCAATGCATACAGTTCCTTACCTATTTCTTCAGTTTATTTATGATTAAGTCACTGATACCTGGGTAGTTGCACCATTATGCCAATGGTATGTGACTTAGAACACCAAGATCTAATGCCTGGATTTGATCATTTCCAGTTGAGTATGTTTTCATGAGTTACTTAACTCCCCTAACTTTTAGTTACTACATCCACAAGATAGTATTACCCATAGTAATGGACTTAGAGGCCCTGAGTAAGTTGTTAATGCTTTGCTGGTGTGGGCTGGGTCTGATACGTTTTTGTATCCTGAGCACCCAGTCCCTGATCAGTACTCCTCAGGGTGTGCTGTATCCATTCATGAAAAAAAAAGTGAATAAGTGGTCTTCCTATTGATTCTTTGGTTCCTCCTAACACAAAGTTCCAGACTCTCTCCGCCTGTCATACCCCATTGGCTCCTCATTCCTCATTCCCGGTTACACTCTGACTTCTAGAACTAAATCAGTAGTGAGGCAGGCTTGGGTTCCATCTGACAAGGTTAGCATGGCATACTGCAGACTTAATCTGATATTTTCTGTTCTCTTGTTTTGATTTCTTGCATGACTTCAAACTAATAACACAACCAGAGCTCAAAGCATGATCATAAAAATTAAATTTCATTCTCAGGGACACTTCTTATCTCATTAGACAGCCAGCCACCACTAAAACCTCTTAGGCAACTCTCCAGATGATCACGGATGGTGGTGCTGAAATACAGGAGCAAACAGGCTCAGAGATGGGCTGAGATTTTCCTTAGCAGAGACCACATCATTAGGAGCTGGCAGAAAGCTAGGTCAGACATGGCCAACACCTGGAAAATTCACACAGGCATCCAAATACTGTCGTCCATGGCAGAAAACCAAAGACTGGAACTGAGTTTCCTCCATACGACCCCCTCCAACAATGAACAGTTGGATAAGGAGATAGCAGCTCTCATTTAGCTTGCAAGTGCATCATTGGGACACTTGTCAGTCAGGACGTGGCGACAGTGCAGCATCAAGTTAAAGATGAAAATTCGTGTCTCTGGAGCAGTGGTATCTGCACAACGACTTCAATGTGTCCCAGATTTGAATTCATCATTGATGTTCCCATTAGTTGCTGGATTAAGTCCACTAGTGCCACCAAAGTGCTGCTCTTCAAGTCAAATGGCAGCGTCAAATCTCTACCAGTGAGCCCTGGAGTGTGTCCAGCCTTTACAGGCTGAGGCCAATCTAATCAAAAGGCAGCTCTATGGGGAAAGAGTTTGTCAGTAGAATGGATGAAGAGCCAATTCTACAACTTTTTACGATATTCTACAGAGGGCAAAAGGACAGAGAGAGTGATAGAATGAAATGCTGCAACTCCAAAAAGTACTTATGAAGGGATTGGTGTTCTAGTCGTACTCCAGGATACTGGGGTAAACATGTGACAGTTCACAGCCCCTGCCTTCAAGGAGATTACAGTATAGAAGGGGACTTCCATAGAAAAGAGAGAGGAAAGGGCATTTGTGAACTCTGAGGTTAGGAGTTATGAGAATCATAGCCTGACTCTTAATTGTTTCTTCCACAGGTCATATTATTTAAATGGCCAAGCTGCAGCTTCCTGATCTACATAATAAATAAGAGGCATACCCTTCAGTAAACTGAAAAGGGAAAGCCGGATTGCTTTGTGAATTTAAAATAAACAGAGTTTAGTGAACTCAAAGAGAATTGATATGTTCATGAAAATAGTAAATATAACCCTGGAAGAAGAAAAGTAATGGATTATCTTTTTGATCCAGGGTGAAGAAGAATATTTTTCTAAAAACATAACCTTAAAAAAAAACCACAAACCATGAGGTAAAAAAAAGTGAGATTTACAATGGAGGATTTTAATTTAGTAAAAACCAAAGAAAAAATGGACAGATAACTGATTGAGAAACGGTATTGGCAAAACATAACACCATCTAGGCACACGTATCTAGAACTTACTTAAATGCTTCACAAATTAACAAGAAAAATACAGAAAACTCAGAAGAAAATGGACAATGTGAGCAAGCTATTCACAGAAGTAGAAACCAAGATTTCAGTAAGTATATGAAAGAAACATTCAAACTCTTTTGTAATTAGAAAAAAAAGCAGATTAAAAGAACAGTGAGGTACCACTTGAAATTGTCATAATGGCAAAAATTAGAAAATTGGATAATACCACATGTAGAAACATACGATGGATGGGTGCCTGGGTGGCTCAGTTGGTTAAGCTTCTGACTTCGGCTCAGGTCATGATCTTGCGGTTAGTGGGTTCGAGCCCCACATCGGGCTCTGTGCTGACAGCTCAGAGCCTGGAGCCTGCTTCGAATTCTGTGTCTCCCTCTCTCTCTGCCCCTTCCCTGCTTGCACTCTGTCTCTTTCTCTCAAAAATAAACAAACATTAAAAAAAATTTAAAAAAAAGAAACATATGATGGAAAACAGGGTCCTCAGGGTCTATCCATGGATATGACTTGTGTGCCAGTCCAATCGTACACTATGACCCAGAAATCCACCCCTAGCATACTGCTCAGAATGGTGCACATTTACTTCAGTATTATTGCTGAGAAGTGGGATTGGAAGTGGTCCTTCCCACAAAAATATGAATGCATGATATGACATGGTGCACAGCTATTAGACTCTGTTAGAATCCTATGTGCATTACTGTAGCTATTAGTATACTATACACATCAGCATGAGGAGATCTTAAAGACATAGGGCTAAGTAATAGACATAGAATATAATGTGTATAGAATAGAACAGAACAGAACAAAATAGATTAGAATAGAATAGAATAGAATAAAATAGAATAGAATAGAATAGAATAATCTATAGCCCAATACCTTTTAACCAAATCCATACAAAACAGTAGTACATGTTTTATAATGATATAGAAAATTCAAAAATGCATATCAAGTACATTGTGATGGTCAAATAATCATTTTAGTCATCTTTCCATCTATAGAACTGAGTGCTGTGGTTGGTGCCTAATATATATTTTCTGAATAAATTAATAATTCAATGCAGATCACAAAGTAGGGAAAATGGAGAGAGATTTCAAACCTTTGAAGGGTACACCCAATAGAGACCATTTTAAGAAATGATCTGGTTCTTGGGGCGCCTGGGTGGCTTAGTCGGTTAAGCGTCCGACTTTCGCTTAGGTCATGATCTCACGGTTCGTGGGTTCGAGCCCCGCGTCGGGCTCTGTGCTGACTGCCAGCTCAGAGCCTGGAGCCTGTTTCAGTCTGTGACTCCCTCTCTCTCTGACCCTCCCCTGCTCGCGCTCTCTCTCTCTCTAGAAATAAATAAAAAAAAAACTTAAAAAAAAATTAAAAAAAAAAAAAAAGAAATGATCTGGTTCTCAGATGAGGAAAGAGATCCGGCTGATGGAGAAGGTTGGTGACTTCAACCCAGCGCCTGGTGGTTTTTGAAGTACTGTTAATGAGCTAGCAGGAGATATATGTCCAGAGCAGAAGGATCTAGATTTGGGTCTCACCTGGGTCAATAGATGATAGAGGTGAAAGGTAGACAAGTAAAGTAGCAAGTAGAGAAGCAACGGAATAAAATATTGCAGATATATGATTACAATAGTAAAGGCAGGGGAGGAGGAAGTGTGTTTGACAGGAAATGAGAACTGGTTGGTAGAAAGCAAAGAATTATTTAACCATATGTGCAGAGGGAGGGGTGAGGTGGGATGATATGAGAGAGAGAGATGGTAGTAAGAGAGGTTTACAGCCAGTAAGAGAGCCTACGTTAAATCTCTATTTGGGGCAAAACCCCAAAATAAGCCAAGCCATTTGTTTTAAATCTTTTGCCCTATTATTTGCTTTAATTATTGAGGAGGTGCTTTAAAATTTATATATTTGAGGAGTGAGAGGGAGAGTGGGAAAAGGAGAGCAGAGCAGAAAGGTCAGAAATCAAATTAAAAATAAGAATAAAAATCTCTATTCCCAAATCCATGAACTGAATTATCTAGAGGAGACTGCTGACGACCGATAAATCCCCAAACAACTTTAATTTGAAATATCCTGAGAACTGCTGTTCTTAAGTTATTCCCTTGATTCCAATCTGCTATGAGCCAGAATCAGAAAGGTACCCAAGATAAGAATAAATTCAAGATTTACTATTATTGAACCCAATTCTGCTGTTCTAGATCCATGGGGTGCAACAAATGTTTCTCCCAGAGTGGTAAAAAGAAAAAAAAAGAAGAAGAATAAAAAAAGCAACTCCCCCACCTGTGCTCTTATAGGAAAGACCACATTTCTAGCAGCCTGGCAGTGACTCTTGGCTTTTCTCCTAGGCAGGTTTATGCCACATGACTCACTGGTCATGTCCAAGAACTGCACATACCTGACATTGGGAATCCATGCCTGCTAGATAGTTTTAACATACTATCTGCTGGATTAAAGGATTTTATTAAAGCAGGTGTTTTTTGTTTTCATTTGTGATTGGAGGCAGCGCAGCATTGTGATTCAGACTGAGTTCATACTGCCTGGGTGTGAATCCCAGCTCTGCTACTTGCCCCATATGTGACTGAGACAATATTAGTTAACCTCTCTGTGCTTTTGTTTCCTCCTCTGTAAAAATGGAGATAATAAAATTACCTACCTTGAAAAGTTGTTGAGGACTTGAAAAATGATACAAAGCAGTTAGAATAGTGTCTATTTAGAAGGAACATTGACTAAGAATTATTACTTATATCAGAGGAAGACACGAAGAAATTTATCTTTAAAAAGAAAATCTTTCATTCTAGGTAGTTCCTAGAATGCAGGATTGAATGGAGCTTCTGGAAGTTGAGGGATTGGAAGAGAGAATATCATAACAATTTAGCCATAAAAAAAGAAATGAAGAAAGGGGATATTGGCTACAGATGTCATAAGGAAAGGATATAGACTATTTAGACACAGGTATGCAGTGCAGTGTAGGGGTGCCCATTGCTATCTCAAATTCAAAACAGTGTGCTAGGGAGAATATTAATTTAATGATAGAACTATGGTGGTCAGGAGACAAGAACAAGAATTTATTTATTTTTTAAATTTTATTTTAGAGAGAGAGAGAGCATTAGAGAGGAGGAGAGGGGTGGAAAGAGTGGGTGAGAGAGAGGGACAGAAGGAGAGAGAATCCTAAGCAGGTTCTATACTCAGCATGGAGCCAAATTTAGGACTCCATCCCTCAACCTTGGAATCATGACCTAAGCTGAAATCGAGTCAGATACTCAATTGACTGAGCTCCCCAGTGTCCCAGAACTTTATCTTTACTTAGGGAATAGGTTGATGGCAGGATACCTCTCATTATAGTCAAACAGAAAAGTTAATCCCCCCAAATCCTTATGCATTGAGGCATTTATAGAATTTTATGGACTACCATGAAATAATGGGAAAATAGGGAGAAGCACACATATCAGGTCCTGTTGACACAAGAAAAGTAAGGCAACACTTGTTTTAAAGCTAATATCAGCTTTATAATGGATGCAGGAGACAAACTTCTCCCCCAAATTCCAGCCTATAGTCTGTACAGAGAAGTGAGAAGGATGGCTTACCCAAGAATGTTTCTGATAGAAGGTAAACAGAAGTTGTAATGTCACATCTGGGTTTTGATATAGCTAAAAAGTGGACATCAGTGGGAGGCTGGCCCATTAATGAGCCACATTTCTTGAACACTGAGAACTCCAGAACTAAATTGAAAAGAAGATAAAGAGCTGTCTCTGGAAACTGCTATTGTCACGTCTAGTAGAACAAACTACTAACATCCCCGAGGGTAGAAAATCAGTGAAGGTAGTATTGTTGCAAGAAAATGTTTTTTTTTTTCCCTTAAGGTAAATATAGACTGGATTGTCTCTGAGAATTCTGAGTTGTCTTTGAGATGAATTCATATGTTTACCTGCACATATGTGTTTTGTATGTGTTTTATATGACATCTACTTCCTAAATATCAAGAACAATAGTGGACAAACCTGTCTCTCAAGGTGACAGCGATCAAGGAGAGGAATTCATGAGGAAAGGTCAAAGCCCACACTGGACTCTCATTTAATTCCATGCTAACATCATCCTTGGGAAACTTGTCTCTGAAATCTATGGGGCCTCAGGATTAGCTGAGTGGAGAGAGAAAACTGGTCATAGGGCAAAACTCTGTATAAAGAGTATAAAGTTTCATAAAGGAGACTGGAAATAGACACAGCAAAAGCTGATGGTGGAGATGGTCTCAGAAATAACAAGGAAGAACAGGCCTTATGACTAAGGTCACAATTAGTAAGTAAGGAATAGCCATCAAAGAATATTGTAGAAATGGATTGATTCTCTTCCCTTGAACTCTGAGACTAGTGATATATAGCATTAAGCTTTTAATTGATTCTTCTATACTGTATTCTCTTTAGGCACGCCAAACTTAGAGTGACTCAGTATTATTCATAAGCTGGTGTGACTGCATTATGGGTAACTTATGAAAAATCAGTAAAGAGAAGAAGGATGTGGCCCAAACCACCTCATTCAACCATGGAGGCCAACACAGAAGTAGCTCAACTGAGAAAGATAGTGATCCCAGGGGTCCAAGTAGTGATTGGCTTGAGCAGAATGAATGAAATCCAAAGGGAGATGGGAAGCTTTAAAGAAAGCATGGTTGTGGGGCGCCTGGGTGGCTTAGTCGGTTGAGCGTCCGACTTTCGCTTGGGTCATGGTCTCGCGGTTCGTGGGTTCGAGCCCCGCATCAGGCTCTGTGCTGACTGCCAGCTCGGAGCCTGGAGCCTGTTTCGGTCTGTGGCTCCCTCTCTCTCTGACCCTCCCCTGCTCACGCTGTCTCTCTCTCTCCTGGAAATAAATAAAACATTAAAAAAAAAAATTAAAAAAAAAAAAAAAGAAAGCATGGTTGTTTGGAAAAGTATCACGGTAGGTGATAACTCAGGAACAGGAGTGAAATGACTGCTATATTTCCAAAACATACCAGAAGGGTATGGCTTTTGAGTATATATATGTTAAATGGAAAATAGACTAATGGTTAATAAATGTGAATCTCGTATATATTCATTATGTTCCTCTCACTGCAAAGACTTGGACATTCTTCAATTGTACATTCTGAAACCTTTGGGATTTCCCACTTTAGAAACACTTTCACGGAAAATCATATCATTCCCACACTTGTAATGTGGATATTATATTAACAACTTCATCCTGATGTTTTGAAGATTAAATAAAATCACCTATGAGGTAAAGATAGAGCAGCTTGAATAGGCTCCTTCGTCATTAGCTGAGACTCAGTCTCATACTTCAGTCCTAACCCAAGTGATTTTCAGTTTCTCAAGAAACTTACAGCATCAGTGGATGCTGAACTTTAGAGATGACCACTGTATTAGCTCATGTAGACTACCTTAGACTACGGTAGCAACTCCCACATCTCTATGATGCAACACAACACAAGTTTACTTCTGATTTGTGAAAGGTTTTTGCTGCAGGAAGATGCTTCAGGGTGGTTTTCTTCTATTTAAAAAGTCCATGATCCAAGCTGCTTTCATCTGTCCATCTTATAATCTCCACACAAGACCTCCTCTACCACATTTTGCAGGGCAAAGAAGGGATCAGGTCTCACAATAGCAATGCAATGCTTTGCACAGGAATGACATACACCCTCTCTGCTCCTAACTGCTTAGCCAGAATAATTCAGATGAACTTGCTCAACTACAAGGAAACCAGAGAATGTACTTTTCTGTGTACCTGGAAGAAGAGAAGTAAGTATCAGAGAGCAGAGTAATGTCTACCAAATCCACAAGCCGACTAAATCATAAACCATAGGAATATTTTTTTGTCCATAAATGAAAAGTGTATACTCTGTGTGTTCTCTCTGCCCCTAAGAGATATAAACTACACCTATATTCAAGGAGTTTATCCAAAACACTTATATAGAGCTCTTTTCACTAAGTGGTAAATTCCTCATCACTGTTGGAGGTGAGTGATTAGCTAAGAAGTTGGTGAGGGATTTTGAAACTGAGATGTGATAATCTGATAAATAATTGATCTAAATGATATCTAACAGATCATTAAATTCTGAGATAGAGTAATGCAAAGATAAGTTGATAGGTAGGTAGATACATACATACGTACATAGAAGATAAATAAATGGTAATAAGTAGATTGGTTTTTGACTTGGGGTTTTAATGAATCAAAGTGGTACTAACTTAAAAATTAGGGACATGGATTTTAATTCAATATTGGGAAAAACTTTTTAATTATCAAAATAACCCAAAGTAGGAGCGCCTGGATGGCTCAGTCAGTTAAGCATCCGACTTCAGCTCAGGTCATGACCTCATGGTTTGTGGGTTCAAGCCCCGCATCAGGCCCCGTGGTGAGAGCTAGCTCAGAGCCTGGAGCCTGTTTCAGATTCTGTATTTCCCTCTCTCTCTGACCCTCCCCTGCTCATACTATCTCTCTCACTCAGAAATAAATAAAACATTAAAAACAAATTTTTAATGACCCAAAGTAATTGAATGGCCTTAAAGTATATAAGTGGCCCAACCCTGAAAGTATTAGCATTTATTTTATAACAATTCAGAAGAAAGTTGTCAATAAGCATCATATTTTAGCTAGGGAGTGATACAGCAGGAAGACAACATAATACTAGGAGCCCTTATAATATATTCCTGAAAATCCCTATGAAACATTATACAAAGAGAAAGACAAACCAAAAAATCTTAAAATATTAAATAGCCTGATAATTATCATCATTTTTTCCCATGTTATGTTAGAATTCAGTTGTTAAGGCAGAAATAAGTTTAAGGTAAATATACATTTGTATCCTCAAAGGTGAGATTAGACTATAACTGGTATCAATTTTTTCCTTCCTAGGAATTTTCTCTAGACTCTGAATCTTTTCAACAAGACACGCAAGGTTAACAGACCACTGATATATATTTCAAACTATTTTTATATATCATCAGCATATTTAAGACCCTTAAGTTCTTGTTCATTTTTGGAGAGGTAAGAGTGTAATTCCCAAATGCTGAGAACTGAATGATTCTGGAATGATATCAGCTATTGCCATATTGCAATTTGAGTGAGACAAAATCCAAAGCAGTTTAGGTAACATAAAATACTGAATAATCATGAAAATTAGTGGATTGTGAAATGAATGACCACCCACCGTCACCAATGAGGCTGGCCCAAGATTCTCCAGTTTATTAAAGAAGGCATAAAGTATATGAGAGTAAAAGAATTTACAATGCTTGAAGCTCAAAATACACCCACTCAATTGTTTTCTTGATGCTGCTTGCAAATGACTACAACAGAACATTATCTATTTCACCGGTCATTTGAGTTTTTGCATCAAATAAATCCCTACATTGCTTCATGCCCAGCTTTGCCCTTTCATCATTTAAATCAAGCTGCTTGAATTTGGACTGACTCATAATCTGAAGCTCCTGGATATTTAAATCTTATCACTGATGTCATGTTAGATTTCCAGACAGTTGGCTAAATTAATTCTACTCACCTCATTCTCTATCTTCCCAACTGAATCAATGTAGTATCCATGGAGAAGAATCTCCTGCACCATACTGTGCCCATTTTCCAAATTGTACTAAGCTAAAAAGCAACTAGTTACACATTATGCTTTGGCGGATCCCAGGCAATACAAAAGGATTCTAATACTATGTGTCCACAATTTAGGGCACCATGTAAACTTGATAAACAGTAAATGAAAGAAAGAACACCTGCTCTTTGGTGTATCAGAACCACATTCAGGCAGGTCCATTGTCTCAGTAAGATTGCTTTCAGCTATGAACAGCAGAATGTTCATCCAAGGGTATTGAGCAATAAGTACCTTTAATTATCTCATGTAAAAATCCTGAGATAGGTAAAAGAAGGTCATAAGCAATGGCTCAAAATAACGGGGTGCTGGGTTGGTTTCTCTCCCATTTTCTTTCTCATGCTGCAAAATGTATCCAGAAGCTTCCAGCATCACATCCATACAGCAACAAATTCCAGTGGGAAGCAATGAGAGAGTGGCAAAAAGGGGTCTCCTTTCTTACTTGCTTCACTCTCAAATAGAAGGAAGCCCAAGCTGCAGTCTTCTTACATCTCAGTGGCCAGAATGGGTCCATGGCCCCCAATAGTGCACGATACATTAGGAAAGTGTCAGTGGTCCAAAGACCAGTTTTAGTCTTTGGAGGCAGCGTCACTGGTTAGAAACACAGGCTAGAAGACTGGCTTCTGGGTGCAGCCAATGGTGCCTAACACCACATATAACTCTGCTTGTACATGAAGGCAAGTCAGAAAGGTCAAAACCTCAAAGTACCCGAGTAGATTTCAATGGTAAGTAAATTTTGCTTTGCCATTTTACTTATGAAGATATACATAAGGAAAAGGGTGATATGATATTTCTTATCAGTCTAGAAATCTAGTGAACTACAGAGTCTGAGAAATAAGGCCATTTATATATATGTGTGTGTCTGTATATTTATATATATGTAATGAACAGGGAGAAATCCTATGAGTGAATAGCCTGTAGCCTTTAAAATGGGTTCATTGAGCACCAACTGCACTACTATAAGTAGATATGAAATTTAAACTGAAAGAAAACACTAGTCAGAAAGATATAACCAGGATCAACTTAAATAAGTGGTAGTGGATACAGGCAGAAGAGGGACCACAGAGGGAAAGGATGGTTCATCATCACATTATCAAGACATAAAGAAAGCATAGTAGCTGCAAAGTTTTCTGAGGAGAAGAAGAAGGTAGCATACACAGTGCAGTAGACTGCTGGGAACTACCTGTGGACATGGATCTTCTTTGCTTCAGGCATACACAGGAAAGAAGCAGACACAACTATCAACTAAAAGGCACACTGGACTGGAATCTTCCATATGCAGTGTTTCATTTTATTTCTAGGACAGGACAATGGCCCAGGACTATAAAGAGCCACAGCCATCTTATCATCTTTCTACGTGCACAGACAGACAAGCGCACCATGAGCGGGCCCCCATATTTCTAGTCCCTTATGCCCATGGTCTATGTAACCCCCTCCTCGAGTGTGGAAGAGACCAAGGACTTGCTTCGGGCCAATAGAAAATGACAAAGGTGAAGGGATTTTTTGCAGAAGCAAAGACCTACATCAGGTCCTGCTTTTGCAAACCAAAAGAAATCCGAAGAATATTTTTACTTCTCTGATAAAAGAAAAAAAATTGAAATAGCATTAAGCATTTGTTTTTAGTGAGCTGCGATGGAGGGAGGCAGAGCTACTGCATAATACCAAGAGTGGTACCACCAGGCTCCTTCACTGGGAGCGATGTTCAGCGTTCCGCCCCCATACCTTTGAACTGTGCCTGTTACACCTGTGCTTTATCTTGATTTATTCCATGCATCCATCAGTAAGATGTGTCCTAAAGTATCAGAAAAGCCTAAGAGGTTTTTTTTTTTTTTTGGTGTTTGGGAATGCTTAAAAATGTTCCCATATGAATTCATGGCATTTATGTTTTTGCTTTACGCTATTTTGGCTTACAAAAGTTTCATAGGCATGCTCTACTTTCTCATAGCAGGGAAAAACTGTACCTTTTTTTCATAGAAACTGAGGTACAAAAATACTTGTCTAAGTTTACTCAACCCAACTAGCTGTAAAGATAGTTTATTTGAGTTTATGTATTAAAGTTCCAGAAACTGTATTCCTAAGTATTAAGATCTATTCCTTCTCAGTAGGAATACATAGCCATGCTTTAGACACATCTAATAAGATCAAGATATTAGTCAATAAATACCTAATTGTATGTGGATCACTGATAAATTACTCTCAGGAATGTACTTCTATAGGGACTTGCCCCTGATGGGCCTTTCTAGAATTGACTTAGTTAGCAATCCCCTTCTCCATGGCATTTTATCTTTACCCCACATTCACCCAACTCTGTGGGACATAATGATAGAATAGAACTTAAAACAGTAAACCCTGCAAAACGCACAAGTGAAATCTACACATGAAGCTGAGGTTACTCGGGCACTTGAGTGACTCAGTCGAGTGTCCTACTTGGGCTTAGGTCATGGTCTCACAGTTCATGAATTCAAGCCCTGCATCAGACCCAAAGCTGTCAGCGCAGAGCCTGCTTTGGATCCTCTGACCGCCTTTCTCTCTGCCTCTCCCCAGTTCGTGCTCGCTCTCTCTCTCAAAAATAAACATTAAAAAATAAACTTGGTATTAGTTTCATAAAAAGACACTGAGGCTAATTGGAAGTGCTATAGTAAAGTGCCTCCGTATTATGCTAAAGGACAGGCCATAGTGGAAAGAGAAAAGGATAAGGGTACAGACCAACTAGTTGAGTGCCGGTAAAGAAACCACCTGAGCTCTCTGGCTTCCTACATAGAATCTGTAAAATGGGATGAATAACACTATCCCACAAGTCTGTCTTGCGCATTGAATTTTTAAAAGTACAGGCATAAGATCAAGGGGTTGATAAACAGTAAAATTCTGCAAAGATGGATGTGGTTAGCCTATTGTTAGAGGAGTGAGCACCTAACATAATTTTCACTGTCTGGTCAGAATAATCCTGCTGGGATAAAAGTCGGAGACTTCTAAGAAAGCTTCCTGTCATGAAACTTTCATATTTAAAATTGACTTGACCGATAAAAAAATAATACCAGTCTCCCACCAAGATGGGAAATGCTTTATTCTGATCATAGTACAGATAGGATATTGAAATAGATGTTTGGGGTTGGTTCTTTGGGACAACTCACCATTTTTGGGCCTGTTAGGTCTCACAGTATGCTTAAATGGGGAAAAGAAAAATTATATCTTGAGGTTATTGTAACTACCTTTCTGTTTGCAGAGACTGCATGTGTGCGATTATTTAACCCCTAGAAAGGGGGGCATGACACGCAGGGATCATGGGTGTATCACGAGAGCCTTTTCCAAAAGCCAACATTTATTTTCAAGTGTTTAGCCACGACAAGGATTTCTCTCCAACGTACAATTCATCATCCACCTTACTCACTGTAAAATCAATCTGTTCTGTTTGTATGACATAAACAACAAGTCATTTCTCAGGAATGAGGCAGACCATATGTGAAGGTGTTTTGGAAAAGCACAATAGGGAATATGCCAATCAAAGTAGCATCTGCATTTTATTTCAATGTCAAATCACATGTGTGTTATAAAAAAAGGAAAGTGGATCACTTTTATTAAAGAATAACTTTCCTGTTGTGATGTTTATAGTTAACTCATACCTTCCCTGAGCAACGCATTCAGGTCAGCCACATAAATGACTCACTGAGAACACTCTGTGTGGCCGGTAACATGTGTCTTTTACAGACACGGTGGTATCTGCCCACTCCCCACCCCCATGGCGGAAGAAGACAAGCAGTAATCCATTACATGCATTTTCCCCAGAATTAGCACCTTCTACTCAATGCATTGATGAATATCACAGCAGCTTGCAATGGATAGAAACAGGAAACTATAAAACAACTCGCAAAGTTCTAGGGAGAATTCATTTTTTATAATTGGGACTGGATTAAGATGGAAAGGAAGTAAGTTCTAGTCCCATTTCCATTACCTATTAGCTGTATGACCTAAGGCAAGTCACTTAACTTCTATTGGTCTCAGCTTTATACATGTGTAAACTGACAGGGCTGAACTGAATAATCCCCAAGACCCCTTTCTGGTCCAAAAGTATGTACGTCTCTGGTCACTTACCCACCTACTCATATCTGAATAGCAATGGACACATTTTTAGATGGTCTTGTTATAGAACCTTATTCCCAGTTGGAAGTTAGGTACCTCCAAAAACTATGTTAACTTCTTTCAACCACTGCCTTGAAGCAGTCGTTAGCACTGCTTCAAGAGGAACTTAATACATAATCTGGCTTACTTCTTGGGAGAAGTCACTGTGCCAAGATCAAGGTACTGCATTAGGAAGCTGGGAATCTGATTCATACCACAGGCAATGAGACTCTACAACTCTGTTTACATAATCAAACGAGTAGTTATTTATGTAATTAACTGATAGAACATTGTAAACTTCCTCACTGAAATAAAGTTAAAAGAAGCTCCCAGTGGACAATATATTTTTTGAACTGGAGAGAAATGCATATTCTCATGGATATATATAATTGTATCCATATAGGCTCATCATTGATGAGAATCTGAAGCCATCTCTAGAACACACCTTTTTAGTTTGCCTTGGCGTAAAACAGTATACATATGTGTCACCTACAAAACATCAGTAAGGTTCCTAAATCTACTGATTTCAAACAGGCTATCAATGACAAGCGTTAGTGGGAGATGGTAGAAGGAAGGGTGACCATGGCCACCAGTGTCAAATTTAAATAATTCCAGCTTAAGACCTTGGAGAAGAGAAGGAATTTCTGTTGCCAAGTAATGAAATGTAAAATCCTGGGTAAGGGCTTGGGTGCCCTTGTTCAGATCACATGCCCATCCATGAACCAATCATAGTAGTCATGGGCACATGATGTACATCATAGGCTGACCCCTTGGAGTATATAATTATATATTTCAGGGGGTGGAGGGGTGACTGTTATCAGAAAGGAGAGTGAGTAAAAGAATTCTTGGGGAAGGAACATGCTCATCAGGTAGAACCAGTAGCCACCACAGACAAATTGGCCCAGAGCTTCTAAAGTCAAATTTTGTGCATAAGAGACTCTTAAATATGGAAAACAAACAGAGGGTTGGTGGAAGGGTTGGTGGGGGTTGGGGAGCTAAATGTGTAAAAGGCATTAAGGAATCTACTCCTGAAATCATTGTTGCACTATATGCTAACTAACTTGGATGCAAATTTAAAAAAATAAATAAAACAACAACAACAAAAAGAACTAAAATAAATAAATAAATAAAAAATAAAGTCAAGTTTTGTGCCATTGGCTTTTCTGCCAGAACTTCCTTCTGGATATGCCAATATTCTTATGTTAGTCTTATTTTTCATGTAATAATTCAACAGATATTTATTAAGTGCTTGCAATCTATCAATCATGTGGCGAAGGCCAGAACGAACACGACAGACTTAACATGACAGACTTAACATGACTACTTCTGTGGAATTTGTTCAACTTATAGTCTAATGGGAGGGAAGAACTATAGAACACCTACACAGACAGGCACTGTGCACCCCAATGAGTGGTGATGGAAATAAATCATGTACGACAGAAGTATGGAGGGGTATCTAAAATATGACCAAAGGCAGTCACCCTGTCACAGCCAGCCTATATCTCAAAATGTAGACTTCTTTCCAGGATAGACCTTGTGGCCCAGGAAAGATGGCAAAGACACAAACCCCACCAGGAACAGCCAAAATGACTCTTGCCTACGATCACCTGACCTTGCCTACAGAAGGCCCATTGGGGTTGCAGTGTGCCGAAACAGCACCCCCTATTTTACACACTCTGAGACAAGTCAGTTGGGTATCTTTCTGGTTGAGAAAATGCTACAATCTCATATTTGGAAGCTTTCTAAAAAAATTATAAGGGTGCATGGGTGGCTCAGTAGGTTAAGCATCTGACTCTTGATTTCTACTCAGGTCATGATCTTACAGTTGGCAGGATGGAGCTTTGCATCAGGCTCTGCATTGACAACGCAGAGCCTGCTTGGGATTCTCTCACTCTCCCTCCTCACTTCTCCTCTCCCCTCAAAATAAATAAACTTTAAAAAATTATAGACATCTACAAATAAGATAAACTTGCATTTGACTAGCTAAAGGTCCTATACATTTTTTAAAAGTGGGGTGCCTGGGTGGCTCAGTTGGTTAAACATCTGACTTCAGCTCAGTTCATGACCTCATGGTTCATGGGTTTGAGCCCCAAGTTGGGCTCTGTGCTAACAGCTTGGTGGAGGCTTCAGATCCTGTGTCATCCTCTCTAGCTGCCTCTCCCCCACTCGCACTCTATCTCTCTCTCTTTCAAAAATAAATAAAGATCAAAAAATCTTTTAATTGGAAGCTGTGAATTACTAAGGTCTTAACAATCTACCAAATTTCCCCAAATCAGCATGTTCAAATGAGGTACAGGGGAAGAGTGGAAAGGAGCGAGATAGGCCATATAAAAAATAGAGAAAATGCATACATTTAAACTTTTTGCACTGTGGCAAATACTTCTCATACAATGTCATATGTATCTTTGAAGCCGGGTAGTACAGTACTCTGTGTTAAATGCATTTTACAGGGATTTGGAGAGGATTTAGGTAAAGGCTGCTCCAATAAATGATTTACCAGCTCTAATAAAACATCAAGGAAATTGTTCAGATTGTATCTCAGACCATTTAAAACACAAGTTTATAGAGGTCTCAGCAGCCCCCGTATCCTCAATTCTGGTTTAAAAAGAAATGCTTATAGTGCTTAATTATCCCATATTACTTTTTTTTTTTAATGGTAGGAATTTCAAAAGAAGGGAGAGCTTAAAAGCAAATAAGTAGATATGACAACCAAAGGAATTGGGAGGGAGAGAGAGAAGCTTGTTATTCACCTTTTATTCACCATTCGGTAAATATTTACTGATTATCTATTATAAGCCAGGTATTCTAGAACCAGGTCCTGGAAACCCAGGAATGAGCAGATAAGAGGGGTTCCTTCCCACCTACAACTTTTTTTTAGTGACAAAACCAGAAATCAGTAAATAAGTGAAATAGCTAGAAAACATTAATTTAAGCCATGATAAGTACTTTGAAAAGGAAAACAAAGGGGGCACCTGGGTGGCTCAGTATGTTAAGCCTCTGACTCTTGGTTTTAGCTCAGGTCATGATCTCACAGTTTGTGTCTTCAAGCCCCACATTGGGTTCTATGCTGACAGTGTGGTGCCTGATTAGGATTCTCTCTCTCTCTCTCCCTCTCTCCATGTCCCTCCTGCTCTCTCTCTCTCATTCTCTCTCTCTCTCTCAAAATAAATAAACTTAAAAAAATAGGAAAACAAGGTAATGAGAAAGTAAATAATCAGAAGAGGGACACCTCTTTACATGGGGAAGTCAGGAAAGTCCTCACCAAGGTGGTAAAATAGATGCTGGGCCCTGCAGCATCTGCAGCTGACCATACAACTAAAAGCTGAGAGAACATTACCGACAAAGGAAGTATCAACTATGAAGTCCATGATGTGCTAAAGAGCTTGGTATTATTGAAGAACGGAAAGGAAGACAGATGTGAGAAATGAGAAATCATCTGTATGACCTTTGCCCTCTATATTAACCTCTTGAAAGGACATTTTCCTCAAATTTCATTATTACTAATGCTAACAATATTAGTTGCCTTTATGGAAAATACATATGTTAGATTTATATACATTATGTTTCAACTTTCCCAATAACCACAGCATCCCACAGTATGGGTATTAATATTCTGGTTTCATACAGGCTAAAATAGTCTCTGAGAAGTGAAGTAAATTGTTTAAGGCTACAACCAGGGGCAGACCTGGAATTCATACTCAGGTTTATCCATAAACCCTACACTCTTTTAATTCTTTTAACTTGTTTGTTTTGTTCAACAAATATTTGCTGAGTCTGATGCTAGGAGCTGTCCACACAGAAACAAATGAAGCAAAATGTGGTAGATCATGCTTCCAAAGGTGGCCACACACTACCTGCCATCCCAATAATGGAGCCTTTCCACTCTCACATCAGGAAATGGAATCTATTCTTCCTCAGCCTGGACCTGTGACTTGCTTTAACCGATAGGATGTGGTGGGTGTCACTGTGTAACTTCGACAGCTTGGCCTTGAGATAATCTGCAGTTTCCACCTTCTCTGCTTGGAAAGATGCTATGTGGACCCCAGGAGCCATGCTGAGAAGAAGCCCAAGCATCAGTGGAGAGAGGCCCGTGTGGAAAAGTGAGGACCTCAGGTGAGAGCAGGAACCAGGATCCCAGACACATGGTTCGAGCTGAAGCATTCGAATCAGACCCCAGCTGTTTGAGTCGTGCCAGCTGATGCCCTCAGACATGGAGGAGCAGAGACAAGCCTTCTATGACGTGCCCCTGCCTGAATTCTCAACCCAAAGAATTGCAAGAATTGCAAAGAATTGCAAACAAATAAAATGGCTGCTCATGCAGGGTGCTAAACCTTCAGAGATTCATCATGCAGCAACAGACAACCAAAACACATAAGCCCCCCCCCCCCACCCCAGCCTGGTAAAGGAACATAAGCCTAAAAGTATCTTTAAAATAATATGTCATGAGAAAACAACAGAGACATAATCTACATCAGTGATTAGATTGTGTTAGTAAATATTCTAGACTTTATGGGTCACAGTGCTTTTTGCCTCAACTACTCAATTCTGCCATTGTAAAGGAAAATGGTCAAAGACAATATGCACCCAAACTGATGTGTCTCGATTACAACTAGTTTTCTTTTCCTTTTCTTTTTTTCTTTTTTTTTTTTACAAAAAAAGATGGAGAACAGAATTTGGCCTTGGAGCTGTATTTGCCAATCCCTAGTCTAGACTTACAGTGTTTCTTGCGTATTACATTTTTTCCTAGAAGAAGTATGTATATTTCGCATCTTCTGGGCTCCTTGGTCCCTGCTCCTTCATGATGTTTCTGAAGCAGAGGCTTGCATCTCTTGATTCAGAGCATGAGTCACAAGTTAGCCTGGGGATCACACTTCCGCTGCTTCAAGAAAACGATGGTGAAAATGCTCCTTTGACTGAGCCAGCCAGGCACCCTGACTTTTAAATTCAACTAAGACCAGTGGAACTTACTAAAACTGTGACTGGATAAGCAAAATTTGAACTGATACTATGATTTCCTGATGGTGGGTCCAGGATGGGAGAGTAAAAGAACACTCTTTGGGAACTAAGTCATATGGTAGATAACTGCCCATTGGGAAAACCATTCAGGGCATGGATCTTGAGGTGGGGAAGGAAGCAGTAGTTTGGAATGGATGATTCTGAAAAGCTATTCAGTCTCTTCTTCTTTCCTAGATTACTCTCTGGGTCACATTGTCACTTTCTGTTGTTCCTTCCCCACCCTTGATGAATCCTGCCAATGCAAAGGTCTATCACATTACCACTAAGAAGCTCCACTGCTCATTCTTACATGTACTTTTAAAAATATTTATTCTATATATGTTTGCATAGACAGATAAATCTATATATACATCAACAGGTAAAGAGAACAATAACTATCATCTGCTTGAATCTTAAGTAAACTAAGGTTTATAGTACATGTCCACCCTGGCCACCCTCTCAATTCTGTCTCCAGATGCTACCCAAAACTAATCATCACCATTTCTCCACAGATTCCTCTCCTCAAGATTTGACTCAAACTTTTTCTAAGAACACCTCTCCATTCTCAAGCAAACTTGGCCATCAGCTTCTCCATTTGCACTTTGTGCCTTTTTTTTTAATAGCACTATCACATCACATTGATGTTTTTAAGCATCCATATATTTTATTGGACTATGAGCTTCCTCAATTCAGGGCACATATCATAGAGCCTGTAATAGGCATGCAATCAATATTTGTTGAATAAATGAATAAGAAAAGAATGGAATGAATAAAGACATCCTTAATTCAATGAATTTAAATTTGAAAATAGAAGGAGAGGGTAAGTTACTCACCAAACTGAAAATCTGTGTTGTTCCAGTTCCTCCAAGTAAGATACATCCTCTGAATAACCCTCAATTTCTCCGGCTCTCCAAGCAGCTGGTTTTTCCTTCATTGAGTGATCAATCAGTCTTTCTCTCTTATTCGTGAAATTAAAGAAATTTTTTAAAAAGTATTTTAGTAGATATCAAAGAGAAAGTTTACCTGGTTCAGTGACACTTTCCTCAGAATGATTTGTAGAATCACTGATCATATAGAAGCATAATTAGGGGCTCCTGGGTGGCTCAGTCGGTTAAGCATCTGACTTCGACTCAGGTCATGGTGTCATGGTTCGTGGGTTCGAGCCCCACATTGGGCTCTGTGCTGACAGCTCAGAGTCTGGAGCCTGCTTCGGGTTCTGTGTCTCCCTCTCTCTTTGCCCCTCCCCACTCATGCTCTGTTTCTGTCTTGATAATAAATAAACATTAAAAAAAATTTAAGAAACATAATTAGCCATGGTTTTTGCATTGAAATTATTATTTTACATTCCACATTCTCTCACCAAATCATCATGTCTCTACTGGCAGAGGCTGTCATGTTCATTTTTTGCATTATTTCACCTGCAACAGCCTTTACAAATGTGGTTGGAATATAAAAAAATAATAATAATAACCATGGTTATGGTATTTGTAATAGGTCAGGACTATTGGTTGCAAGTAAAGAAAATGCAGTTTAGACTAGCTTTCAGCAAAAAGGAATTTGAAGGAAAGTTGGAACAATCAGCTCATGGAAAAGGAAGGAAACAGCTGGATTTCAGGAATATGGGAACAAAAGAATCAAAGGCCACCGGGACCCTTTCTCCCTTTCTGATCTCTGCTTCAGGAGGCTACTTCATTCTAGCCTTACCACCAATAGTTTCTTAGTTCCATAGCTTATGACTCTCAAAAACATATTTAAATTCAGGACCGTACTGTGTCTGTGCAATTGATTTAGTAGAACTTCAGAGAATCGTGTGACCCATGATGACAGATCCAGCAAACAGACTGTCCTTTTGGAGAAACTGAGCCCCTCAGTTCAACCAAGCATTCTTAGGAGCCCCACCATCATGGGGAGTGACAGCTAATCTATGAGGGCTCTTCATTTCTTATTTGCCATTCAAAATAGTTTGACTTCCATTGGTGTATATATTGGGGTCTTTTGAAAGATTTTATTGCAAAATTCTGCAAATAAAAATTCATTTGAAAACCACTAGTCTATGGAAATGTAAGTAGGCATGACTTGCATTTATGACATAGTCCCATGAAAACTCTTCCTTCTTTTTTCTTTCGACTCTGCTCATATGTATTCAGTTGTCATTCATAAGAGGCCAACTACCTGAAATTCCCTGATATTAGTTCATACAAGTTTTAGCACAACTCTGTACTTAAAATATTTTGCAATTTCAAAATATTGCTTTGAATTCTGAGGTTGCAGTAACCAAGACAAACAGAATGAAACTCAGGTGAAGAAGACATGTCAGCAAATCTCTAATGAGCTCAACAAGGCTACTTATTTTAATACAAAATTGGCTGGTTTGATCATCTTAAGAACAAAATCCAGTAATGACAGCTATCAGCGTAAAGGACTGGTTATTCCTGCCAGGTCACTATCCTGCACAGACAGCGGACTGAAACACAAGCCAGATCTTCAGGTGAAAAATGGCCTATTTGCTTAGCGTGGAACTTCAGCTTGAGGGATAAGCTTCAGGTTTCCCACATATAGAAACTAAGGAGGCACTCCCAGGGAAAATAAGCATGGAGAGACAGTACCCTTGCCCGCCTTCGTGGCCTCACTATATCTTAATTAAGATTTCCCAAACGAGTTATATAGTTTTCTGAGACCCTGATTTTTTGCAACTGTTGCCCAGGGCACACATCCAGATCAGGAGATCTGTGGCCCCACAGGACTATACATACTTGCATATTTTAAAAGAGTCCATCTAGAAACAATGAAGAGCAATGCCAAGCTTGAAGAAAAAGGGCAATCACCTACATCAAGGCACTCCTTCAAGACTGAGAGAGGTAGCTGTTTTACTTAATACATAGATACAAACAGAGAATCAAGCCAAAAGAGAAAACAGAGAAATGTGTTTCAAACAAAAGAACAAGACAAAACCTCAGAAAAAGACCTTAATGACACAGAGAGAAGTAATTCATCTGATAAAGAATTCAAAGTAATAGTCATAAAGATGCTCACTGAACTCTGGAGAAGAACAGATGAATACAGTGAGTACTTCAATGAAGAGAGGAAACAAGAAAGTAACAAACAAAACTCAGAGCTGAACTGGAAAATATATTTAACAGCAGACTGGATGAAGTAAAAGAACGGACCAAAGAGCTGGAAGAGAAAGCATTTGAACTCACCCAGATGGAGCAGCAAAAAGAAAAGAATTTTTTTTAATGGGGATAATTAAGGGACCTCTGGGACAACATGAAGCAGGTCCCAGAATGAGAAGAGAGAAAGAAAGGGGCAGCAAACTTAAGTAAAGAAATAATAGCTGAAAATTTGCCTAACCTAGGGAGGGTTATAGACATCCAGATCCAGGAATCCAGAAATTTCCAAATGAAATGGACCCAAAGAGAGCCACACCAAGACACATTATAATTAAAATATCCAAAGTTAAAGATAAAGAGAGAACCTTAAAAGCAGCAAGAGAAAAACAAATTGTTATTTACAAGGGTAACTCCACAAAGCTATCAGATTATTTCTCAGCAAAACCTTTGCAAACTTAGAAGGCAGGACATGAGATATTCAAAGTGCTCAAAAGAAAACAAAACTAAACCAAACAAACCTGCAACCAAGAATACTTTACCTAACAAGGTTATCATTCAGATTTGAAGAAGAGATAAAGAGTTTTTCAGATAACCAAAAGGTAAAGTACTTTATTGCCACTAAACAGGCCTTGCAAGAAGTGTTAAAGGGATTTCTTTAAGCTGAAAAGACATAGCACTACTTAGAATAAGAAAGTATATGACAGTAAAAATATCACTGGAAAAGGTAAATATATAGTAAAGGAAGGAGATTAATTATTTATAAGGCTACTAAGATTAAAGCTGAAAGTAGTAAAATTAACTAAAACTACAATTAGTTTAAAAATATATAAAATGGGGCACCTGGGTGGCTCCATCAGGTAAGCGTCCAACTTCAGCTCAGGTCATGATCTCACGGGTTCGTGGGTTCGAGCCCCGCATCGGGCTCTGTGCTGACTGCCAGCTCAGAGCCTGGATCCTGTTTTAGATTCTGTATCTCCCTCTCTCTCTGACCCTCCCCTGCCCACGCTGTCTCTCTCTCTCTCTCTCTCTCTCTCTCTCAGAAATAAATAAAACATTAATATATATACATAATAAAAGTATATTAAAAGTGACAACAAAAATACGAAACGTTGGGAGGTGGCCAGTAAAAATATAGAGTTTGGGAATGTGTTCAAATTTAAGCTGCTAACAACAAAAATTGACTATTACATACTTAGGGTGTTATATGTGAATCTCATGGTAACAACAAAGTAAAAACTTACAGTAAATACACAAAAGACAGGAACAAAAGAATCTAAACATAATACTAAGGAAAATTATCAAACAACAAGGAAAATGAGAAAAAGAAGAAAGGAACAGAGAGGAATTACAAAGACATCCGGAAAATAATGAGCAAAATGACAGTAAATACATACCTGTCAAAATTTACTTTAAATGCAAATGGACTAACTTTTCTAGAATGGCTGATGGGGTGATGAGAGAGAGAGAGACAGACAGAGGAGAGAGAGAGATCAACACGCTGCTCATACAGTATGAATTATAAGACACGATGAAAGAAATTTAAAATAACACATATCGAAAGTTATTCCATGCTCATGGATTGGAAGAATTAGTATTGTTAAAATGTCCATACTATCCAAAACAATTTGTGGATTCAGTGAAAACTCTATTAATATTCTAATGACATTTTTCACACAAGTAGAACAAATAATTATAAAATTTATCCACAACCACAAAAAACCCCAGAGAACCAAAACAATTTGGAGAAAGAAGAACAAAACCAGAGATATCACACTCTCTCATTTCAAACTATACTACAAAACTATAGTAATTAAAACAGTACGGTATTTCCTTAACAACAGACAGAGATCAATAGAACAAAATAACCCAGAAATAAAACCACCCATAGGTGGTCATTTAATTTTGGAAACAAGAATATGCAATGAGAAAAGAATGATCTCTTTAATAAATGGTTGTGTGAAAACTGAAGAGCTACATGAAAAAGGTCAAAATTGGTCCACTTTCTTACACCATGCAAAAATTAACTCAAAATGGATGAAAGACTTGAATGTCAGACCTAAAAGCATAAAACTCCCAGAAGAAAACATAGGTGGTAAGTTCCTTGACAGTGCTCTTAGCATTTTTTTTTCTTTTTGGATCTGACTCCAAAGGCAAGGGAAAAAGAAGCAACATAAGAAAATGACACCATATCAAACTAAAAATGTTTCTGCACAGAGAAGGAAACAATCAACAAAATGAAAAAGCAACCTACTAAATGGGAGAAGATATTTGTAAATTATATATCTGATAAGAGGTTAACATCCTAAGTATTAGAAGAATTTTTATAACTCAAAAACAACAACAAAAGTTCAATTAAAAGATGGGGAGTAGATCTGAATAGATGTTTTTCAAAAGAAAACATATAAATGGCCAAGAGATACAGGAAAAGATGCTCAACATCACCCATCATTAGGGAAATGCATCACGAGGAGATATTACCACACATCTGTCAGAATGACTATTATCCAAAAAAAAAAAAAAAAAAAAAAATTCAAGAAACAAAAATTCTTGGCAGGATGTGAAGGAAACCCCTCATTCATTCATTGTTGGTGGGAATGTAAACTGTTTCAGCCACTATACAAAACAATATAAAGCTTCCTCAAAGAATTAGAAATAAAGCCATCTTGGAGTGCCTGGGTGGCCCAGTCGGTTGGGTGACTGATTGTTGATTTTGGCTCAGGTCATGATCTCACAGTTCATGGGTTCAAGCCTATGTGCTGCCAGCACAGAACTGACTTGGGATTCATTCTCTCACCCTCTCTTTGCCCCTCCCCTGCTCTCTCTCTCTCTCTCAAAAATAAATAAACTTTAAAAGTAAAAATAAAAATAGAGCTATCATATAATCCACCAATTGCACTACTATCTGAAGAAAACAAAACACTCTTTTGAAAAGATATATTTACCCCTATGTTTGCTGTGGGATTATTTACAATAGGGAAGAGATGGAAGCAACCTAAGTGTCCATCAATGGATGAATCAATAAAGAAGATGTGGTGCATAAATGTATAAAATGGAATATTACTCAGCCATAAAAGGAATGAAATCATCGTCACTGACAACAACATGATGGATCCCTCTGGTATTATGTTCAGTAAAATAAGTCAGACAGAGAGAGACAAATACTGCGTTGGTCTCACTTATATGTTGAATCCGATAAAACAAAGCAAACAAAACAAAACTCAGACTCATACATACAGAGAACAGAGTGTTGGTTGCCAGTGGGGCGGTGGTGGAGGGGGGTGAGCGGGGTACTAAAATAAGTGAAGGGATTAAAAAGTACAAACTTCCAGGTATAAAAATAAGTCATAGGCATGTAATGTACACCACGAGAAACATAGTCAATAATGTATCAGTTTTGTATGGTGACAGATAGTGACTAGACTTGTTATGGCAGCCATTTAACAATATACACAAATGTCAAATCACTATGTTGTACACCTGATACTTATTATAATATACTGTGGCAATTATATCTCAACAAATTTTTTAAAAAGGAGAAATAAATCCCCTGAAAATCAGTCAATCACAACGGTCCTCTTCATCTTTCTCAGCCTTTGTAATTCCTATGTCAGTAACAGTATTTTTTTAAATGTGTATTTATTTATTTTGAGAGAGAGATGGAGAGACAAAATACCAGACAGGCTCCATGCCTTGATGCAAGGTTCAGTCTCAGAACCCCAAGATCATGACCTAACCCAAAATTAAAAGTCAGATACTGAACTGACTGAGCCACCCAGGCACCCTTGGATTTCTTTTAAAGAAGATCTAAGTTGGCAAGGGGGCTGGATGGCTCAGGCAGTTAAGCCATCCCACTCTTGATCTCAGCTCAGGTCTTGATCTCAGAGTCATGAGTTCAAGCTCAGCATTGGGCTCTGCCCTGGTGGTGGAGCCTACTTAAAACAAAGAAACAAATCTAAGTTAATGTTCTAAAAATTCCTTCAAATCGGTATTTTAGAAGACATAAAGTTGTGGGAATTAGTTTATGTCCAAAGAAATGAGCCCCAAAAGGAGCAAAAACACAAAGAAATGAGAGTTTAATCCAATAAGGAGGTAAGTATATGCAGAGAAGTCCCTAAGTAAGTACCAGCATGTGTGAGCCTACTTACATGATGAAGCAGAACAACTCACCAACCACAGATTTATATCTTGAATCTATACCTGAGAAATAATGCTTTAACTAGGATATCCTCAACATTGAAAAGACAGAAAATAGATCCCGTGTGTACCCTGAAACCAAAGAATATCATCACTTAAAAAAAAAAAAAAAAAAAAACTTCCAACAGCGATGTGTTTAGTAAGATGAATATCTATACTTTAAGGCATCATAAGATATCAGTGATGCAAATTTGTTTTGGAACATCACATATTATGTATTTTGTGTATGGCCACCCATGCCCTATTCCATCACAGAAATCAACAGCAAATATTGAGACAAAGATTGCTGAAATTCAGAATATGATTTTCAAGTTCAAGAACTAAATATTTGGTTTGTGGGGATTGCCACTCAAATTCAACATTGTTTAGGAAGCGATGAATGTTCATTCTTCCAAACACATCACAAAATGATGAGTGTTTTAAAGAATTTTGAAAAAGTCAAGGGCTGAGTGTAGTGCAAATGGTCGATGAGTGATGGTCAAGAAGACACACATTCAAGTCTTCTCACCTCTTTGAAACAGATTATTTAGAGTTCGTGAGTTTACATTTTTTAATCTGAAAAACAGGGACAATATCCGTCCTACAAAGAGCACAGGATTCTTGTGACATAATAGCCATAAAATTCTTCTGGGAGTGGGGAGGAGAGCCCTTAAAATGTTTTACATTATTAAGGATGTAAGTAGCATCTGGCACAATGCACTACATAGCACAGGTGATCAGTGGAACGCTTCTCATCCTTTTGCATTTATTATTGCATTTCTATGAAGCAGTTAAGTAGAAAATATTGTAGGAAAATTTATGTTAAATCTCAGAGTTGTCCAGCTCATGACGTGACAAGCTCATTAAGTTGCGTTACTGAATAGGAAGCAAAGCCCAGGGTCACTATCTTGTTCAGAGGTTTTACCCCTTAGCCATAATTCCATCCATGCCCCAATCAGCTAGCAGGGAAGCGTGGCCATGATGGAGCCCAAGAGGGAGTTAAGTCTTTGTGTAGAGAAAGAGAGCTTGTAGCTCTCAGCCCAGTGGCACCGGTGCATTGGAAAGGCATTACAGCTCGAGGACAATTAAGCTCCACTTAGCGGTAGCTTTTTTCCCCCTAAACTCTTTACAGGGTCTTTGTGCCTGACTCCAGGGAGCACTCCCATCTGGCCAGATGAAGAGCAAGGGGATTGTTTCATCAAAAGAGACAGCCTTAGAAAGAGGAAATAGTGAATAAAAGGCTGAATCCTGAGGATTACAAAATGCTTTTGAACTGCCCTGGGAAGATCAGAAGTGAGCAGTGGTGGATGCTTTAATGCCTGCCCATGAGGTGCACCATTTTATTTTTTTTTTAAGAAGGCAGTGGAGGAAGGTTTGGGGTGGAGGTACTCTGCTA
Source organism: Hyaena hyaena (assembly GCF_003009895.1). NCBI lineage: Eukaryota > Metazoa > Chordata > Mammalia > Carnivora > Hyaenidae > Hyaena > Hyaena hyaena. The sequence goes on along the minus strand of NW_024081089.1, from coordinate 91,860 downwards.
AGAGGCTTGTGTTAATAAGATCACAGAATCACAGGTCAGAGATAACAACAACAAACACCAGGTGTGTCTGAAATATCAAAGCAAATAAATATGACATCATGTTCAACTCTGTCCTTGCTGTTATTATCATCCAAAAAAAAAAAAATTATAGCTCCAAATTAAACCTGCCTAAATCCTAGGGCCATCCATCAAGAATATTCTTTCCTCTTCCTTTAATTCATATATGATATGTGTACCAGAGAGTTTCTCAAGACAGGCTTTCCATTAGCAATGAGGAGGGAGAAATAATGTATCCCTGGGTGGGTAGAATTTACCCAGGGAAAACTCTAAGTTGAGTAACCAATCACCTACCTTCTGCCCCTCTGGAGGACAACTAACATTTCTAGCCACTTGAGACCACAAATTCTGATTGTTTTCTGGGCACGTGGTATTTGGAAAACTGACGTTTCCCACGTGGAATTGAACATGAACCTCACTGGCCCACAGCCACCCTGTAAATTGCCTAGGTTAGATCTTTAATGTCAACAGAAGATCTAAATTGATCTCTAATAACCAGGCCAAGATGAGAAAAAAAGGAAAAGGCTTAAGTTGGGGTAGGTTTAGATTTAGGTTCAGTAGGGGGTATAATCTCCCTTGTCCACAGGACTGGGTCACGTGTTTCTGGGTGTCCAGTGTGTATCTGGCTCTGTCATTTCACAGCACTAACTTCATTGACACATATTCCTGACATGAACAAGTCCCTTCCTGAAGCAATTCGGTTAAGACACCTTCCCAAAGTGACTGACCCCCAAGGAAGAGCATAATATCCCAAACAATTGACTCACAAATTTTGGAATATAGCATTAAAAATAAAATGAAAAAGAATTTCTTAATTGAACACATAAACTCAGAAAACATACAGAAGAATTTCAGGTTTTCTGGATGTCGTATTCTTTCTCACCTTATCTATTTCACCGTTTCTTCAAATCCCAAAGTTTAAATTCAACAATTAGCATGAAAATTCACAAAAATACTTAAAAGACTAATATTTGATCCACAATATTCTCGAAGGCTCATAGGCATCTCCATTTTTTTTTTTTTTAGTTTTCCAAAGAGTGTACATAAAAGTACATAATAGTACTTAATATGTAATATGTGTAAAAGGACATGAACTTTTTCCCTTCCTAGGAAGTTGTCCTTTGTTTCTTCTTTTATTCTAGCCTTTAAATGAAGGGATAAGACCCCAGAAGTAGAACATGTATATCTGGCTGAAAGGAGAAAGAATTTCACAATTTTTCTGAAGTATTATACCATGACGGATACAAATATGGATTCCAGAAACAGACAGTCTGGATTCAAAGCTATGCACTTATAAGCAATGTTATTTTGGTTAATTCACTCCATCTCCCATACCTTATTTGTCTCACCTATAAAACAGGGAAAATGATGATAATAGTGGTATCTATCCCATTAGTTTGTTGTGAGAACAAGATGAGTCCTCCCATCCAGAGGACTGAGAACATTTCCTGGAACCTAGTAATTTCCAAGCACTCAGTAAATACTTGAGTTCAAATGTCATCATTGCAAATTTCACTAAACTTTTGATTCCTAAGCTTACTTTTAAAATATAGACTGTGATATAAATAATAGCAATGGTTGGGGTGCCTAGGTGGCTCAGTTGGTTGACAGTGTGACTCTTGATTTCCACTCATGTTAGGATCCCAAGCTCATGGGATCAAGCCCCACATCTGACTCATTGGGCCCTGCACTGGGTGTGGAGCCTGCTTAAAATTTTCTCTCTCTCCCTTTGCCCTTCTCCTCGGATTGTGCGCTCTCTCTCTCTCTCTCTCTCCTAAATATAATTTAGGGGTGCCTGGGTGGCTCAGTCAGTTAAACGTCCAACTCTTGATTTCAGCTCAGGTCATGATCTCACAGTTCTTGAATTTGAGCCCCGAATCAAGCTCTGCACTGACGGTACTAAGGTTTCTTGGAATTCTCTCTCTCTGTCCCTTCCCACTATCTCTCTCTCTCTCTCTTTCAAATAAATAAACTTAAAAAAATAAACAAGTAAAAAATAAAATGAAATTAAAAAAACAATAGCAGTTGTGAATGTTGTGGTATTCATCTAGACATTAAAAAGTTAGTCATTTATTTGATTAGATGGTGGTCCACTATTTAGAAATAAAAACTGACTTTAAAATCAGTCTTGAGAATAAGGCAGAAGGTTGATTCTATAGACCTATATCTATTTTGTCAGGAAAGTGGAAAATTAAGATGATGCAAGTAATTCATATGGGAAAGGGCAGGGTGGGAGCACAATCTTTTCATTTCAATTTTCTAGCCAGGCCAAATTGTCTGAATACTTAAAGCCCAAAGTCACTTGCTCTATGTAGATATGGATTTTGAAAATGGCTAATTATCTAAAAACTGTATCCAGTGGTGCTGGTAAAATTCACTTAATCAACATTAGAAAGGCCAGGCTGTGTAATTTACATAAATGTATCAAGACAGTTTCTGGACAGACTTCATGGCAGCCTTGATCATGCCAAATAAAACACAGTACAATCAGCACATTTTCTAATCACCCTGCCAGAGCTGGAAAGAGTCTTGTAGACTGATTAATTTAACTAAAGTCTTCAACAGCTTAAAGAAGTCTGATTCGGATGTAATAAAAATTTATTGGCATTACTGATTTCACAAACGTCAGCTGCTTTAGCATGTCCCACACTTCAAAACCTGCTTTGAAGACCAAATTACTTTCTACCTGTAAATATATTTTAAGAAATCATAGTTAATAATCAGGGGCTGCTGTTTTCATGGTCTTTCTAAAGCCAACATCTATGGCTTTCATCTTACCTTATTGTGTAATTCATGGTCTTCTTTTAAAAGATTGAGATCACAGTCCATAGGGCAGGGACCAGTTTTATTAGAAATGCTTCCTAGGATTAAAAACAAAAGGTGGAAAAATGTATTACAGATTTCCACTTCAGAGGATATGTAAGCTTATACCACTGTAATCTAAGAATTTATGTAAAGCCCGACAAATGAGAAAAAAATAACAAACTGTAGAGGCTCTAAGATGTTCTATCCTCCGAATTTTAATTCAGTCAATGTATGAACTTCAAGTAGAACTCTAACAGTGGCCACCCCAGGGGGATGCAATTTACAAGCAGCAGCTGTGTCTGATCTGCTTTCCAACCCATATCCGGGTAGGATTCTCCATTATCAGCTACTTTTTCTGGGAACGAGTTTTCAAAGAAACTCCTCTGCACCTCATACCAATGTTCCAATATAAAACCTTGAGACTAGAAAGTCCTATTCTCTGTCTGTACCCAAGGATTTGCTGCCCGAGCTACATTTTTCGTATCATGCATGACTTATTTTATACTGGATTTCTCAACCTCAACACTATTGACATTTTTGGACTGGATAATTCTTTGTGATGGGAGCTGCCCCGTGTTTTGTAAACTGTGTAGCAGCATTTCTGGCCTCTACCTACTAGATGCCAGCAGTACCCTCCACCCCTCCCCAACTTGGGGCAACCAAAAATGTCTCCAGGCACTGACGATATCTCCAGGGCCACATCACTAGTTGAGAACTACTTACAGCTCCAGACCAATAACTCTTTGCAAACAAAACAACAACAACTCTCTGTAGACAATGTGCCTTGTTCATCTTGTTTCTTCTGTAGTGTCTAACACAGGGCCTGAAATAGAGTGCTTTGGATACTGTTTCTTAAATTACCAATCGATCCCATAATGTTGACCCAACATCTTTTATTTAAAAAGTATACACATATCATCTACCATAAGCAGCCAAAGTTTTGCTGCTTGTCCTCTTCTTCCCCTCCAGGGATTAAATATTCTCATCCCCTAGCCCTTTGGCATTGTCATGGTGGACATTTTTTAAAGGAGATTTCCATACTGTCAAAATTTTAGGATGTCATCTCCATGCCTGGGTGCTTTAGAAAACTTACTTCTCCCTAAAGATGACCCAGCCAGCCTCTTCTTCCCAATCAAAGTCGTTGAGGCTCATGTATTTTGAGCAGCAAGGTTTTATTGTATTTTCTGACTCTGCTCCCAGTACACTATGCTAAACTAAAGGCATATACCAGAAAATGTCCTTCTCCAGGGAGAGTTAAACAGTTAAGTGCCCCTCGTGTCAGAAGCCTGGCACATTAGTCTATTGGGATGAGAGTCATGTAAACCTTTAAAACAGCTTCCTTTCTTTGAGGCTAAAACAGAATTCATTGATAGTGTGGTTGATATGGTCAAAATCAAGATAAGAGAGAAGGGAAGGAAGTGGAATTACAGTTTAAATATATTATTATTTTATTTATTAATTATTTTTTATTTGAAGGGGGAGGGAGAGAGAGAGAGACAGAGAGAGAGAGAGAGAGAGAGAGAATCTTAAGCAGGCTCCACACTCAGTGTGGAGCCCAACACAGGGCTGAGTCCCACAACCCTGAGATCATGATCTGAGCTGAAATGGAGGATCAGACCCTCAAATGACTGAGCCACCCACATGTCCCAAATATATCATTATTTTAAAAGGCTTATAATTAAAATCCCCAGTGCATAATTGGTGGGTGAAATAAAAAATATGAAAAAACAGAATTAATTTTTAGTGTTTTTGAAGAGCTTCATAAAAAATTATGTTGTTTACTACACACACACACACACACACACACACACACACACACCAAACTGTTACCGACTTGGAAAATTGAGACTCAGATCAAAGAACTTGGACAAATCAGAAAGCTAACTAGTAAAAATTCTGAAATTTAAGTCCAGTTCTATTTGTCCTCAAAGCTGACACATTTAACTCTTCTTTCACATCTTGTGTGAGAACCGTACTCCATTTTCTACCAATACACATTTGTAAACATTGAATATATTCATTTTTTATTGCTGCTAGAATACATTCCCACCAATTTAGTGACTTAATATTCATCTATTAGCTTATGTATTTTGCAGGTCAGAAATCTGGGCATAGCATGGCCCAACTGGATCCACTTCTTCAAGTCTTACCAGGTCAAAATCAATGTATCGGTCAGGGATGCCATTGTCATCTGGGTCCTGGGATCCTGGTGTAGCCTTGCTCATTGCTGGCAGAAGTCATTTCCTTCTCATGCTTTCCTCACAGTCCCGTTTGAACCAACAACCACGGGATGCATCCTGACTGTTTGAATGTCTCCAGTTTCTCCTTTTGCTTCCTCTTCTGTTGACCAGCCTGAGAAAGCTCTATCTTTTAAGGGCTCATGTAATTCCATAAGGTCCACGCAGGTCATCTCCCTCCTGATGATCAGCTTCTGGGGATGAGTCTTTGGACATCTTTGGGAAACCATCTTAAAAATTCTGCCTACCAGGAACAATTTCTGACTTAATGGAATTTTTATTGCTGTATGTTAAAATGTAGTAATACTGTGCATGTCCAGGTAATAAAGTCCCTACCAAAGAGATCATCTTCTAAAGGTCTTAATTAAGCATTTTCTTTGTTCTTATGTAAAATGTTCTTTGCTTTAAAACCTACCTTCCTATTTATAAAAGTGTGTATAGTAAATTCATATACATTACTTCATGTAATTATATACCTTATGTAACAAATATACATTTCATAAATATGTACTTAATATAATTTTTATCAGATTAGGATCATACTGTATTTGCCATTCCCATCCTTTTTTATACTTACATTCTTTCTTTTTATTAAATATTCCTCAAAGTCTGATTTTTAATCACTCCTCAGTAGTATATCATTTGTTCTTACTTAATCAGCCCTTGGTTGTATATTTACATCATATTGAACAAATTTCACAAAAAATCTTAACACTTATCTGTGCTTCTTTTCACAGATGAGTATCTAAGATCAGAATACTAAATCAAACACAGCATACACAGTAAGAACTATCAATATTCAAACTGCAGCCAGCAGTGTATAAGAGTCTCCAATTTACCCACATGCTTGTCAAAACTGACTCGCACCATATTTTTCAGTTTTGCCTACTTGGTTGACAAAATTATAACATTGCATTGTTATTTTTATTTTCAATCTCGTAATTTTTTTAAAAAGTGACCATTTGTATGTTTGCTGAGCATGTATGCTTTTTATGTTGTAAGTTTGCCATTTCCCCATTTTTTTTCAGTTGGAATATTTAACATTTTCTTTAGGATTTTTAACTTTCCATATCCTCTTCATCTTTGCCCAGCACACTGTTTCAAATATTTTTTCTGCTCACAGTTTGTCTTCTAATTTCTTTGACAGGTGTGTGTGTGTGTGTGTGTGTGTGTGTGTGTGTGTGTGTGTGTAAGATGTGGTTTTCAATCTTACATAACCGTGAGTATCAATGTTTTTGCTCTATTGTTTCTCTTTTTGCAAATAAGCTTACATGTTTTTCCACACTATATAGTCAAAGGAAGTGCAGAGAAACAAACCATAAGTAAATAAGGACCTCACAGGCCTCTGGCACAATTGTCTTTCCCCACTGCCATTCAGGTAAGGAACCATGAGACCAGCGAGTCTTCCTAACTCCCCAGAGTTAGACATGCAAACAAACCAAACGTCATTTCTCCCAAAGGACTCCTTCCCCTTATTTCCTATTTCTTTTCACCACTTCGCTAAGCCACCCAGGCTCAAAACCTCCTCCATGAGTTTTCCTTCCCTACTGTGACTCACAGCTAATCATTTGCCACTTTCTCTTCTACCTTGTTAAGAAGACTTTAGAGCCATTCCTTTCCTCTTTTCAACCATAAACCCAACTTCAACCTTCATCACTTTCCCAAATGCAAATGTGTAAGCAATTGATAGACAGACAGATATACAGATAAGTGACCTTTAACCGAAACAGAATTATGCCATATACTGTTTTTTCTCTCCTCATATAGTAAGAAATCATGGTCATCTCTGTGAGTCATAAAATACACATCTCACTATATTTACTTAAAATGAATGTTTCCCCTTGACCCTCCTTCCTATCTTCTAACCACGTTTCCCTAACATCTTTCCATTCCACCTGCACCACATAACACGTTTTACCCTCTCATGTTCATTTAACCAGATATATACGTGCACACACATCTGTGAACACAGGGACAACACATTGATAGAGATAATTTTCACTGTCACACAAAAAGGAGATTATACATTGTATATACTTGCCTATAGCCTTTCTTAAGAGAATCTGATGAAATTCCCTTCAAGTCAATTATTGCAGTTCTAATTTATTATCGAAGAGTTGGACGCCCAACCGACTGAGCTGTCCAGGTGCCTTTATATTTATATTCTCATCAAAAAGAATGCTACAATAAAATCCATTACTAGGCTATTATTGCTGTGGATGGGTTTCCAGGAAGATTGCTGGGTCAAGTTCTCATATTTTAAATGCTAACAGATGTTGTCGGATTACTTTCTAAAAGCTTGCATATGTATTTATATATGTAAATCTATAAACATATATATTTCCATAAGAAATTTCTAAGAAAATCTATTTTTCCAAATCCTTGCCACCAGTGGATCACCTATTATTAGTTTATAATATTATTTGATTATGATCAGAGACAGTGGCCTCTATTATTGTATTTCATATATGTCTGTCATATATATAAAACCTAACGAGGTTAGGTTACATTTTATATTCAGCTGTTATGTTATTTGACACATATAAATTGTGTCATATTATATCCTCTTCATAAATTATACGTTTTATCATTATAAAACGTTCTTTTACTGTTTAGACCTGTTTAAACCTCAAATGTCAGCTTTCCTAATGTGGACATTGCTTCCTGGGACAGGTTTGTTTTGATTTTCTGGTATCAGTTCATCCATAGGTATTCAACATTTCTTTATCACTACGTTCTGCATGTTTATTCTAAGTGCTGTGCAGTTGGGGCTTTCTTTCTAACTCAGTTTGACAGGATCTTTTACTGGGGGGAATTATCATATTATCAATATATTACGTTTTATTTTATTTCTTATTTTGCTTTTCTACTCCCCCCTTTCCTTTTCTTTGTGCTGCTGATTAGCATGAGATGATATTCATTTCTCTTGGTATTTCCTTCCTTAAGGTAAGTTTTCTGCTGTGCTACTCTATCCAATTATGATTACTTTCTCCATAGGATAGACATATGCAAAAGGGTCAAAGTTAGAAGTATACCACACAGTGTCTGGTTCTAATAAAGAAGTGGTTAAAAAAAAAAAAAGGCACAAAGTGAGAGACCCTTGGCAGAGGGAAAGATATGGAAATGTATGTCTAAAGAAAGCATAAAAGCCTCCCATGAAAGAAGAGGACATCTTTTAAAAACCTAACAACTTCTGCCATTTGACAACACCAGAAAAATAAGCTCTTCTCTGCCTTCTAGCTCTGTCCTGCTCCTGGTTAGATCCTAAAGGAATCAATAACCATGGTTCGCAAGCTGTTGAGAAGGGGTTGGGTTGGAGCATAATACTTAAAAATAGAAAAGGATATACCCAAGTTCCACCCTTACTTTTCAGTATTTAGGGCCAGTCTGAAGTAAAATGTAGACTGGGTGAAGCCTTTCAAAGATGTTGAAAGAATTGTTTTTAATTACTGGCCCAACTAGGCACATGAACCAGTGATTTCAGACTGGGGGCAGGGGTGCTAATAAGATCAAAGGAGGAAGTCTGGATCACCACAGACTCCCTCCCTACAGGTACCCACCTCATACTCTAACTCCACCTGCTATGTTTGTGGTAGAAGGCAAGGTCAAGGACCCCCTTATTCCCTGAACATGTTAACACTTGAATCAGATGATGATGTTACCAGCAACTTTGCAACCACGCACTCTGTATTTTCCCTGGCTAAATCCTGAATAGCTGAATCCAGTGTTGTTATTTTAAAAGTCAAAGTGCTGAGGGATCATTTATACACAATAAAATGTACATATTCAAATTTAATAAGTTTTGACAAACATATGCACCATTAACTCCCACCACAAGTAAAATATAAAGCATTTACCATCACCTCCCCTCCAAATTCTCACATATCCTTTGCAGGTGATCCTTCCATTCCCAACATACACACACACACACACACATTCACTTGCACACTCCTGGTGACCACTTATCTGATTTCTACCATTATAGGTTAGAATTCTGTTATAAAATTTCACACATATGGAATGATACAGTATTTACTCTTTTGTCTCTAATTTCTTCTACCCAGAACAATATTTTGATATCCGTCACCTTTTTTATTACTGAGTAATAATCCTTCTTATGATTGTCCTGCAATTTATTTATCCATTCATCTACTAATAGGTATTTGGATGTTTCCGTTTTGACTGTTGCTACCAGAGTTTTTATGAACATTCATGTTGACATCTCTTTGTGGACATGTTTTCATCTTAATTTGGTAACAGGAGTGGAATCACTGGGTCTTTCATAAGTGTTTATTTCATTTAACAAAAAACTGCCAGCTTTCCAAAATGGTTGTACCATTTTATACTCATACCAGCAATGTATGAAAGTTTCCTCCAAGTCACCGTTAACACTTGGTAGTTTGTTTTTTTAATTTTGACATATTAGTAATCATGAAGTGGTAACACATGGTTTTAATTTGTTTCCCAATGACTAAAAATGTTAGGTGTCATCTATAAACTAACTGGAAATTTCATATATCCTTTTGTGAAATTTCTAAGTACATTTTTTTAAGTAAGTTACTTTTCTTCTTATTAGTGAATTATAAAAGTTCTCTATATAGTCTGGATACAAACCATTTTTTAGATACATGTACTGCAATTGGTTTCTCCCAGTGTGTAACTTGCCTTTTATTTTTCCTAATAACAACTTGACTAGGAAAAGTCTAATTTTCTTGAAACTCAATGGATCATGTATTTTTCTTTTGCAGTAAGTAATTTCTTCTCCTGTCTAAGAAAACTGCCAGAATTATAAAGATTTCTCCTGTGTTTTCTTCTAGAAGTTTTGTTGCACTGGCTATGACCTTTAGGATATAAAGTGATGAGATTAGGCATCCTTGCCTCGTTCCTGATTTTACAAAAGGAAATATTTAATCATTCTCCATTAAGTCCGAGAAATATATACTGTATTATTTAAATCTTTTGAATTATATTAAGATCTAATTTATTATCCATCATATGATATATAATGCAGACATTCTGTGTTTCTCTGAAAATAAGGTGTATTTTGCTGTTTTTAGGTAAAGCGTTTTGTAAATATCAATGTAATTAGTCTGGTTTGTGGTGTCATTCAGATCTCATATATCCTTCCTGATTTCTTTTTCATCTCTTTGCATCTTTGAGCATCTTTGCATCTTTTCGTGTACCTGCTGACCATCCATAGATCTTCCTTGGAAAAGGTCTATTCAGATCCTCTGCCCATTTCTTAGTCAGATTGTATTATTTTTTTGCAAATGAGTTGTATAAGTTTATTTAAACATTTCGGATATATTCCCCTATCAACTATATGGTTTGCAAATATTTTCTCCCATTTGGTGGATTGTCTTCATTTCATTTCATTTCCGCTGCTGTGCAGAAGCTTTTAGCTTAATGTAATCCCACTTGTTTGTTTTTGTTTTATTTGTTTGGTTGCTTTGCTTTCATTTGCTTTTGGTACCAAATCCAAAAACCATCAAGACTAAGATCAAACAGTTCACCTCCTGTATATGCTTTGAGAAGTTTTATGGTTTCAGGACATTCCAAGACTGTTTAATCTCTGTCATTCAGCATACATTTAGGATTGTTATATCTTCCTGGTAAATTGTCCCTTTTATATTCGTCTCCAAGTCTTCTCTCAGATTTCTCATATGAGATATTAATGGGGCCATACCAGCTTTCTTATGCATAGCATTTCCATGGTTTATATTTTTCTGTCCTTTCATATTCAAATTAAACTTCTGTCTTCAAATGTACAGGGCATCTCTCAGAGACCACATACAGTAGAGTCTTGCTTTTTCATTTAGATTGACAGTCCCAGCTTTTTAATTTAATTATTTAGTCTTGAAATTTTATGCCATTATTCATATGGTTGAGTTTGTCTACCATCTTGCTATTCATTTTTTTTTTTT